>NC_134494.1:47621069-47991069 GCF_040206685.1 Ascaphus truei
AGAAGGGGAGAGAGAGAGAGAGAAGGGGAGAGAGAGAGAGAGAGAGAGAGAGAGAAGGGGAGAGAGAGAGAGAGAGAGAAGGGGAGAGAGAGAGAGAGAGAGAAGGGGAGAGAGAGAGAGAGAGAGAGAGAGAAGGGAGAGAGAGAGAGAGAGAGAAGGGGAGAGAGAGAGAGATAGAGAGAGAGAGGAGAGAAGAGGGAGAGAGAGGGAGAGAGAGAGAGAGAGAGAGAGGGAGAGAGAGAGAGAAGAGAGAGAGAGAAGGGGGAGAGGGAGAGAGTGAGAGAGAGAGGAGAGAGAGAGAGGAGAGAGAGAGAGAGGAGAGAGAGAGAGAGAGAGAGAGAGAGAGAGAGAGAGAGAGAGAGAGAGAGTGGAGAGAGAGAGAGAGAGAAGAGAGAGAGAGAGAGAGAGAGAGAGAGAGAGAGAGAGAGAGAGACGAGAGAGAGAGAGAGAGAGAGAGAGAGAGAGAGAGAGAGAGAGAGAGAGAGAGAGAGAGAGAGAGAGAGAGAGAGAGAGAGAGAGAGAGAGAGAGAGAGAGAGAGAGAGAGAGAGAGATAGAGAAGGGGGGATTTGGATCAGTAAGACTTGGGGCGCAGACTCTGCAGCCACGTGGAAATAAAAGAGAGCCGGAGATCCCCTCCCCCTCCCCACCGAGCCGCCGGGAGGCCCAGCCCGGGCTGTGAGGGCCCACTAATGACTAGAGACCCCCGGACACAGGATCCCCCCTCACTAATTACTGCCAGAGAGAATAAAGATGGCGCAGCCGGCCCTGTGTACGTGTACATGCCATTTACTGGAAATACAGTCACCCGGGAGGAGGGGGACAGCGCTGTAACGGGGCGGCCGTGGCGTCGGGTGGGTGGTGGGTGCCCTGGGTGATTGGGTGCCCTGCGTGGGTGGTTGGGTACCCTCTGTGGGTGGGTGCCCTGCGTGGGTGGCTGATTGGGTGCCCTCGTGGGTGGCTGGTTGGTTACCCTCGGTGGGTGGGGTGGATGCCCTGCATAGGTGGGTGGTTGGGTACCCTCTGTGGGTGCCCTGCGTGGGTGGTTGGGTGCCCTCGGTGGGTGGCATGTTGGGTGCCCTCGGTGGGTGGGTGGCTGGTTGGGTGCCCCCAGTGGGTGGGTGGCTGGTTGGGTGCCCTCGGTGGGTGGGTGGTTGGGTACCCTCGGTGGGTGGGTGGGTGGCTGCCATGCGTGGGTGGTTGGGTGCCCTCGGTGGGTGGCTGCCATGCGTGGGTGGTTGGGTGCCCTCGGTGGGTGGCTGGTTGGGTGCCCTCGGTGGGTGGGTGGGTGGCTGCCATGCCGTGGGTGGTTGGGTGCCCTCGGTGGGTGGCTGGTTGGGTGCCCTCGGTGGGTGGGTGGCTGCCATGCGTGGGTGGTTGGGTGCCCTCGGTGGGTGGCTGGTTGGGTGCCCTCGGTGGGTGGCTGCCATGCGTGGGTGGTTGGGTGCCCTGCGTGGGTGGGAAGTAAGAAGCACACAAACCTCCAGCATCCAGGTGGCCACGATCTTCCGCATGTAGGGCACGATCTCCCGCTGCACGCACTTGAAGTAGGACACGGAGGGGCAGCAGGTCTCCTCCGCCTTCAGCATGGTCAGCAGGACCCGCTCGGTCAGGAGGTTCATGTCAGGTAGGCTCTCCTGATGGTGTCCACCTCGCAGCACAGCAGCTGGTCCTCCATGGTCTGTGCCGGGGCACCGAGCTGCTCCCTTCCCCCGCCGCCGGAGAGCCTCTGCAAAGTCTCCCACAGAGCTCCCTCCCCAGCCAGAGGAGATCAAAGCTTCGCAGAGAATGAGAGAGAGAGAGAGGAGCCAGGCAGAGCCTTAAACATGTCCCACAGGCTGGAGTCCTGCCCCTCGTGAACAATGAGCCCAGCCAGGGGGAGGAGGAGGAGGAGGGGAGGAGGCTCAGGCTCAGGCTGCCACAGGAACCCTTTAATAGAGACATTTCTCAGTGTGCCCCAATGTGGGACAATGCTGGGTAACAATGTGTCCCATCTGCAGGAGCACTGTATATAACACGGTGTCACTGTATATACACGGTGTCACTGTATATAACACGGTGTCACTGTATATACACGGTGTCACTGTATATACACGTGTCACTGTATATAACACGGTGTCACTGTATATAACACGGTGTCACTGTATATAACACGGTGTCACTGTATATACACGTGTCACTGTATATAACACTGTGTCACTGTATATAGACGGTGTCACTGTATATAACACGGTGTCACTGTATATAACACGGTGTCACTGTATATAACACGGTGTCACTGTATATACACGGTGTCACTGTATATAACACTGTGTCACTGTATATACATGGTGTCACTGTATATAACACGGTGTCACTGTATATAACACGGTGTCACTGTATATACACGGTGTCACTGTATATAACACGGTGTCACTGTATATACACGGTGTCACTGTATATAACACGGTGTCACTGTATATAACACGGTGTCACTGTATATACACGGTGTCACTGTATATAACACTGTGTCACTGTATATAGACGGTGTCACTGTATATAACACGGTGTCACTGTATATAACACGGTGTCACTGTATATACACGGTGGCACTGTATATAACACGGTGTCACTGTATATACACGGTGGCACTGTATATAACACGGTGTCACTGTATATAACACGGTGTCACTGTATATAACACGGTGTCACTGTATATAACACGGTGTCAACTGTATATAACACGGTGTCACTGTATATAACACGGTGTCACTGTATATAGACGGTGTCACTGTATATAACACGGTGTCACTGTATATAACACGGTGTCACTGTATATAACACTGTGTCACTGTATATAGACGGTGTCACTGTATATAACACGGTGTCACTGTATATACACGGTGTCACTGTATATAACACGGTGTCACTGTATATACACGGTGTCACTGTATATAACACGGTGTCACTGTATATAACACGGTGTCACTGTATATAACACGGTGTCACTGTATATAACACGGTGTCACTGTATATAACACGGTGTCACTGTATATAACACGGTGTCACTGTATATAACACGGTGTGTGTGGACCTGCAACTTACTACCAAATCTTACAGATGAAGAACATGGGATCTTTTTTGTGACGTGACCCCACACGTCATTTGACGCAGGATATTGGGGGGGGGGGGGGCGCAGCTCAGAAAGTTTGCGCGCCCCTGTTCTAGAAAACCTATAGCACCACATACCTCATTTCATCAGGGGAAATTGTATGTTATTTTAAGTTATTTATAAAGAGCCAACATATAGTGCAGTGCAGTACAATGGATAAGATCAAATAAAAATATACCGTATTCAACAGTTTACTAGCGCACACATGTCTTGGCACAATAGGGAGAGAGGTACCTGCTCTAAGGAGCTTACAGGCTATAAAAATAATTATTTCCAGTATTATTATTTTTAAATTGTGTGAATTGTTTGTATTTTCTTTCTTTTTTTTTTGGTCACTATAAAGTGCTTGATTTTGAGGCCATGCATTAATATCACTGTTTCATATCGTTGAATTACTTGCAGCCTTGAAATAAACATGTTTTGTTGTAATTAATGATGGAAATCGTTTTGTCAACTTCCCCCCTTATACAACAAATGAAATAGTCTGAAAATAAAAGTCTGACTAATCCTGAGAATAGGAAGCTGCACTTCCCTGTGTATTTCTGTGAATGAGGGAGGATGTTACTGTGTGGTCATTTTCATAACCACTTCTTCAATGGGCAGAATAATAACCTGACACCCACACAGCGCTATGTACATTAATGGCGCTATATAAATAAAGACCTACCATACAATAGAGAGCTCTGCTCAGCTCCCATATTACTGGCAGGCGCTGTGGAAGAGAGTCCTGCTTTATAACTGCTTGAAAGAGTAATCACCATATTGTGTGATGTTTCTGGGTGGGGTCCCCTTTGTGTATTTAATGTCTGTTGGGGGGTCCCTTTGTTTATGTAATGTCTGTTGGGGGGTCCCTTGGCTCTGTCCCTGTATGATGGTTAATGAAAGTGACATTAACACAGAGGCAGCTTGTGAAGGAGAATATCCCATGTAGTTTGTGATCAGTATCTGGAGAATTGCACACACCCTGCACAGCTATGTACTGTATCCTTTACAGGAGCCCGGCAAAGCAGCATTACTGTGAGAGCCAGCGTTTAAATCACTTATCTATTCTCTCAGTGAAATAATGTATTGGGGGTCTTTATTTATGGAGCGCCATTAATGTACCTAGCGCTTCGCACCAGTAATACGCGACAATCATCTAAATAATAAGTGCTTCAGACATAAAAGTAACATTTAGGAAGACTCCCTGCTCCGAGGAGCTTACAATCTAATAATGTCCCTTTTTTATGCTTAACTCATGCCTGTGCTATATCATATGTTTCTTTCCATGTGTGCTTTCTATTACAAGTCAGTGCGTATTTGCCATTTAATATTCATTTGTGTGTGAATAGTCCCCGGCACGTGGTGTTCCCCTGTACATGGCAGCTCTTATCATTGGTTTCATTCATAAAATCCTCATGTTAGCAGCAGCAGGAGCAGCAGCAGCAGCAGCAGCTTCTATTCTCAGCAATGTGAGCAGCATGGGGGGGACTAGTGAGATGTGGCAGCAGGGGGACTAGTTATCAGGACTAGTGACCAGTCATCGCACCAGCCTCTCCCCCCCCCTTGTGTGTGGTCACCCTGCTCTGATCCCCCCCTCTAGAATGAAGGGAACTCCCCAGAATGCTGGAGACGCGTCACTGGTGGCAGCCAATGGGAAGGCAGATCTGTTACCAGGCGGATCAGGCAGATCTCAGCTAGGAAACTCATTGATTTGCACGCTAGGGACCGTCACAAAAGTGCAGAGAAACTGGGGAAAGTTTCAGGGGCATGAAACCAAGCCCTGCAAGGCGTGTGTCTAATAAATAAAGCTGGAATTGAACCGATAAAAAGTTATCTCTTGTCAAATTAGATACAGGGGGGATATGGGCCATGCAAAAATAATAATAATAATCAGAATTGGGGCTCTATGGGGAAAAATAAGCAAAGGAAACATGAATATAAAAAAATGTGGCTTATTCAGAGTTTCTTATCCACGCGTTTAATAGGACAAGGCCGCAGTAAGCACAGCACTTATTTACTATACCCTCCCATTGGGTTCTTACTGTTAAAGTCATGATAAGCTTAGCGAACCCATAAACCCGAACATTAATCGATGACAAAGCTGCGGAGATCCTGTGTGTTGCTTTTCCCCTTACAATTGGCGCTGTAACCGCATTATGGGCAGAGAAGGCGCTGGGTGGGGGGAAGGGGGTAACGGGAGGGGTAACATTGATCGGTTGCCACGTGATTACGTTTGGGTCATCACACCAAAAGGTTTATATAACAAATTATTAACAACTTTATTTCACATAGCACTTTTCTCCCAACGAGACACAGCGCGCTTTCCCAGTTACAGTACGGTGCGCGGTACACACCGCACAGGCGTTCTGTACAGACACACTCCCTGCCCCGCAGAGCTCACACTCGCTGGGTTTTTGATGCATGGGGAGTTAGGGTGACTTGCACAAGGTCCTGACACCGGGAACTGAACCAGGTTCCTGATCCACGCGCTCAGGGTCGTTCTTCTCCGAGCCAGCGTCTTTACTCACCGAGCCGCGCGTTCAGAACTGTATGTGTGTTACTTTGTATAAGGTATTACAGATTTAGGGGATAGGGCAGGGCATTTGGGGAACGCGGTATACACTAAAAGTGTACAAACTTTGTGTATTGTTTCATCCTTACTACGCCTGTAAAAATCCTATACTCAGTGCTGCGTACCGCGCGCAACGCTGTAACTGGGAAGTGCTGTGAGTCCCATTGGGAGAGCAGCTCTATATCAAATAAAGTTATTATTATTATTATTAATGAATGTGCATTGGGCACAAAATGTTGGCTTTTTGATGCAGTATGTCTTAATAGCGGTTTTGTGATCTGTTTCGCAGGCTGTGGCGTCCCCTCGGTCTCAGTTTTGGGTACCGGTGTGGCGTCCCCCTGGGTCTCAGTTTTGGGTACCGGTGTGGCGTCCCCTCGGTCTGTTTTGGGTACCGGTGTGGCGTCCCCTCGGTCTCAGTTTTGGGTACCGGTGTGGCGTCCCCCTCGGTCTCAGTTTTGGGTACCGGTGTCGCGTCCCCCTGGGTCTCAGTTTTGGGTACCGGTGTGGCGTCCCCTCGGTCTCAGTTTTGGGTACCGGTGTGGCGTCCCCTCGGTCTGTTTTGGGTACCGGTGTGGCGTCCCCTCGGTCTCAGTTTTGGGTACCGGTGTGGCGTCCCCCTCGGTCTCAGTTTTGGGTACCGGTGTCGCGTCCCCCTGGGTCTCAGTTTTGGGTACCGGTGTGGCGTCCCCTCGGTCTCAGTTTTGGGTACCGGTGTGGCGTCCCCCTGGGTCTCAGTTTTGGGTACCGGTGTGGCGTCCCCTCGGTCTCAGTTTTGGGTACCGGTGTGGCGTCCCCCTGGGTCTCAGTTTTGGGTACCAGTGTGGCGTCCCCCTGGGTCTCAGTTTTGGGTACCGGTGTGGCGTCCCCCTCGGTCTCAGTTTTGGGTACCGGTGTCGCGTCCCCCTGGGTCTCAGTTTTGGGTACCGGTGTGGCGTCCCCCTGGGTCTCAGTTTTGGGTACCAATGTGGCGTCCCCCTCGGTCTCAGTTTTGGGTACCGGTGTGGCGTCCCCCTGGGTCTCAGTTTTGGGTACCGGTGTGGCGTCCCCCTCGGTCTCAGTTTTGGGTACCGGTGTGGCGTCCCCCTCGGTCTCAGTTTTGGGTACCGGTGTGGCGTCCCCCTGGGTCTCAGTTTTGGGTACCGGTGTGGCGTCCCCTCAGTCTCAGTTTTGGGTACCGGTGTGGCGTCCCCCTGGGTCTCAGTTTTGGGTACCGGTGTGGCGTCCCCCTGGGTCTCAGTTTTGGGTACCGGTGTGGCGTCCCCCTCGGTCTCAGTTTTGGGTACCGGTGTGGCGTCCCCCTGGGTCTCAGTTTTGGGTACCGGTGTGGCGTCCCCCTCGGTCTCAGTTTTGGGTACCGGTGTCGCGTCCCCCTCGGTCTCAGTTTTGGGTACCGGTGTGGCGTCCCCCTCGGTCTCAGTTTTGGGTACCGGTGTGGCGTCCCCCTGGGTCTCAGTTTTGGGTACCGGTGTGGCGTCCCCCTCGGTCTCAGTTTTGGGTACCGGTGTGGCGTCCCCCTGGGTCTCAGTTTTGGGTACCGGTGTGGCGTCCCCCTCGGTCTCAGTTTTGGGTACCGGTGTGGCGTCCCCCTCGGTCTCAGTTTTGGGTACCGGTGTGGCGTCCCCCTGGGTCTCAGTTTTGGGTACCGGTGTGGCGTCCCCCTCGGTCTCAGTTTTGGGTACCGGTGTCGCGTCCCCCTCGGTCTCAGTTTTGGGTACCGGTGTGGCGTCCCCCTGGGTCTCAGTTTTGGGTACCGGTGTGGCGTCCCCCTGGGTCTCAGTTTTGGGTACCGGTGTGGCGTCCCCCTGGGTCTCAGTTTTGGGTACCGGTGTGGCGTCCCCCTGGGTCTCAGTTTTGGGTACCGGTGTGGCGTCCCCCTGGGTCTCAGTTTTGGGTACCGGTGTGGCGTCCCCCTGGGTCTCAGTTTTGGGTACCGGTACACTAGTTACTTGGTGACAGAATACAGTGTGAGCTGCTTCTCCATGAATATAACCTCCCTTCCTCAGTCTGATTGCCATGCGGCTTTATCACAAGGACATGTGCACGTGGAGCTTTTCCCCGCTCCCTGCTGCAGGGATCTCACCTGGGGGCTTCTTCCCAGCTCCTCATTATCTAATACCAGAAACTAGCTACGGACAGATACACACAGGGAGCCCTGTGCAGAGCAGTGTGTGTGTGCAGAGCAGTGTGTATGTGCAGAGCAGTGTGTGTGTGTGTGTGTGCGCAGAGCAGTGTGTGTGTGCAGAGCAGTGTGTGTGCAGAGCAGTGTGTGTGTGCAGAGCAGTGTGTATGTGCAGAGCAGTGTGTGTGTGTGTGTGTGTGTGCGCAGAGCAGTGTGTGTGCAGAGCAGTGTGTGTGTGTGTGCAGAGCAGTGTGTGTGTGTGTGTGTGCAGAGCAGTGTGTGTGTGTGCAGAGCAGTGTGTGTGTCCTCGGAAGTTTTTGCAGAGCCCTGTATGTCCTGGGAAGTCTGTACAGAGCCATGTGTGTGCAGAGCAGTGTGTGTGTGGTGGGAAGTCTGTGCAGAGCTAAGTGTGTGTGCAGAGCAGCCTGTGTGTCCTGTGAAGCCTATACAGAGCAGCCTGTGTGTGAAGAGCAGTATGTGTGTGTGGTGGGAAGTCTGTGCAGAGCAGCCTGTGTGTGCAGAGCAGCCTGTGTGTCCTGGGAAATGTGTGTGTGTCTGTGTGCAGAGCAGTCTGTATCCTGGGAAGTCTGCGCAGAGGTGTGTGTGTGTGTGTAGCAGTGTCTGTGCGCAGAGGTGTGTTTGTGTGTAGTAGTGTGTGTGTCTGTGTGCAGAGCAGCCTGTGTGTGTGTGTGTGTGTGTGTGCGCAGAGCCGCCTGTGTGTGCAGAGCAGCCTGTGTGTGCGTGCGCAGAGCCACCTGTGTGCGCAGAGCAGCCTGTGTGCGCAGAGCAGCCTGTGTGTGCAGAGCCGCCTGTGTGTGCAGAGCAACCTGTGTGCGCAGAGCAGTGTGTGTGTGTACGCAGAGCCGCCTGTGTGTGTGTGCGCAGAGCCGCCTGTGTGTGTGTGCGCAGAGCCGCCTGTGTGTGTGTGCACAGAGCCGCCTGTGTGTGCAGAGCCGCCTGTGTGCAGAGCAGCCTGTGTGTGTGTGTGCAGAGCAGCCTGTGTGTGTGCGTGCGCAGAGCAGCCTGTGTGTGCAGAGCAGCCTGTGTGCGCAGAGCCGTCTGTGTGTGCAGAGCCGTCTGTGTGTGCAGAGCCGCCTGTGTGTGCAGAGCCGCCTGTGTGTGCAGAGCAGCCTGTGTGCGCAGAGCCGTGTGTGTGCGCAGAGCCGCCTGTGTGTGCAGAGCCGCCTGTGTGCGCAGAGCCGCCTGTGTGCAGAGCAGCCTGTGTGCGCAGAGACACCTGTGTGCAGAGCCGCCTGTGTGCGCAGAGCCGCCTGTGTGCAGAGCAGCCTGTGTGGCCCACACTTGGATAATGAGCCCCTGAGGTTATGAGAAGCAGCTTTACAATAAAATGAGTTAGATTTGCACGGATCCTTAACCAACTCAACTGTGCTCTGGTAGAGGAGGGGTTAATATGAGTGCAGCATTGCTCTGCTCTTCTGTGAGAGGGTTATATTCGTGTGGTCCCGCAGCAGCACTGACTCCCCCTAGTCTGCTCCCTGTGACTCCCTGTGACTCTCAGAGACATGTGACTCTCAGAGACATGTGACTCTCAGAGAGGCTCCGTGTAACTCTGAGAAACCTGTGACTCCCTGTGACTCTCATAGGGTTAAAAATCAGTAACTAATAAACAGAGTCACACTGTCGGAGGAATTCTTCTAATCCTTTGCCAGTCACTGACTATCGCTGTGTTATCAGCTTCATGGGTAGAGTCCAAGACTGGAGACTAACTATATATATATATATATATATCTGTGCCCTGCAGAGCAAGCCTGTGTCGTGCAGAGCAATGCCTATCTGTGCCATGCAGAGCAATGCTTATCAGTGCCCTGCAGAGCAATGCCTATCTGTGCCATGCAGAGCAATGCATATCTGTGCCCTTCAGAGCAATGCCTATCTGTGCCATGCAGAGCAATGTCTATCTGTGTCATGCAGAGCAATGCCTATCTGTGCCATGCAGAGCAATGCCTATCTGTGCACTGCAGAGCTATGCCTATCTGTGCCATGCAGAGCAATGCTTATCAGTGCCCTGCAGAGCAATGCCTATCTATACCATGCAGAGCAATGCCTATCTGTGCCATGCAGAGCAATGCCTATCTGTGCCCTGCAGAGCAATGCCTATCTGTGCCCTGCAGAGCAATGCCTATCTGTGCCATGCAGAGCAATGCCTATCTGTGCCATGCAGAGCAATGCCTATCTGTGCCATGCAGAGCAATGCCTATCTGTGCCCTGCAGAGCAATGCCTATCTGTGCCCTGCAGAGCAATGCCTATCTGTGCCCTGCAGAGCAATGCCTATCTGTGCCATGCAGAGCAATGCCTATCTGTGCCATGCAGAGCAATGCCTATCTGTGCCATGCAGAGCAATGCCTATCTGTGCCCTGCAGAGCTATGCCTATCTGTGCCATGCAGAGCAATGCCTATCTGTGCCATGCAGAGCAATGCCTATCTTTGCCATGCAGAGCAATGCCTATCTGTGCCATGCAGAGCAATGCCTATCTGTGCCATGCAGAGCAATGCCTATCTGTGCCATGCAGAGCTATGCCTATCTGTGCCCTGCAGAGCAATGCCTATCTGTGCCATGCAGAGCAATGCCTATCTGTGCCATGCAGAGCAATGCCTATCTGTGCCATGCAGAGCAATGCCTATCTGTGCCCTGCAGAGCAATGCCTATCTGTGCCATGCAGAGCAATGCCTATCTGTGCCATGCAGAGCAATGCCTATCTGTGCCATGCAGAGCTATGCCTATCTGTGCCCTGCAGAGCAATGCCTATCTGTGCCATGCAGAGCAATGCCTATCTGTGCCATGCAGAGCAATGCCTATCTGCCCTGCAGAGCAATGCCTATCTATACCATGCAGAGCAATGCCTATCTGTGCCATGCAGAGCAATGCCTATCTGTGCCCTGCAGAGCAATGCCTATCTGTGCCATGCAGAGCAATGCCTATCTGTGCCATGCAGAGCAATGCCTATCTGTGCCCTGCAGAGCAATGCCTATCTGTGCCATGCAGAGCAATGCCTATCTGTGCCCTGCAGAGCAATGCCTATCTGTGCCCTGCAGAGCAATGCCTATCTGTGCCATGCAGAGCAATGCCTATCTGTGCCCTGCAGAGCAATGCCTATCTGTGCCCTGCAGAGCAATGCCTATCTGTGCCATGCAGAGCAATGCCTATCTGTGCCCTGCAGAGCTATGACTATCTGTGCCATGCAGAGCAATGCCTATCTGTGCCATGCAGAGCAATGCCTATCTGTGCCCTGCAGAGCAATGCCTATCTGTGCCATGCAGAGCAATGCCTATCTGTGCCCTGCAGAGCAATGCCTATCTGTGCCCTGCAGAGCAATGCCTATCTGTGCCCTGCAGAGCAATGTCTATCTGTGCCATGCAGAGCAATGCCTATCTGTGCCATGCAGAGCAATGCCTATCTGTGCCATGCAGAGCAATGCCTATCTGTGCCCTGAAGTCTCCTCAGCTCTTGAAGACCTACAAATAGCTGGAAGGCACTGTGAGCTGTCCTAGAGGTATCCAGTAACGTGTTCAGTCCTAGAGGTATCCAGCAACACAAGGCCCTGTGCACTATGGTCTGCGGCCTCATCAATGCAGGTTCCTGTGTCCTGCTCATTATATGGAAGTGCTAAACATTCCTGCCATTCCTGGCTGGACCTGCACCTCACTGACAAGCCCACATGGTCCCAGCTCGCACTTCCCATCACCTCCAAAAGGTGGCAGCAGGATGTGGCAAAGCAAGCAGCACAATATCCATGTGCGAGGAGACCGTGTGTGACCATTCAGTGCCGGTTGGCGCCCCCTGGAGCAGCAAGGACTTCAACGAAGAGTTTCCTGTAACTGCTGGTCAGTCTCTCACATCGGTCAGTCTCTCGCATCGGTCAGTCTCTCGCATCGGTCAGTCTCTCGCACCGGTCAGTCTCTCGCACCGGTCAGTCTCTCGCATCGGTCAGTCTCTCGCATCGGTCAGTCTCTCACACTGGTCAGTCTCTCGCATCGGTCAGTCTCTCGCATCGGTCAGTCTCTCGCACCGGTCAGTCTCTCGCACCGGTCAGTCTCTCGCATCGGTCAGTCTCTCGCACCGGTCAGTCTCTCGCACCGGTCAGTCTCTCGCACCGGTCAGTCTCTCGCACCGGTCAGTCTCTCGCACCGGTCAGTCTCTCGCACCGGTCAGTCTCTCGCATCGGTCAGTCTCTCGCATCGGTCAGTCTCTCGCATCGGGTTTGAGGCATTTGGGCCCATTCCACCTTACAGAACTGCTTCAGCTCAGTGACATTGGAGGGCTTCCTTGCCTGGACAGCTCGCTTCAGGTCATGCCACAACATTTCGATGGGGTTTAGATCCGGACTTTGACTAGGCCATCCTAAAACGTATAAAGATTAAAAAAAGGAGAGCAGCGCCCTCCTCATAGTGTACTATTATTAGCTTTACTAGCCACAGAAAGTAACAATGCGCTTACAAAATAGCTGCGCATAAAGAGCAGAAAGATGATGGGGCCTTTGTAGCCCAGGAACCGTCTCTCTCTTGGTGTTCCTTTATCCTAGCCAATCTGAGTGCTCTCATTATAGGGGTTCCTTTATCCTAGCCAATCTGAGTGCTCTCATTATAGGGGTTCCTTTATCCTAGCCAATCTGAGTGCTCTCATTATAGGGGTTCCTTTATCCTAGCCAATCTGAGTGCTCTCATTATAGGGGTTCCTTTATCCTAGCCAATCTGAGTGCTCTCATTATAGGGGTTCCTTTATCCTAGCCAATCTGAGTGCTCTCATTATAGGGGTTCCTTTATCCTAGCCAATCTGAGTGCTCTCATTATAGGTGTTCCTTTATCCTAGCCAATCTGAGTGCTCTCATTATAGGTGTTCCTTTATCCTAGCCATTTTGAGTGCTCTCATTATAGGGGTTTCTTTTCTCTTTGTTCGATTGTTTAGCCATTACCCCTGATTGTAGCACCTCTAGTCAAGCTGTAGCGAGGGTCTCCTTTCCCTGTGTATATATATATATATATATATATATATATATATATATTTATATATATATATATATATATATATATATATATATATATATCCTTTATAACTTTAATTACACATAGTACATTAAAAAAATCAACAGAGAATTAGTAGATAAGAAATATTACTGTTTTTAAATTGACATAATCCATTTGGTCATAATATATTATATATGTAACATCGCTCCCCCCCCCCCCCCGGCAGCAGGGGATGGGGGTACATGTGTAAACAGGGTTCTGCCCCGCTCCCGATGGGATTAGAGTGTCAGCTCCTTGGTCAGTTACCAGTGATCTCAGGGTTCCCGTTGGCAGGTTCAGGCCTTGGCTGTAATTGAGGGTAGTTGGAGGACACGAGCCTAATAGAGCACAATACCTAATGAGACAGGTTCCCTGTATAAGGCTGAGTCCATACAGACTTCAGCCGTGCGCAGGCGCGCGGAGGCTGAGGGAAAGCGGGTGCTTTCCCTGGCCTTAGACCGCGCGCCGTCCAGCGGCGTGTCGGGGGGGGGGGGAGGCTGTGACGTCACGGAGCTGGTTCGCACCCATTGGGCGAACCGCTCACGTGACCAGCCCTGCGCTCCGGCGAGCTCAGAAACGTAAGATTTCTTAAGACACACGCTTCTGCAAGCGTGCGCGAGCCCCTGCTAAAGCCGCTCTCATTGCGGCTGCAGGGGCTCACTGCCGAGCAGCAGCGCGCCTCAGCACGGGTCAGCGCCTAAGCGCTGACCATGCCCGAGGCCTAATGCTCTCTCAGGGCAAGTTCCCTCAGTGCCCTATCCCATTCAGGATCAGTACTTCTGGGTCAGTATTTGCCTCTAGTCCACCACACATCTTTTGGCTTCCTATCTCCTAGCACACTGACTCACTATCTTCTAGCTCAATAATTCACTCCTAACTCCTCAACGGTCTCTCCCTCAACTGCCTGAACTAATAAATAATAGTAATAATATTATCTCTTTTTAATGGATAAAGGGAACTGTCCCTTTTTAACTGTGCTAACTGTGTCTCTCCACTGTTATAACTTTCATCTCCTTTAATTGTCCTAATCTTAACTGTCTCTCACTGCCTCAACTGTTATCTCACAGCCTTAACTGTTATCTCACAGCCTTAACTGTCTCTCACTGCCTTAACTGTTATCTCACAGCCTCACTGGTTGCCTAGCAACATGTAACTGCAGCCTCGCTTAACTGTCCCTATTCAAAGCTGCCAGCGCGAGCTCCCTTGCACTAAAAAGACCTCAACTGCAAGTGCAGCCGCCCTATTGGCTAAGCCGCAGCATGTGACATTCCCTGAGGCTCATGGGACTTGTAGTCCCTGTCTTGAGCCTTTCCCTATTAGCCGCTCTCGTGTGGTCCTATTGCGCATGCGCGAGTTCTGCGCATGTGCAATCAACTACAAAATGGCGACACCCTGCAAAGGGAGCCGCCATAGACTCCGGCGACCCGCTCGCCCTATCTATGGGCCGCAACTGTCGCGCACCTGATTGCTTCCCCCCCCCCGGCAGCACCTCACCTCCTGCGCATAGCTCCCTAATGGCCGCCGCGCATGCTATCCATTCTGCGCATGCGCGGCCAATCGTAACATGGCCGCCTCGAGTCGTCCCGCGCATCTGCGCGTGCGCGAGCCCTGCGCACGTGCGCACGCATAACAAATATGGCGGCACCCTGCAGAGGGAGCCACCCGCAACAGCCCCCCACAGCAGCGGAGGTAAGGGGGGGGGGACAGAGGACCGGGGAGCCAGAGGGGACCTGGCTATATATAAAATATATTATTAGTAATAATGAAAAGCATCAATATTAAAAACAACAATATTTAAACAATTAGACTTGTTAACAACATAAATCTAACTGTAGTTATTTCTGTAACTACAGCGTGTCCTGAACAACTACAAAAATGTCCTGAAAAAAAAAAATCACAAAGCCACTTATCGCCATCTTTTCAAACTCGCGGTATTCTAGTAGCCCCGATCAGCTTATCGAGGATAATCGCCGCTCTACAATTGAGATTTCCTCTCCAAATCGTCTCGCCAGGAAAAGTTGGCAAGAGGGTGGTGAGAAGCTGCCGAGAAGCGCCGAGACGGGACTTAGAAAAAAGAATGCATTTTTCCTGCATCGGGTTGATGCCGGGCGTCTCCAGAGCTTGTGAGCACATTCACATGTCTTAGACAGGTCTGCAGCCCTGCCTTTCACTATTATCACCCAGAATACAGTGCTTCTACTGCAGCAAGGGATTCTGGGAAATGACATGCAAATGAGCCCACAATGTGTCACCTTTTGTCTGAAATCCATTTTTACATGGAACCCTTATAAGCAAAGGCTCCACTGTTCACACAGCTTTTAAGCACAGCATGGGATTAGATGCAAAGCCAGTCAAACCACTCACAGACAGCTTTTTTATTTAATTTTTTCCCTCCCCTGTGAACTCAAGCCACTTCAGCAGCTTGGGTGCTCTAGTTTGAGACTGTCCTCCCGAAGTCATACAAGTCCTGTTACTACTCCCAAGGATCTTCAGCCTGATGGCCAGGAAGGTCCGAGGGTACCTTGACGCCGTCCTCCTCTTCTTTTCTTCGGCCAAAAGGCCTGCAAGAAAGTCCGAGTCTGGTTTTCGGCCGGCGCCTCCTCACCCAGGTCGTTTTCTCTCCGAAGAGAGACGGTGACGAGCCGTGCATCACTGCATCTCCTCCCCACACACACACACAAGGTAAGTGCTTCGTGTAAGTGGGTGCGCTGCTACAGCGACCATAGCAGGACACCAAGTGCTGCGTGTCTGTGCCGGGGCACCCAAGCCGTGATTGGCCGGCCAGGTTAAAAAATGTCTTCTCCCCTTAGCCAGAAGGCCCAAAGATGGCGGGAATGGGGGGATGTAAATCCGTAGAATACAAGGTCCCATGCTAGGGAAGCGTTCGCTGTACCAGTGCTATAGCTGCGGAAGGGCAGAACCTTACCCACAGTGCACTACCCACGTTTCGGTACTCTACTAGGAAGCCTCCCCCTCTGAATTTCTCATGCCGGAGTGCATGGGCCCAAGAAACCTTCGGCTCATCCCACCTCTCGACCAGGTTAGAAGACCAAATGTGTGCCACTGTCCATCCCACTCCCGCCACAGTTAGGATAGACACTACACGTGATCTTAGCCAAAAGGCACAGACAGCTGTTTTGACCTTGTGGGACTCATCAGCGTGATGCTGGTTGTACTGGCTTTGCAATTTTTGGGCTGGGTAGGTTTACCATACACATTATTTAAGTTAAGGTGGGTGATAAAGGCGATAAAAAACATCCACCGTTAGCATATAGCCAATAAAGAATATCACTTGTGAGCACATTCACATGTCTTAGACAGGTCTGCAACCCTGCCCTTCCCCATTATCACCTAGCATACAGTGCTTCTACTGCAGCAGGGGATTCTGACATGCAATGAGCAAACAATGTGTCACCTTTTGCCTAAAATCCATTTTTACATGGAATCCTTATAAGCAATGCTCTACTGTTCACATAGCTTTTAAGCACAGCATGGGAGATATATATATATATATATATATATATATATATATATACCATGCAGCAAGCTTAAGCCTATAGGGAACCATGTTAAAAATGGTTTTTGAAGCAAAAAGTGGCACCGTGTGCTCATTTGCATGTCATTTCCCAGAATCCCTTGCTGCAGTGAAAGTGCTGTGTGCTGGGTGATAATGGGGAAAGGCGGGGTTGCAGACCTGCCTAAAACATGCAGATGGGCATACAGTTGTATTTATATTTGCATATTTGCTTTGCTGTGGAGGGTTTTTGTCACTTTTTTTACTCACCATAACTTAACCCAGTATTATGGTTGGCCCATCCTTTAGCTTCTCTGCATACCCAGTTAACCAACCCCACACTGATGAGACCCATTAAGGTCAAAACAGCTGTCTGTGGGTGGTTTGTCTGGGTATGCACTTTAACCCTGGCTGTGCTCAAAGCTGTGACCATGCAGCAAGCTTAATATAGGGAACCATGTTAAAAATGGTTTTTGAAGCAAAAAGTGACACTGTGTGCTCATTTGCATGTCATTTCCCAGAATCCCTTGCTGCAGTGGAAGTGCCGTGTGCTGGGTGATAATGGGGAAAGGCGGGGTTGCAGACCTGCCTAAGACATGCAGATGAGCATACAGTTGTATTTACATATATATATATATATATATTTGCATATTTGCTTTGCTGTGGAGGGTTTTTGTCACTTTTTTTACTCACCATAACTTAACTCAGTATATATATATATATATCAGCAATGCATGCATATGTACTGTGTGTATATGGACATATATACAGGGGGTTGCCACAGAATTGCACCACTTTTACATAATATAAATACAATATAAAATGAAGTATGTTTTGTATAATGTATAATCCTCACGGGAATCTGCACTAGCAATGTAATGTGTGTAGAAATGAGAAATACAGTTTCAAGCAAAAATAATTTCTTAAAAATAAAAGTATATTGTGCAATCGACATTATTCATTAAAAAAGAAAGTATAAGGTTTTGGGCCCGATGAAAACCCCTGAGAGTAGCCGGGCAAACTGTATTTACACTTACACAATCATACACTTATTTTAATTATGAGGTATACTAATTACAATCTTGAGTAATTGTTTGCAAAATAAAAATGACATTACAAAGTAATCACATGTTGGATACTTTCACATGGATGAATGTAGATGAAATAGCACAAATAACTTTTATTTAGCTTTTCTTTGACAAAACTGTGTTAGTTTGTGGTTATAGCTCCTCAGTAGTTACAGTATATGAAGCTCAGGTAATCAATACAATCATTTTTTTAGGGCCAGATCCAAAAATAGGTGCTAAGCTTTATCGCGTTATTCTAGGGTAGCCAGGTGTCCAGTATTGAACCGGACTGTTCTGTATTTGGACACTGTCCAATAAAAAATCAGAGGGATTACTGGATATGTATGTGTATAACGGTATTATCTCTCTGGACATGTATGTGTCCGGTATTGCCTCTCTGGACATAGTGACCTGAATGGCTTGGGGAGGCCGCGGGATTTCCCAGAGCAGGAATGTTGCTAGGGGGCTGGGCAGCTTCCTCCATCCTGTTTGGCTGTCAAATGTGTCCTCCTTCTGTATAATGTGTCCGGCTGTATAGTGTGTCCGGCTGTGTAATGTATAAGGCTGTATAATGTGTCCGGCTGTGTAATGTATAAGGCTGTATAATGTGTCCGGCTGTGTAATGTATAAGGCTGTATAATGTGTCCGGCTGTGTAATGTATAAGGCTGTATAATGTGTCCGGCTGTATAATGTGTCCGGCTGTATAATGTGTCCGGCTGTATAATGTGTCCGGCTGTGTAATGTGTCCGGCTATATAATGTGTCCGGCTGTATAATGTGTCCGGCTGTATAATGTGTCCGGCTGTGTAATGTATAAG
Source organism: Ascaphus truei (assembly GCF_040206685.1). NCBI lineage: Eukaryota > Metazoa > Chordata > Amphibia > Anura > Ascaphidae > Ascaphus > Ascaphus truei. The sequence goes on from NC_134494.1 coordinate 47,639,314, forward strand.
GCTGTATAATGTGTCCGGCTGTATAATGTGTCCGGCTGTGTAATGTATAAGGCTGTATAATGTGTCCGGCTGTATAATGTGTCCGGCTGTGTAATGTATAAGGCTTGTGACAGAAACCAGGGGTTGGTAATAAACTCCATATACAGGGCTCCCAGGATACTGAACAGTTTCTGTCCTGTCTAAGCTGAACAGGGCAGCCTCGTGGTACAGGCACTCCATTCCACAGTTTGTCTGCTGCCTGTTTTCTGTCACCTGTCATGCTGATTAGAGTTCAGGTATATAAGACCTGTTTCCTGTTTCCTCTGGGCCCCGCCCAAGAGCCTGGAAGGCTGCTGAACTGCAGAGGGGTGAGAAAGCCTCTTTCCCAAATCGCTTCATTCATTCTGTTAGTTTGTCTAAAGACTGCAAAGGTACTTATTTTGTTGGTGGAAGTGGACAAGCCACTTCCAACTCTGAGTCAGGGACATCTAAGTTTAAGTTATCGCTCAGACGAGCAGCTTTTTGTTTGGCTTTGTTTTCTGTTTAAACTGTGGCAGTCTCAGTGCCTGGGACTGAATAAACCAGGTATAGCCTGTTTAAAGGAACAGTACGTGACGTCTCATCATTTAACCTACCCTAAAAGACCGTGTTCTAACAGTCCCGGACAGACGGCGGAGCCCCGGAGTAAGCCGTTTGTCACATATGGTGGAGAATGCGGGCAGAACACTGAAAGGTCTGGGGGTTAAAAAACTTTAAAAAAAAAAAAAAAAAAAAAGAAGGTTTTTTTTTCTCTCTCTCCAAACAAGATGGAAGACGTGGTGAGTGCGCTGGTACGCAATGTCGCTGTCCAGAAAGACGCGAATGAAGCCCAGCAACAGGCGAGTGAAACCCAGCGACAGCTGTTAATAGCCCAGCAAGAGACTAATGCAAACCAGCAAGAGACAAACCGCCTGCTGAGAGAGGAGCAAAAGCGGTTCGCTCAGGGCTTACAGCAGGAACTCGAGATCCTGAGGGGGACTATCAGTAACCTTCCACTGGCAGAGGCAGCCCCAGTTCCGAAAATGACCAGGGCAAGCCACTACCTTCAGAAGATGGGACCCTCGGATGATGTGGAAGCCTATCTTCTCACGTTTGAACGCACGGCACAGAGAGAGGGATGGCCAGAAGCTGAGTGGGCTGGTCTAATCGCACCCTTCCTAAGCGGCGAACCCCAGAAGGCTTACTTTGATCTAGAGCCAGCCGAAGCTAACGTCTATGCAAAATTGAAGTTCGAGATCCTCGCCCGCCTCGGCGTAACCACGGCTGTTCGTGCCCAAAGGTTTCACGCATGGTCCTTCACGATGGATAAAGCCACCCGAAGCCAGATGTATGACCTCATCCACCTCGCCCGGAAGTGGCTACAACCCGAGATCAACTCAGCAAGCCACATCGTGGAACGGTTGGTCATGGACCAGTTCTTGAGGAAACTTCCCTCTGCCTTACGCCGTTGGGTCAGTCGGAGTGACCCCCACAATGCGGATGAGCTTGTGGCCCTTGTAGAAAGGTACAGTGCAGCAGAAGAGCACCCGCAACCCACAGTCGTGGAGCAACCCCACTATCCGAGGTTCCAGGACTCTTCCAGAGACGGTAAAAGGGTACCGGGGTTAAGGGGCGCTGAAGAGCGGCGACCACCTTCACGCCGCTCCAGCAACAGTGGTTCGCACACTAAGGGCAATAGCCAACATGGGGAGCCGGGAAAAGGCTCTAAGTGGGACACAGACTATGTACCTAAATGTGTAAATTGTCATGAGAGGGGCCACACAGCAAAAATCTGCCCACTAAATGATGAGCCCATGCAATGCAACAGCGTGGAACCTTATTCGCTGTTGTCCCAATGTATGGGCCCTAGCCCAGAGGACCCCTTGAATAACCATCTGTGGGCATTTGTAAAGGTTAATGGTAAGAGGGTTCGGGCACTTCTTGACTCTGGGAGTATGGTCACACTAGTGTCCGAATACCTATTGCCCATTAAGAAGAAACAGGTAAACAGTTCACAAAGAGTGGCAATTTGTTGTATACATGGGGATAATCATGAATATTCCACTGTTGATGTTTTTTTTGAAACAGAATTTGGTTCTTTAGATTTCAAGGTGGGTGTTGTACCCAAACTGGCACATGATGTGTTAATAGGGACCGACTTTCCCCATTTTCTAAAAATGTGGTCCCCAGCTCAGAATAGCGCCCAGAGTTCAATAGCAGACCATAACGAAGTGTTAGAAGAAACAAATCCTTTCCCTTTTTCAGAAATGGAGGTTGACGAGGGCCCAAATAAGAAGGGGGAAAAGGAGGAGTGCTGTGAAATTCCCTTCCCCATCACTACTTTGGTAGGGAATACCCCAAATCAAGATGTTGATCAGGCACTTACCACCCCAGTACAGGATAAGACCCTCGCTGACCTAGAGGTCAGTCCTGGGAGTTTTAAGAAGGCCCAGTGGGAGGACCCCACATTAGCGGTAGCAAGGGGAAATATACGGGACCAGAATAGTACTCATGGCCAACCAGATAGGTCACTTGCCTACCCCTACTTCGAGGTAGAGAACGACCTAGTATATCGGGTTGATAAAAGAAAATCAGTTACAACTAAACAATTGTTGGTACCACGGACATTCCGTAACGTAGTATTACACCTCGCACATAGTCATCCATTGGGGGGACACCTAGGGGTGGAAAAGACAAAAGAAAAGGTTCTCCGAAGCTTTTATTGGCCTGGGGTTCTGGCAGAAATTACAAACTATTGTTCCTCATGCCCAGAATGTCAGATCACCGCCCCGTTCAAAGCATACCGCAGCCCATTGGTACCCCTTCCCATAATAGAGGTACCATTTGACCGGATTGCTATGGATCTAGTAGGACCCCTAATAAAGTCTGCTAGGGGACATCAGCATATATTGGTAATATTAGATTATGCTACCCGATATCCGGAGGCAGTTCCCCTACGTAGCACCTCTGCTAAAAACATAGCAAAAGAGTTAGTACTTCTGTTTTCCCGGGTCGGAATTCCTAAAGAGATCTTATCTGACCAGGGAACACCATTTATGTCCCAAGTAACAAAAGAGCTATGTAAACTCCTAAAAATCAAGCATCTCAGAACCTCAGTCTATCATCCACAAACAGATGGTTTAGTGGAAAGGTTCAATAAAACCTTAAAGAGCATGTTACGCCGGGCGGTCGATAAGGATGGGAAAAACTGGGACTGTTTGTTACCATACCTGTTATTTGCCATTAGGGAAGTTCCCCAGTCATCCACAGGCTTCTCCCCGTTTGAACTATTGTATGGCCGACATCCAAGGGGCTTACTGGATATAGCCAAAGAAACTTGGGAACACGAGGTTACCCCTTACAGAAGTGTAATAGAGCATGTTGCCCAAATGCAGGACCGCATTGCTGCAGTCCTACCCATAGTGAGGGAACACATGGAGAAAGCTCAAGAAGCACAAAGGAATACGTATAATAAGGGTGCTAGGGTCAGAATTTTTTTTCCAGGTGATAGGGTACTTGTTCTGGTTCCCACCGTGGAGAGTAAATTCCTTGCTAAATGGCATGGGCCATATGAGGTCTTGGAAAGAGTGGGAGAAGTAAATTATAGGGTAAGGCAGCCAGGTAGGAGGAAACCTGAGCAAATTTACCATATAAACCTACTCAAGCCCTGGAAAGATAGAGAGGTCTTGTTAACCCTAGTACCCCCAGGTCCGTCAGAGAATCAAGAAACTGACCCAGAGGTTAGCATAGCTGAAACACTGTCCGTGCATCAAAAACGAGAGGTCCAGAGTTTAGTGAGAAGGAACAAAGAAATCTTCTCTACACAGCCAGGTAAAACTAACGTAATTAAACATGACATAGTCTCTGAACCGGGGGTCCGAGTTAACCTTAAACCGTACCGAATCCCAGAGGCCAAGAGAGAGGCTATAAGTTTAGAGGTTAAAAAAATGCTAAAACTAGGCGTAATTGAGGAATCCCAAAGTGGGTGGAACAGCCCTATAGTTTTAGTCCCAAAGCCAGACGGTACAACAAGGTTTTGTAATGACTACCGGAAACTAAACGCGGTGTCAAAATTTGATACTTATCCTATGCCCAGGGTGGATGAACTTGTAGAGAGACTGGGCAAAGCCCGATATCTCACAACCCTAGACCTAACAAAAGGGTACTGGCAGGTTCCCCTCACAGAAAGGGCAAAAGAAAAAACAGCCTTCTCAACCCCAGACGGCCTCTTTCAATATAAGGTGCTGCCTTTTGGCTTACATGGAGCTCCCGCCACATTCCAAAGAATGATGGATAAAATTTTAAAACCACATGTTCGGTACGCTGCCGCCTACCTGGATGATGTGGTAATCCATAGTGAAGATTGGCAGTCCCACCTTCCAAAGGTCCAAGCTGTGCTCGACGCAGTTCGGTCTGCTGGACTAACTGCTAACCCCGCTAAATGCACCATTGGTCTGGAGGAGGCCAAGTATCTGGGGTATTCTATTGGTAGAGGGTTACTCAAACCACAAACACTCAAAGTAGAGGCGATACAAAATTGGCCAAGGCCAGTCACAAAAAAACAAGTAAGGACCTTTTTGGGGTTAATTGGCTACTATAGGAGGTTTATTCCCAATTTTGCAACTAAGGCAACCCCACTAACCGACCTCACAAAAGCAAGAGGACCGCTAATGGTAAAATGGTCCCCCGAAGCCGAACAGGCCTTTAGAAGCCTGAAAGAAGCTCTCTGTGCCCAACCAGTGTTGGTCACACCTGACTTCTCCAAAGAGTTCGTAGTCCAAACCGACGCATCTGAGGTAGGGCTGGGGGCGGTACTCTCCCAGGAGTCTCAAGGGGAGGAGCACCCCATCCTTTATTTAAGTAGGAAACTAAATCCCCAGGAGAAAAATTACTCCATAGTCGAGAAAGAGTGTCTCGCAATAAAGTGGGCTGTAGAGACACTCAAGTATTATCTGTTGGGGAGAAAGTTCCGATTGGTCACAGATCATGCACCCCTTACCTGGATGTGTCAAAATAGGGAGAAGAACGCTAGGGTGACCAGGTGGTTCCTAAGCCTACAGCCCTTTAAATTTTCTGTGGAACACAGGTCGGGGCACAAACATGGCAATGCCGACGGGTTGTCAAGGATGCACTCCCTAATATCCATGGTCGCTCACCCCTCGAGGTCTGAGCTGGGGGGGAGGATATGTGACAGAAACCAGGGGTTGGTAATAAACTCCATATACAGGGCTCCCAGGATACTGAACAGTTTCTGTCCTGTCTAAGCTGAACAGGGCAGCCTCGTGGTACAGGCACTCCATTCCACAGTTTGTCTGCTGCCTGTTTTCTGTCACCTGTCATGCTGATTAGAGTTCAGGTATATAAGACCTGTTTCCTGTTTCCTCTGGGCCCCGCCCAAGAGCCTGGAAGGCTGCTGAACTGCAGAGGGGTGAGAAAGCCTCTTTCCCAAATCGCTTCATTCATTCTGTTAGTTTGTCTAAAGACTGCAAAGGTACTTATTTTGTTGGTGGAAGTGGACAAGCCACTTCCAACTCTGAGTCAGGGACATCTAAGTTTAAGTTATCGCTCAGACGAGCAGCTTTTTGTTTGGCTTTGTTTTCTGTTTAAACTGTGGCAGTCTCAGTGCCTGGGACTGAATAAACCAGGTATAGCCTGTTTAAAGGAACAGTACGTGACGTCTCATCATTTAACCTACCCTAAAAGACCGTGTTCTAACAGTCCCGGACAGACGGCGGAGCCCCGGAGTAAGCCGTTTGTCACAGGCTGTATAATGTGTCCTCCTGCTGTATATTGTATAAGACCTGGCTGGCTGTAACATGGATAGGGCTGTATAATGTGTCTGACTGTAACATGGATAGGGCTGTAACATGGATAGGGCTGTATAATGTGTCTGACTGTAGCATGGATAGGGCTGTATAATGTGTCCAACTGTAACATGGATAGGGCTGTATAATGTGTCCGACTGTAACATGAATAGGGCTGTACAATGTGTCCGGCTGGATAATGTGCCAGCTATAACATGGATAGGGCTGTATAATGTGTCCGACTGTAACATGGATAGGGCTGTATAATGGACAGGGCTGTATAATGTGTCCGGCTGTAACGTGGATAGGGCTGTATAATGTGTCCTACTGTAACATGGATAGGGCTGTATAATGTGTCCAACTGTAACATTGATAGGGCTGTATAATGTGTCTGACTGTAACATGGATAGGGCTGTATAATGTGTCCAACTGTAACATGGATAGGGCTGTATAATGTGTCCGACTGTAACATGGATAGGGCTGTACAATGTGTCCGACTGTAACATGGATAGGGCTGTACAATGTGTCCGGCTGGATAATGTGCCGGCTATAACATGGATAGGGCTGTATAATGTGTCCGACTGTAACATGGATAGGGCTGTATAATGGACAGGGCTGTATAATGTGTCCGGCTGTAACGTGGATAGGGCTGTATAATGTGTCCGGCTGTAACATGGACAGGGCTGTATAATGTGTCCGGCTGTAACATGGACAGGGTTGTATAATGTGTCCAGCTGTAACATGGATAGGGCTGTAACATGGACAGGGCTATATAATGTGTCCGGCTGTAACATGGATAGGGCTGTAACATGGATAGGGCTGTAACATGGATAGGGCTGTATAATGTGTCTGACTGTAACATGGATAGGGCTGTATAATGTGTCCAACTGTAAGATGGATAGGGCTGTATAATGTGTCCGACTGTAACATGGATAGGGCTGTACAATGTGTCCGGCTGTATAATGTGTCCGGCTGTAACATGGATAGGGCTGGATAATGTGCCGGCTACAACATGAATAGGGCTGTATAATGTGTCCGACTGTAACATGGATAGGGCTGTATAATGGACAGGGCTGTATAATGTGTCCGGCTGTAACATGGACAGGGCTGTATAATGTGTCCGGCTGTAACATGGACAGGGCTGTATAATGTGTCCGGCTGTAACATGGACAGGGTTGTATAATGTGTCCAGCTGTAACATGGATAGGGCTGTAACATGGACAGGGCTATATAATGTGTCCGGCTGTAACATGGATAGGGCTGTAACATGGATAGGGCTGTATAATGTGTCTGACTGTAACATGGATAGGGCTGTATAATGTGTCCAACTGTAAGATGGATAGGGCTGTATAATGTGTCCGACTGTAACATGGATAGGGCTGTACAATGTGTCCGGCTGTATTATGTGTCCGGCTGTAACATGGATAGGGCTGGATAATGTGCCGGCTACAACATGAATAGGGCTGTATAATGTGTCCGACTGTAACATGGATAGGGCTGTATAATGGACAGGGCTGTATAATGTGTCCGGCTGTAACATGGACAGGGCTGTATAATGTGTCCGGCTGTAACATGGACAGGGCTGTATAATGTGTCCGGCTGTAACATGGATAGGGCTGTAACATGGATAGGGCTGTAACATGGACAGGGCTGTAACATGGACAGGGCTGTATAATGTGTCCGGCTGTAACATGGATAGGGCTGTATAATGTGTCTGGCTGTAACATGGATAGGGCTGTAACATGGACAGGGCTGTATAATGTGTCCGGCTGTAACATGGATAGGGCTGTAACATGGACAGGGCTGTAACATGGATAGGGCTGTAACATGGACAGGGCTGTATAATGTGTCCGGCTGTAACATGGATAGGGCTGTAACATGGACAGGGCTGTATAATGTGTCCGGCTGTAACATGGACAGGGCTGTATAATGTGTCCGGCTGTAACATGGATAGGGCTGTATAATGTGTCCGGCTGTAACATGGACAGGGCTGTAACATGGATAGGGCTGTAACATGGACAGGGCTGTATAATGTTTCCGGCTGTAACATGGATAGGGCTGTAACATGAAGAGGGCTGTAACATGGATAGGGCTGTAACATGGATAGGGCTGTAACATGGATTGGGCTGTAACATGGATAGGGCTGTATCATGGATAGGGCTGTAACATGGATAGGGCTGTAACATGGATAGGGCTGTAACATGGATAGGGCTGTAACATGGATAGGGATGTAACTTGGACAGGGCTGTAACATGGACAGGGCTGTAACATGGATAAGGGCTGTATCATGGATAGGGCTGTATCATGGATAGGGCTGTAACATGGATAGGGCTGTATCATGGATAGGGCTGTAACATGGATAGGGCTGTAACATGGACAGGGCTGTATCTTGGACAGGGCTGTAACATGGAAAGGGCTGTAACATGGATAGGGCTGTAACATGGACAGGGCTGTATCATGGATAGGGCTGTAACATGGATAGGGCTATAACATGGATAGGGCTGTAACACGGATAGGGCTGTAACATGGACAGGGATGTAACATGGATAGGGCTGTAACATGGATAGGGCTGTAACATGGATAGGGCTGTATCATGGATAGGGCTGTAACATGGATAGGGCTGTAACATGGACAGGGCTGTAACATGGATAGGGCTGTAACATGGACATGGCTATAACATGGACAGGGCAGTAACATGGACAGGGCTGTAACATGGACAGGGCTGTAACATGGATAGGGCTGTAACATGGATAGGGCTGTAACATGGATAGGGCTGTAACATGGATAGGGCTGTATCATGGATAGGGCTGTAACATGGACAGGGCTGTAACATGAACAGGGCTGTAACATGGACAGGGCTGTAACATGGACAGGGCTGTAACATGGACAGGGCTGTAACATGGACAGGGCTGTAACATGGACAGGGCTGTAACATGGATAGAGCTGTAACATGGATAGGGCTGTAACATGGATAGGGCTGTAACATGGATAGGGCTGTAACATGGATAGGGCTGTAACATGGATAGGGCTGTATCATGGATAGGGCTGTAACATGGATAGGGCTGTAACATGGACAGGGCTGTAACATGGACAGGGCTGTAACATGGACAGGGCTGTAACATGGACAGGGCTGTAACATGGACAGGGCTGTAACATGGACAGGGCTGTAACATGGACAGGGCTGTAACATGGACAGGGCTGTAACATGGATAGGGCTGTAACATGGACAGGGCTGTAACATGGACAGGGCTGTAACATGGACAGGGCTGTAACATGGATAGGGCTGTAACATGGATAGGGCTATAACATGGATAGGGCTGTAACATGGATAGGGCAGTAACATGGATAGGGCTGTAACATGGACAGGGCTGTAACATGGATAGGGCTGTATCATGGACAGGGCAGTAACATGGATAGGGCTGTAACATGGATAGGGCTGTATCATGGATAGGGCTGTAACATGGACAGGGCTGTAACATGGACAGGGCTGTAACATGGACAGGGCTGTAACATGGACAGGGCTGTAACATGGACAGGGCTGTAACATGGACAGGGCTGTAACATGGAAAGGGCTGTAACATGGATAGGGCTGTAACATGGATAGGGCTGTAACATGGATAGAGCTGTAACATGGAAGAGCTGTAACATGGATAGGGCTGTAACATGGATAGGGCTGTAACATGGATAGAGCTGTACCATGGAAGAGCTGTAACATGGAAGAGCTGTAACATGGATAGGGCTGTAACATGGATAGGGCTGTAACATGGACAGGGCTGTAACATGGACAGGGCTGTAACATGGACAGGGCTGTATAATGTGTCCGGCTGTAACATGGATAGGGCTGTAACATGGACAGGGCTGTAACATGGCTAGGGCTGTAACATGGATAGGGCTGTAACATGGATAGGGCTGTAACATGGATAGGGCTGTAACATGGACAGGGCTCTAGATCCCTCATTACCTTTTGTCTCAGTTTGTGCTTTGTTTGTCGTGATTTTGTTTGTCATTCTGCTTGTGTCATTTATAGCACTTTGATCCCAGATTGTTCCGAGCAGCGGAATATGTGTGCGCTTTATGAATAAATAATAATAATAATGGATAAGACTGTATAATGTGCCCAGCTCCATATTGACACAAGTTAGGTTTCTCAGAGAGATCCTCCCTAAGTTGTTCTTGTGGTACTTGTTCTGCGCCGGATGCCGTCCTGTATCTCATAACTTAGACCCTGGGAATCCGTCCTGCTTCCCAGCACCTCCTTATATCGTTAATGCGTCCTGTACGTTTCTTGGCTTATTCTTGGAGTCTTCGTTACTTCCCCTCAGGACATGTTTGCAAATAAAGTCACAATTCCACCTGCTGCTGCATGAAATGGGTGGAACCCACAATATACACTGCACCCCGTGCTGAAATCCCAGTCCATATGCAGACAATATACACTGCACCCCGTGCTGAAATCCCTGTCCGTATACAGACAATATACACTGCACCCCGTGCTGAAACCCCTGTCCGTATACAGACAATATACACTGCACCCCGTGCTGAAATCCCTGTCCGTATCCAGACAATATACACTGCACCCCGTGCTGAAATCCCTGTCCGTATGCAGACAATATACACTGCACGCCGTGCTGAAATCCCTGTCCGTATACAGACAATATACACTGCACCCCGTGCTGAAATCCCTGTCCGTATACAGACAATATACACTGCACCCCGTGCTGAAATCCCTGTCCGTATGCAGACAATATACACTGCACCCCGTGCTGAAATCCCTGTCCGTATACAGACAATATACACTGCACCCCGTGCTGAAATCCCTGTCCGTATGCAGACAATATACACTGCACGCCGTGCTGAAATCCCTGTCCGTATACAGACAATATACACTGCACCCCGTGCTGAAATCCCTGTCCGTATACAGACAATATACACTGCACCCCGTGCTGAAATCCCTGTCCGTATGCAGACAATATACACTGCACCCCGTGCTGAAATCCCTGTCCGTATCCAGACAATATACACTGCACGCCGTGCTGAAATCCCTGTCCGTATGCAGACAATATACACTGCACGCCGTGCTGAAATCCCTGTCCGTATACAGACAATATACACTGCACCCCGTGCTGAAATCCCTGTCCGTATGCAGACAATATACACTGCACGCCGTGCTGAAATCCCTGTCCGTATACAGACAATATACACTGCACCCCGTGCTGAAATCCCTGTCCGTATCCAGACAATATACACTGCACCCCGTGCTGAAATCCCTGTCCGTATCCAGACAATATACACTGCACCCCGTGCTGAAATCCCTGTCCGTATGCAGACAATATACACTGCACGCCGTGCTGAAACCCCTGTCCGTATCCAGACAATATACACTGCACGCCGTGCTGAAATCCCTGTCCGTATGCAGACAATATACACTGCACGCCGTGCTGAAATCCCAGTCCGTATACAGACAATATACACTGCACCCCGTGCTGAAATCCCAGTCCGTATGCAGACAATATACACTGCACCCCGTGCTGAAATCCCTGTCCGTATACAGACAATATACACTGCACCCCGTGCTGAAATCCCTGTCCGTATGCAGACAATATACACTGCACGCCGTGCTGAAATCCCTGTCCGTATGCAGACAATATACACTGCACCCCGTGCTGAAATCCCAGTCCGTATGCAGACAATATACACTGCACCCCGTGCTGAAATCCCTGTCCGTATGCAGACAATATACACTGCACGCCGTGCTGAAATCGCTGTCCGTATGACAATATACACTGCACCCCGTGCTGAAATCCCTGTCCGTATGCAGACAATATACACTGCACCCCGTGCTGAAATCCCTGTCCGTATGCAGACAATATACACTGCACCCCGTGCTGAAATCCCTGTCCGTATACAGACAATATACACTGCACCCCGTGCTGAAATCCCTGTCCGTATACAGACAATATACACTGCACCCCGTGCTGAAATCCCTGTCCGTATGCAGACAATATACACTGCACCCCGTGCTGAAATCCCTGTCCGTAAGCAGACAATATACACTGCACCCCGTGCTGAAATCCCTGTCCGTATACAGACAATATACACTGCACCCCGTGCTGAAATCCCTGTCCGTATGCAGACAATATACACTGCACCCCGTGCTGAAATCCCTATCCGTATGCAGACAATATACACTGCACGCCGTGCTGAAATCCCTGTCCGTATACAGACAATATACACTGCACCCCGTGCTGAAATCCCTGTCCGTATACAGACAATATACACTGCACGCCGTGCTGAAACCCCTGTCCGTATGCAGACAATATACACTGCACCCCGTGCTGAAATCCCTGTCCGTATCCAGACAATATACACTGCACGCCGTGCTGAAATCCCTGTCCGTATCCAGACAATATACACTGCACGCCGTGCTGAAATCCCTGTCCGTATGCAGACAATATACACTGCACCCCGTGCTGAAATCCCTGTCCGTATACAGACAATATACACTGCACCCCGTGCTGAAATCCCTGTCCGTATGCAGACAATATACACTGCACCCCGTGCTGAAATCCCTGTCCGTATCCAGACAATATACACTGCACGCCGTGCTGAAACCCCTGTCCGTATACAGACAATATACACTGCACGCCGTGCTGAAATCCCTGTCCGTATGACAATATACACTGCACCCCGTGCTGAAATCAATGTCCGTATCCAGACAATATACACTGCACCCCGTGCTGAAATCCCTGTCCGTATGCAGACAATATACACTGCACCCCGTGCTGAAATCCCTGTCCGTATACAGACAATATACACTGCACCCCGTGCTGAAATCCCTGTCCGTATACAGACAATATACACTGCACCCCGTGCTGAAATCCCTGTCCGTATGCAGACAATATACACTGCACCCCGTGCTGAAATCCCTGTCCGTATGCAGACAATATACACTGCACCCCGTGCTGAAATCCCTGTCCGTATACAGACAATATACACTGCACCCCGTGCTGAAATCCCTGTCCGTATACAGACAATATACACTGCACCCCGTGCTGAAATCCCTGTCCGTATACAGACAATATACACTGCACCCCGTGCTGAAATCCCTGTCCGTATGACAATATACACTGCACCCCGTGCTGAAATCCCTGTCCGTATGACAATATACACTGCACCCCGTGCTGAAATCCCTGTCCGTATGCAGACAATATACACTGCACCCCGTGCTGAAATCCCTGTCCGTATACAGACAATATACACTGCACCCCGTGCTGAAATCCCTGTCCGTATGCAGACAATATACACTGCACCCCGTGCTGAAATCCCTGTCCGTATACAGACAATATACACTGCACCCCGTGCTGAAACCCCTGTCCGTATACAGACAATATACACTGCACCCCGTGCTGAAATCCCTGTCCGTATCCAGACAATATACACTGCACCCCGTGCTGAAATCCCTGTCCGTATACAGACAATATACACTGCACCCCGTGCTGAAACCCCTGTCCGTATACAGACAATATACACTGCACGCCGTGCTGAAATCCCTGTCCGTATACAGACAATATACACTGCACGCCGTGCTGAAATCCCTGTCCGTATACAGACAATATACACTGCACCCCGTGCTGAAATCCCTGTCCGTATGCAGACAATATACACTGCACCCCGTGCTGAAATCCCTGTCCGTATACAGACAATATACACTGCACGCCGTGCTGAAATCCCTGTCCGTATACAGACAATATACACTGCACCGCGTGCTGAAATCCCTGTCCGTATGCAGACAATATACACTGCACCCCGTGCTGAAATCCCAGTCCGTATACAGACAATATACACTGCACCCCGTGCTGAAATCCCTGTCCGTATACAGACAATATACACTGCACCCCGTGCTGAAATCCCTGTCCGTATACAGACAATATACACTGCACCCCGTGCTGAAATCCCTGTCCGTATACAGACAATATACACTGCACCCCGTGCTGAAATCCCTGTCCGTATACAGACAATATACACTGCACGCCGTGCTGAAATCCCTGTCCGTATACAGACAATATACACTGCACCCCGTGCTGAAATCCCTGTCCGTATGCAGACAATATACACTGCACCCCGTGCTGAAATCCCTGTCCGTAAGCAGACAATATACACTGCACCCCGTGCTGAAATCCCTGTCCGTATACAGACAATATACACTGCACCCCGTGCTGAAGTCCCTGTCCGTATACAGACAATATACACTGCACCCCGTGCTGAAACCCCTGTCCGTATGCAGACAATATACACTGCACCCCGTGCTGAAATCCCTGTCCGTATACAGACAATATACACTGCACCCCGTGCTGAAATCCCTGTCCGTATCCAGACAATATACACTGCACCCCGTGCTGAAATCCCTGTCCGTATACAGACAATATACACTGCACCCCGTGCTGAAATCCCTGTCCGTATACAGACAATATACACTGCACCCCGTGCTGAAATCCCTGTCCGTATACAGACAATATACACTGCACCCCGTGCTGAAATCCCTGTCCGTATACAGACAATATACACTGCACCCCGTGCTGAAATCCCTGTCCGTATACAGACAATATACACTGCACCCCGTGCTGAAATCCCTGTCCATATGCAGACAATATACACTGCACCCCGTGCTGAAATCCCTGTCCGTATACAGACAATATACACTGCACCCCGTGCTGAAATCCCTGTCCGTATGCAGACAATATACACTGCACCCCGTGCTGAAACCCCTGTCCGTATACAGACAATATACACTGCACCCCGTGCTGAAATCCCTGTCCGTATACAGACAATATACACTGCACCCCGTGCTGAAACCCCTGTCCGTATACAGACAATATACACTGCACCCCGTGCTGAAATCCCTGTCCGTATACAGACAATATACACTGCACCCCGTGCTGAAATCCCTGTCCGTATGACAATATACACTGCACCCCGTGCTGAAATCCCTGTCCGTATGACAATATACACTGCACCCCGTGCTGAAATCCCTGTCCGTATGACAATATACACTGCACCCCGTGCTGAAATCCCTGTCCGTAAGCAGACAATATACACTGCACCCCGTGCTGAAACCCCTGTCCGTATACAGACAATATACACTGCACCCCGTGCTGAAATCCCTGTCCGTATACAGACAATATACACTGCACCCCGTGCTGAAATCCCTGTCCGTATACAGACAATATACACTGCACCCCGTGCTGAAATCCCTGTCCGTATCCAGACAATATACACTGCACGCCGTGCTGAAATCCCTGTCCGTATACAGACAATATACACTGCACCCCGTGCTGAAATCCCTGTCCGTATACAGACAATATACACTGCACCCCGTGCTGAAATCCCTGTCCGTATGCAGACAATATACACTGCACCCCGTGCTGAAATCCCTGTCCATAAGCAGACAATATACACTGCACCCCGTGCTGAAATCCCTGTCCGTAAGCAGACAATATACACTGCACCCCGTGCTGAAACCCCTGTCCATATACAGACAATATACACTGCACGCCGTGCTGAAATCCCTGTCCGTATACAGACAATATACACTGCACCCCGTGCTGAAATCCCTGTCCGTATACAGACAATATACACTGCACGCCGTGCTGAAACCCCTGTCCGTATGCAGACAATATACACTGCACCCCGTGCTGAAATCCCTGTCCGTAAGCAGACAATATACACTGCACCCCGTGCTGAAATCCTTGTCCGTATACAGACAATATACACTGCACGCCGTGCTGAAATCCCTGTCCGTATACAGACAATATACACTGCACCCCGTGCTGAAATCCCAGTCCGTATGACAATATACACTGCACCCCGTGCTGAAATCCCTGTCCGTATACAGACAATATACACTGCACGCCGTGCTGAAATCCCTGTCCGTATACAGACAATATACACTGCACCCCGTGCTGAAATCCCAGTCCGTATACAGACAATATACACTGCACCCCGTGCTGAAATCCCTGTCCGTATCCAGACAATATACACTGCACCCCTTGCTGAAATCCCTGTCCGTATGCAGACAATATACACTGCACCCCGTGCTGAAATCCCAGTCCATAAGCAGACAATATACACTGCACCCCGTGCTGAAACCCCTGTCCGTATCCAGACAATATACACTGCACCCCGTGCTGAAATCCCTGTCCGTATGCAGACAATATACACTGCACCCCGTGCTGAAATCCCAGTCCATAAGCAGACAATATACACTGCACCCCGTGCTGAAACCCCTGTCCGTATGCAGACAATATACACTGCACCCCGTGCTGAAATCCCTGTCCGTATGCAGACAATATACACTGCACCCCGTGCTGAAATCCCTGTCCGTATGCAGACAATATACACTGCACCCCGTGCTGAAATCCCTGTCCATAAGCAGACAATATACACTGCACCCCGTGCTGAAACCCCTGTCCGTATCCAGACAATATACACTGCACCCCGTGCTGAAATCCCTGTCCGTATGCAGACAATATACACTGCACCCCGTGCTGAAATCCCTGTCCGTATGCAGACAATATACACTGCACCCCGTGCTGAAATCCCTGTCCGTATCCAGACAATATACACTGCACCCCGTGCTGAAATCCCTGTCCGTATGCAGACAATATACACTGCACCCCGTGCTGAAATCCCTGTCCGTATGCAGACAATATACACTGCACCCCGTGCTGAAATCCCTGTCCGTATGCAGACAATATACACTGCACCCCGTGCTGAAACCCCTGTCCGTATACAGACAATATACACTGCACCCCGTGCTGAAATCCCTGTCCGTATACAGACAATATACACTGCACCCCGTGCTGAAATCCCTGTCCGTATACAGACAATATACACTGCACCCCTTGCTGAAATCCCTGTCCGTATACAGACACTATACACTGCACCGCGTGCTGAAATCCCTGTCCGTATACAGACAATATACACTGCACCCCGTGCTGAAATCCCTGTCCGTATCCAGACAATATACACTGCACCCCGTGCTGAAATCCCTGTCCGTATACAGACACTATACACTGCACCGCGTGCTGAAATCCCTGTCCGTATACAGACAATATACACTGCACCCCGTGCTGAAATCCCTGTCCGTATCCAGACAATATACACTGCACCCCGTGCTGAAATCCCTGTCCGTATACAGACAATATACACTGCACCCCGTGCTGAAATCCCTGTCCGTATACAGACAATATACACTGCACGCCGTGCTGAAATCCCTGTCCGTATACAGACAATATACACTGCACCCCGTGCTGAAATCCCTGTCCGTATGCAGACAATATACACTGCACCCCGTGCTGAAATCCCTGTCCGTATCCAGACAATATACACTGCACCCCGTGCTGAAATCCCTGTCCGTATCCAGACAATATACACTGCACCCCGTGCTGAAATCCCTGTCCGTATGCAGACAATATACACTGCACCCCGTGCTGAAATCCCTGTCCGTATGCAGACAATATACACTGCACCCCGTGCTGAAATCCCTGTCCGTATGCAGACAATATACACTGCACCCCGTGCTGAAATCCCTGTCCGTATGACAATATACACTGCACCCCGTGCTGAAATCCCTGTCCGTATCCAGACAATATACACTGCACCCCGTGCTGAAATCCCTGTCCGTATGCAGACAATATACACTGCACCCCGTGCTGAAATCCCTGTCCGTATCCAGACAATATACACTGCACCCCGTGCTGAAATCCCTGTCCGTATGCAGACAATATACACTGCACCCCGTGCTGAAATCCCTGTCCGTATGCAGACAATATACACTGCACCCCATGCTGAAATCCCTGTCCGTATACAGACAATATACACTGCACCCCGTGCTGAAATCCCTCTCCGTATACAGACAATATACACTGCACCCCGTGCTGAAATCCCTGTCCGTATCCAGACAATATACACTGCACCCCGTGCTGAAATCCCTGTCCGTATACAGACAATATACACTGCACCCCGTGCTGAAATCCCTGTCCGTATACAGACAATATACACTGCACGCCGTGCTGAAATCCCTGTCCGTATACAGACAATATACACTGCACCCCGTGCTGAAATCCCTGTCCGTATGCAGACAATATACACTGCACCCCGTGCTGAAATCCCTGTCCGTATACAGACAATATACACTGCACGCCGTGCTGAAATCCCTGTCCGTATACAGACAATATACACTGCACCGCGTGCTGAAATCCCTGTCCGTATGCAGACAATATACACTGCACCCCGTGCTGAAATCCCAGTCCGTATACAGACAATATACACTGCACCCCGTGCTGAAATCCCTGTCCGTATACAGACAATATACACTGCACCCCGTGCTGAAATCCCTGTCCGTATACAGACAATATACACTGCACCCCGTGCTGAAATCCCTGTCCGTATACAGACAATATACACTGCACCCCGTGCTGAAATCCCTGTCCGTATACAGACAATATACACTGCACGCCGTGCTGAAATCCCTGTCCGTATACAGACAATATACACTGCACCCCGTGCTGAAATCCCTGTCCGTATGCAGACAATATACACTGCACCCCGTGCTGAAATCCCTGTCCGTAAGCAGACAATATACACTGCACCCCGTGCTGAAATCCCTGTCCGTATACAGACAATATACACTGCACCCCGTGCTGAAGTCCCTGTCCGTATACAGACAATATACACTGCACCCCGTGCTGAAATCCCTGACCGTATACAGACAATATACACTGCACCCCGTGCTGAAACCCCTGTCCGTATGCAGACAATATACACTGCACCCCGTGCTGAAATCCCTGTCCGTATACAGACAATATACACTGCACCCCGTGCTGAAATCCCTGTCCGTATCCAGACAATATACACTGCACCCCGTGCTGAAATCCCTGTCCGTATACAGACAATATACACTGCACCCCGTGCTGAAATCCCTGTCCGTATACAGACAATATACACTGCACCCCGTGCTGAAATCCCTGTCCGTATACAGACAATATACACTGCACCCCGTGCTGAAATCCCTGTCCGTATACAGACAATATACACTGCACCCCGTGCTGAAATCCCTGTCCGTATACAGACAATATACACTGCACCCCGTGCTGAAATCCCTGTCCATATGCAGACAATATACACTGCACCCCGTGCTGAAATCCCTGTCCGTATACAGACAATATACACTGCACCCCGTGCTGAAATCCCTGTCCGTATGCAGACAATATACACTGCACCCCGTGCTGAAACCCCTGTCCGTATACAGACAATATACACTGCACCCCGTGCTGAAATCCCTGTCCGTATACAGACAATATACACTGCACCCCGTGCTGAAACCCCTGTCCGTATACAGACAATATACACTGCACCCCGTGCTGAAATCCCTGTCCGTATGACAATATACACTGCACCCCGTGCTGAAATCCCTGTCCGTATGACAATATACACTGCACCCCGTGCTGAAATCCCTGTCCGTATGACAATATACACTGCACCCCGTGCTGAAATCCCTGTCCGTATACAGACAATATACACTGCACCCCGTGCTGAAATCCCTGTCCGTATACAGACAATATACACTGCACCCCGTGCTGAAATCCCTGTCCGTATCCAGACAATATACACTGCACGCCGTGCTGAAATCCCTGTCCGTATACAGACAATATACACTGCACCCCGTGCTGAAATCCCTGTCCGTATACAGACAATATACACTGCACCCCGTGCTGAAATCCCTGTCCGTATGCAGACAATATACACTGCACCCCGTGCTGAAATCCCTGTCCATAAGCAGACAATATACACTGCACCCCGTGCTGAAATCCCTGTCCGTATGCAGACAATATACACTGCACCCCGTGCTGAAATCCCTGTCCGTATACAGACAATATACACTGCACCCCGTGCTGAAATCCCTGTCCGTAAGCAGACAATATACACTGCACCCCGTGCTGAAACCCCTGTCCATATACAGACAATATACACTGCACGCCGTGCTGAAATCCCTGTCCGTATACAGACAATATACACTGCACCCCGTGCTGAAATCCCTGTCCGTATACAGACAATATACACTGCACGCCGTGCTGAAACCCCTGTCCGTATGCAGACAATATACACTGCACCCCGTGCTGAAATCCCTGTCCGTAAGCAGACAATATACACTGCACCCCGTGCTGAAATCCTTGTCCGTATACAGACAATATACACTGCACGCCGTGCTGAAATCCCTGTCCGTATACAGACAATATACACTGCACCCCGTGCTGAAATCCCAGTCCGTATGACAATATACACTGCACCCCGTGCTGAAATCCCTGTCCGTATACAGACAATATACACTGCACGCCGTGCTGAAATCCCTGTCCGTATACAGACAATATACACTGCACCCCGTGCTGAAATCCCAGTCCGTATACAGACAATATACACTGCACCCCGTGCTGAAATCCCTGTCCGTATACAGACAATATACACTGCACCCCGTGCTGAAATCCCTGTCCATAAGCAGACAATATACACTGCACCCCGTGCTGAAACCCCTGTCCGTATCCAGACAATATACACTGCACCCCGTGCTGAAATCCCTGTCCGTATGCAGACAATATACACTGCACCCCGTGCTGAAATCCCAGTCCGTATCCAGACAATATACACTGCACCCCGTGCTGAAATCCCTGTCCGTAAGCAGACAATATACACTGCACCCCGTGCTGAAATCCCTGTCCGTATACAGACAATATACACTGCACCCCGTGCTGAAACCCCTGTCCGTATCCAGACAATATACACTGCACCCCGTGCTGAAATCCCTGTCCGTATACAGACAATATACACTGCACCCCGTGCTGAAATCCCTGTCCGTATACAGACAATATACACTGCACCCCGTGCTGAAATCCCTGTCCGTATGCAGACAATATACACTGCACCGCGTGCTGAAATCCCTGTCCGTATACAGACAATATACACTGCACCGCGTGCTGAAATCCCTGTCCGTAAGCAGACAATATACACTGCACCGCGTGCTGAAATCCCTGTCCGTATGCAGACAATATACACTGCACCCCGTGCTGAAACCCCTGTCCGTATGCAGACAATATACACTGCACCCCGTGCTGAAATCCCTGTCCGTATACAGACAATATACACTGCACCCCGTGCTGAAACCCCTGTCCGTATACAGACAATATACACTGCACCCCGTGCTGAAACCCCTGTCCGTATACAGACAATATACACTGCACGCCGTGCTGAAACCCCTGTCCGTATACAGACAATATACACTGCACCCCGTGCTGAAATCCCTGTCCATATACAGACAATATACACTGCACGCCGTGCTGAAATCCCTGTCCGTATACAGACAATATACACTGCACCCCGTGCTGAAATCCCTGTCCGTAAGCAGACAATATACACTGCACCCCGTGCTGAAATCCCTGTCCGTAAGCAGACAATATACACTGCACCCCGTGCTGAAACCCCTGTCCGTATGCAGACAATATACACTGCACCCCGTGCTGAAACCCCTGTCCGTATACAGACAATATACACTGCACCCCGTGCTGAAATCCCTGTCCGTATGCAGACAATATACACTGCACCCCGTGCTGAAATCCCTGTCCGTATACAGACAATATACACTGCACCCCGTGCTGAAATCCCTGTCCATAAGCAGACAATATACACTGCACCCCGTGCTGAAATCCCTGTCCGTATCCAGACAATATACACTGCACGCCGTGCTGAAATCCCTGTCCGTATACAGACAATATACACTGCACCCCGTGCTGAAATCCCTGTCCGTATACAGACAATATACACTGCACCCCGTGCTGAAATCCCTGTCCATAAGCAGACAATATACACTGCACCCCGTGCTGAAATCCCTGTCCGTATACAGACAATATACACTGCACCCCGTGCTGAAATCCCAGTCCGTATGCAGACAATATACACTGCACCCCGTGCTGAAATCCCTGTCCGTATACAGACAATATACACTGCACCCCGTGCTGAAATCCCTGTCCGTAAGCAGACAATATACACTGCACCCCGTGCTGAAATCCCTGTCCGTATACAGACAATATACACTGCACGCCGTGCTGAAACCCCTGTCCGTAAGCAGACAATATACACTGCACCCCGTGCTGAAATCCCTGTCCGTATACAGACAATATACACTGCACCCCGTGCTGAAATCCCTGTCCGTATACAGACAATATACACTGCACCCCGTGCTGAAATCCCTGTCCGTAAGCAGACAATATACACTGCACCCCGTGCTGAAATCCCTGTCCGTATGACAATATACACTGCACCCCGTGCTGAAATCCCTGTCCGTATACAGACAATATACACTGCACGCCGTGCTGAAATCCCTGTCCGTATGCAGACAATATACACTGCACCCCGTGCTGAAACCCCTGTCCGTATACAGACAATATACACTGCACCCCGTGCTGAAACCCCTGTCCGTATACAGACAATATACACTGCACCCCGTGCTGAAACCCCTGTCCGTATACAGACAATATACACTGCACCCCGTGCTGAAATCCCTGTCCGTATACAGACAATATACACTGCACCCCGTGCTGAAATCCCTGTCCGTATCCAGACAATATACACTGCACCCCGTGCTGAAATCCCTGTCCGTATGCAGACAATATACACTGCACCCCGTGCTGAAATCCCTGTCCGTATGACAATATACACTGCACCCCGTGCTGAAATCCCTGTCCGTATACAGACAATATACACTGCACCCCGTGCTGAAATCCCTGTCCATATGCAGACAATATACACTGCACGCCGTGCTGAAATCCCTGTCCATATGCAGACAATATACACTGCACCCCGTGCTGAAATCCCTGTCCGTATACAGACAATATACACTGCACCCCGTGCTGAAATCCCTGTCCGTATACAGACAATATACACTGCACCCCGTGCTGAAATCCCTGTCCGTATACAGACAATATACACTGCACCCCGTGCTGAAATCCCTCTCCGTATGCAGACAATATACACTGCACCCCGTGCTGAAATCCCTGTCCGTATACAGACAATATACACTGCACCCCGTGCTGAAATCCCTGTCCGTATACAGACAATATACACTGCACCCCGTGCTGAAATCCCTGTCCGTATCCAGACAATATACACTGCACCCCGTGCTGAAATCCCTGTCCGTATCCAGACAATATACACTGCACCCCGTGCTGAAATCCCTGTCCGTATACAGACAATATACACTGCACCCCGTGCTGAAATCCCTGTCCGTATACAGACAATATACACTGCACCCCGTGCTGAAATCCCTGTCCGTATACAGACAATATACACTGCACCCCGTGCTGAAATCCCTGTCCGTATACAGACAATATACACTGCACCCCGTGCTGAAATCCCTGTCCGTATGCAGACAATATACACTGCACCCCGTGCTGAAATCCCTGTCCGTATACAGACAATATACACTGCACGCCGTGCTGAAATCCCTGTCCGTATACAGACAATATACACTGCACCGCGTGCTGAAATCCCTGTCCGTATGCAGACAATATACACTGCACCCCGTGCTGAAATCCCAGTCCGTATACAGACAATATACACTGCACCCCGTGCTGAAATCCCTGTCCGTATACAGACAATATACACTGCACCCCGTGCTGAAATCCCTGTCCGTATACAGACAATATACACTGCACCCCGTGCTGAAATCCCTGTCCGTATACAGACAATATACACTGCACCCCGTGCTGAAATCCCTGTCCGTATACAGACAATATACACTGCACGCCGTGCTGAAATCCCTGTCCGTATACAGACAATATACACTGCACCCCGTGCTGAAATCCCTGTCCGTATGCAGACAATATACACTGCACCCCGTGCTGAAATCCCTGTCCGTAAGCAGACAATATACACTGCACCCCGTGCTGAAATCCCTGTCCGTATACAGACAATATACACTGCACCCCGTGCTGAAGTCCCTGTCCGTATACAGACAATATACACTGCACCCCGTGCTGAAATCCCTGACCGTATACAGACAATATACACTGCACCCCGTGCTGAAACCCCTGTCCGTATGCAGACAATATACACTGCACGCCGTGCTGAAATCCCTGTCCGTATACAGACAATATACACTGCACCCCGTGCTGAAATCCCTGTCCGTATGCAGACAATATACACTGCACCCCGTGCTGAAATCCCTGTCCGTAAGCAGACAATATACACTGCACCCCGTGCTGAAATCCCTGTCCGTATACAGACAATATACACTGCACCCCGTGCTGAAGTCCCTGTCCGTATACAGACAATATACACTGCACCCCGTGCTGAAATCCCTGACCGTATACAGACAATATACACTGCACCCCGTGCTGAAACCCCTGTCCGTATGCAGACAATATACACTGCACCCCGTGCTGAAATCCCTGTCCGTATACAGACAATATACACTGCACCCCGTGCTGAAATCCCTGTCCGTATCCAGACAATATACACTGCACCCCGTGCTGAAATCCCTGTCCGTATACAGACAATATACACTGCACCCCGTGCTGAAATCCCTGTCCGTATACAGACAATATACACTGCACCCCGTGCTGAAATCCCTGTCCGTATACAGACAATATACACTGCACCCCGTGCTGAAATCCCTGTCCGTATACAGACAATATACACTGCACCCCGTGCTGAAATCCCTGTCCGTATACAGACAATATACACTGCACCCCGTGCTGAAATCCCTGTCCGTATGCAGACAATATACACTGCACCCCGTGCTGAAACCCCTGTCCGTATACAGACAATATACACTGCACCCCGTGCTGAAATCCCTGTCCGTATACAGACAATATACACTGCACCCCGTGCTGAAACCCCTGTCCGTATACAGACAATATACACTGCACCCCGTGCTGAAATCCCTGTCCGTATGACAATATACACTGCACCCCGTGCTGAAATCCCTGTCCGTATGACAATATACACTGCACCCCGTGCTGAAATCCCTGTCCGTATGACAATATACACTGCACCCCGTGCTGAAATCCCTGTCCGTATACAGACAATATACACTGCACCCCGTGCTGAAATCCCTGTCCGTATACAGACAATATACACTGCACCCCGTGCTGAAATCCCTGTCCGTATCCAGACAATATACACTGCACGCCGTGCTGAAATCCCTGTCCGTATACAGACAATATACACTGCACCCTGTGCTGAAATCCCTGTCCGTATACAGACAATATACACTGCACCCCGTGCTGAAATCCCTGTCCGTATGCAGACAATATACACTGCACCCCGTGCTGAAATCCCTGTCCATAAGCAGACAATATACACTGCACCCCGTGCTGAAATCCCTGTCCGTATGCAGACAATATACACTGCACCCCGTGCTGAAATCCCTGTCCGTATACAGACAATATACACTGCACCCCATGCTGAAATCCCTGTCCGTAAGCAGACAATATACACTGCACCCCGTGCTGAAACCCCTGTCCATATACAGACAATATACACTGCACGCCGTGCTGAAATCCCTGTCCGTATACAGACAATATACACTGCACCCCGTGCTGAAATCCCTGTCCGTATACAGACAATATACACTGCACGCCGTGCTGAAACCCCTGTCCGTATGCAGACAATATACACTGCACCCCGTGCTGAAATCCCTGTCCGTAAGCAGACAATATACACTGCACCCCGTGCTGAAATCCTTGTCCGTATACAGACAATATACACTGCACGCCGTGCTGAAATCCCTGTCCTTATACAGACAATATACACTGCACCCCGTGCTGAAATCCCAGTCCGTATGACAATATACACTGCACCCCGTGCTGAAATCCCTGTCCGTATACAGACAATATACACTGCACGCCGTGCTGAAATCCCTGTCCGTATACAGACAATATACACTGCACCCCGTGCTGAAATCCCAGTCCGTATACAGACAATATACACTGCACCCCGTGCTGAAATCCCTGTCCGTATACAGACAATATACACTGCACCCCGTGCTGAAATCCCTGTCCATAAGCAGACAATATACACTGCACCCCGTGCTGAAACCCCTGTCCGTATCCAGACAATATACACTGCACCCCGTGCTGAAATCCCTGTCCGTATGCAGACAATATACACTGCACCCCGTGCTGAAATCCCAGTCCGTATCCAGACAATATACACTGCACCCCGTGCTGAAATCCCTGTCCGTAAGCAGACAATATACACTGCACCCCGTGCTGAAATCCCTGTCCGTATACAGACAATATACACTGCACCGCGTGCTGAAATCCCTGTCCGTATGCAGACAATATACACTGCACCCCGTGCTGAAATCCCAGTCCGTATACAGACAATATACACTGCACCCCGTGCTGAAATCCCTGTCCGTATACAGACAATATACACTGCACCCCGTGCTGAAATCCCTGTCCGTATACAGACAATATACACTGCACCCCGTGCTGAAATCCCTGTCCGTATACAGACAATATACACTGCACCCCGTGCTGAAATCCCTGTCCGTATACAGACAATATACACTGCACGCCGTGCTGAAATCCCTGTCCGTATACAGACAATATACACTGCACCCCGTGCTGAAATCCCTGTCCGTATGCAGACAATATACACTGCACCCCGTGCTGAAATCCCTGTCCGTAAGCAGACAATATACACTGCACCCCGTGCTGAAATCCCTGTCCGTATACAGACAATATACACTGCACCCCGTGCTGAAGTCCCTGTCCGTATACAGACAATATACACTGCACCCCGTGCTGAAATCCCTGACCGTATACAGACAATATACACTGCACCCCGTGCTGAAACCCCTGTCCGTATGCAGACAATATACACTGCACCCCGTGCTGAAATCCCTGTCCGTATACAGACAATATACACTGCACCCCGTGCTGAAATCCCTGTCCGTATCCAGACAATATACACTGCACCCCGTGCTGAAATCCCTGTCCGTATACAGACAATATACACTGCACCCCGTGCTGAAATCCCTGTCCGTATACAGACAATATACACTGCACCCCGTGCTGAAATCCCTGTCCGTATACAGACAATATACACTGCACCCCGTGCTGAAATCCCTGTCCGTATACAGACAATATACACTGCACCCCGTGCTGAAATCCCTGTCCGTATACAGACAATATACACTGCACCCCGTGCTGAAATCCCTGTCCATATGCAGACAATATACACTGCACCCCGTGCTGAAATCCCTGTCCGTATACAGACAATATACACTGCACCCCGTGCTGAAATCCCTGTCCGTATGCAGACAATATACACTGCACCCCGTGCTGAAACCCCTGTCCGTATACAGACAATATACACTGCACCCCGTGCTGAAATCCCTGTCCGTATACAGACAATATACACTGCACCCCGTGCTGAAACCCCTGTCCGTATACAGACAATATACACTGCACCCCGTGCTGAAATCCCTGTCCGTATGACAATATACACTGCACCCCGTGCTGAAATCCCTGTCCGTATGACAATATACACTGCACCCCGTGCTGAAATCCCTGTCCGTATGACAATATACACTGCACCCCGTGCTGAAATCCCTGTCCGTATACAGACAATATACACTGCACCCCGTGCTGAAATCCCTGTCCGTATACAGACAATATACACTGCACCCCGTGCTGAAATCCCTGTCCGTATCCAGACAATATACACTGCACGCCGTGCTGAAATCCCTGTCCGTATACAGACAATATACACTGCACCCCGTGCTGAAATCCCTGTCCGTATACAGACAATATACACTGCACCCCGTGCTGAAATCCCTGTCCGTATGCAGACAATATACACTGCACCCCGTGCTGAAATCCCTGTCCATAAGCAGACAATATACACTGCACCCCGTGCTGAAATCCCTGTCCGTATGCAGACAATATACACTGCACCCCGTGCTGAAATCCCTGTCCGTATACAGACAATATACACTGCACCCCGTGCTGAAATCCCTGTCCGTAAGCAGACAATATACACTGCACCCCGTGCTGAAACCCCTGTCCATATACAGACAATATACACTGCACGCCGTGCTGAAATCCCTGTCCGTATACAGACAATATACACTGCACCCCGTGCTGAAATCCCTGTCCGTATACAGACAATATACACTGCACGCCGTGCTGAAACCCCTGTCCGTATGCAGACAATATACACTGCACCCCGTGCTGAAATCCCTGTCCGTAAGCAGACAATATACACTGCACCCCGTGCTGAAATCCTTGTCCGTATACAGACAATATACACTGCACGCCGTGCTGAAATCCCTGTCCGTATACAGACAATATACACTGCACCCCGTGCTGAAATCCCAGTCCGTATGACAATATACACTGCACCCCGTGCTGAAATCCCTGTCCGTATACAGACAATATACACTGCACGCCGTGCTGAAATCCCTGTCCGTATACAGACAATATACACTGCACCCCGTGCTGAAATCCCAGTCCGTATACAGACAATATACACTGCACCCCGTGCTGAAATCCCTGTCCGTATACAGACAATATACACTGCACCCCGTGCTGAAATCCCTGTCCATAAGCAGACAATATACACTGCACCCCGTGCTGAAACCCCTGTCCGTATCCAGACAATATACACTGCACCCCGTGCTGAAATCCCTGTCCGTATGCAGACAATATACACTGCACCCCGTGCTGAAATCCCAGTCCGTATCCAGACAATATACACTGCACCCCGTGCTGAAATCCCTGTCCGTAAGCAGACAATATACACTGCACCCCGTGCTGAAATCCCTGTCCGTATACAGACAATATACACTGCACCCCGTGCTGAAACCCCTGTCCGTATCCAGACAATATACACTGCACCCCGTGCTGAAATCCCTGTCCGTATACAGACAATATACACTGCACCCCGTGCTGAAATCCCTGTCCGTATACAGACAATATACACTGCACCCCGTGCTGAAATCCCTGTCCGTATGCAGACAATATACACTGCACCGCGTGCTGAAATCCCTGTCCGTATACAGACAATATACACTGCACCGCGTGCTGAAATCCCTGTCCGTAAGCAGACAATATACACTGCACCGCGTGCTGAAATCCCTGTCCGTATGCAGACAATATACACTGCACCCCGTGCTGAAACCCCTGTCCGTATGCAGACAATATACACTGCACCCCGTGCTGAAATCCCTGTCCGTATACAGACAATATACACTGCACCCCGTGCTGAAACCCCTGTCCGTATACAGACAATATACACTGCACCCCGTGCTGAAACCCCTGTCCGTATACAGACAATATACACTGCACGCCGTGCTGAAACCCCTGTCCGTATACAGACAATATACACTGCACCCCGTGCTGAAATCCCTGTCCATATACAGACAATATACACTGCACGCCGTGCTGAAATCCCTGTCCGTATACAGACAATATACACTGCACCCCGTGCTGAAATCCCTGTCCGTAAGCAGACAATATACACTGCACCCCGTGCTGAAATCCCTGTCCGTAAGCAGACAATATACACTGCACCCCGTGCTGAAACCCCTGTCCGTATGCAGACAATATACACTGCACCCCGTGCTGAAACCCCTGTCCGTATACAGACAATATACACTGCACCCCGTGCTGAAATCCCTGTCCGTATGCAGACAATATACACTGCACCCCGTGCTGAAATCCCTGTCCGTATACAGACAATATACACTGCACCCCGTGCTGAAATCCCTGTCCATAAGCAGACAATATACACTGCACCCCGTGCTGAAATCCCTGTCCGTATCCAGACAATATACACTGCACGCCGTGCTGAAATCCCTGTCCGTATACAGACAATATACACTGCACCCCGTGCTGAAATCCCTGTCCGTATACAGACAATATACACTGCACCCCGTGCTGAAATCCCTGTCCATAAGCAGACAATATACACTGCACCCCGTGCTGAAATCCCTGTCCGTATACAGACAATATACACTGCACCCCGTGCTGAAATCCCAGTCCGTATGCAGACAATATACACTGCACCCCGTGCTGAAATCCCTGTCCGTATACAGACAATATACACTGCACCCCGTGCTGAAATCCCTGTCCGTAAGCAGACAATATACACTGCACCCCGTGCTGAAATCCCTGTCCGTATACAGACAATATACACTGCACGCCGTGCTGAAACCCCTGTCCGTAAGCAGACAATATACACTGCACCCCGTGCTGAAATCCCTGTCCGTATACAGACAATATACACTGCACCCCGTGCTGAAATCCCTGTCCGTATACAGACAATATACACTGCACCCCGTGCTGAAATCCCTGTCCGTAAGCAGACAATATACACTGCACCCCGTGCTGAAATCCCTGTCCGTATGACAATATACACTGCACCCCGTGCTGAAATCCCTGTCCGTATACAGACAATATACACTGCACGCCGTGCTGAAATCCCTGTCCGTATGCAGACAATATACACTGCACCCCGTGCTGAAACCCCTGTCCGTATACAGACAATATACACTGCACCCCGTGCTGAAACCCCTGTCCGTATACAGACAATATACACTGCACCCCGTGCTGAAACCCCTGTCCGTATACAGACAATATACACTGCACCCCGTGCTGAAATCCCTGTCCGTATACAGACAATATACACTGCACCCCGTGCTGAAATCCCTGTCCGTATCCAGACAATATACACTGCACCCCGTGCTGAAATCCCTGTCCGTATGCAGACAATATACACTGCACCCCGTGCTGAAATCCCTGTCCGTATGACAATATACACTGCACCCCGTGCTGAAATCCCTGTCCGTATACAGACAATATACACTGCACCCCGTGCTGAAATCCCTGTCCATATGCAGACAATATACACTGCACGCCGTGCTGAAATCCCTGTCCATATGCAGACAATATACACTGCACCCCGTGCTGAAATCCCTGTCCGTATACAGACAATATACACTGCACCCCGTGCTGAAATCCCTGTCCGTATCCAGACAATATACACTGCACCCCGTGCTGAAATCCCTGTCCGTATACAGACAATATACACTGCACCCCGTGCTGAAATCCCTCTCCGTATGCAGACAATATACACTGCACCCCGTGCTGAAATCCCTGTCCGTATACAGACAATATACACTGCACCCCGTGCTGAAATCCCTGTCCGTATACAGACAATATACACTGCACCCCGTGCTGAAATCCCTGTCCGTATCCAGACAATATACACTGCACCCCGTGCTGAAATCCCTGTCCGTATCCAGACAATATACACTGCACCCCGTGCTGAAATCCCTGTCCGTATACAGACAATATACACTGCACCCCGTGCTGAAATCCCTGTCCGTATACAGACAATATACACTGCACCCCGTGCTGAAATCCCTGTCCGTATACAGACAATATACACTGCACCCCGTGCTGAAATCCCTGTCCGTATACAGACAATATACACTGCACCCCGTGCTGAAATCCCTGTCCGTATGCAGACAATATACACTGCACCCCGTGCTGAAATCCCTGTCCGTATACAGACAATATACACTGCACGCCGTGCTGAAATCCCTGTCCGTATACAGACAATATACACTGCACCGCGTGCTGAAATCCCTGTCCGTATGCAGACAATATACACTGCACCCCGTGCTGAAATCCCAGTCCGTATACAGACAATATACACTGCACCCCGTGCTGAAATCCCTGTCCGTATACAGACAATATACACTGCACCCCGTGCTGAAATCCCTGTCCGTATACAGACAATATACACTGCACCCCGTGCTGAAATCCCTGTCCGTATACAGACAATATACACTGCACCCCGTGCTGAAATCCCTGTCCGTATACAGACAATATACACTGCACGCCGTGCTGAAATCCCTGTCCGTATACAGACAATATACACTGCACCCCGTGCTGAAATCCCTGTCCGTATGCAGACAATATACACTGCACCCCGTGCTGAAATCCCTGTCCGTAAGCAGACAATATACACTGCACCCCGTGCTGAAATCCCTGTCCGTATACAGACAATATACACTGCACCCCGTGCTGAAGTCCCTGTCCGTATACAGACAATATACACTGCACCCCGTGCTGAAATCCCTGACCGTATACAGACAATATACACTGCACCCCGTGCTGAAACCCCTGTCCGTATGCAGACAATATACACTGCACGCCGTGCTGAAATCCCTGTCCGTATACAGACAATATACACTGCACCCCGTGCTGAAATCCCTGTCCGTATGCAGACAATATACACTGCACCCCGTGCTGAAATCCCTGTCCGTAAGCAGACAATATACACTGCACCCCGTGCTGAAATCCCTGTCCGTATACAGACAATATACACTGCACCCCGTGCTGAAGTCCCTGTCCGTATACAGACAATATACACTGCACCCCGTGCTGAAATCCCTGACCGTATACAGACAATATACACTGCACCCCGTGCTGAAACCCCTGTCCGTATGCAGACAATATACACTGCACCCCGTGCTGAAATCCCTGTCCGTATACAGACAATATACACTGCACCCCGTGCTGAAATCCCTGTCCGTATCCAGACAATATACACTGCACCCCGTGCTGAAATCCCTGTCCGTATACAGACAATATACACTGCACCCCGTGCTGAAATCCCTGTCCGTATACAGACAATATACACTGCACCCCGTGCTGAAATCCCTGTCCGTATACAGACAATATACACTGCACCCCGTGCTGAAATCCCTGTCCGTATACAGACAATATACACTGCACCCCGTGCTGAAATCCCTGTCCGTATACAGACAATATACACTGCACCCCGTGCTGAAATCCCTGTCCGTATGCAGACAATATACACTGCACCCCGTGCTGAAACCCCTGTCCGTATACAGACAATATACACTGCACCCCGTGCTGAAATCCCTGTCCGTATACAGACAATATACACTGCACCCCGTGCTGAAACCCCTGTCCGTATACAGACAATATACACTGCACCCCGTGCTGAAATCCCTGTCCGTATGACAATATACACTGCACCCCGTGCTGAAATCCCTGTCCGTATGACAATATACACTGCACCCCGTGCTGAAATCCCTGTCCGTATGACAATATACACTGCACCCCGTGCTGAAATCCCTGTCCGTATACAGACAATATACACTGCACCCCGTGCTGAAATCCCTGTCCGTATACAGACAATATACACTGCACCCCGTGCTGAAATCCCTGTCCGTATCCAGACAATATACACTGCACGCCGTGCTGAAATCCCTGTCCGTATACAGACAATATACACTGCACCCTGTGCTGAAATCCCTGTCCGTATACAGACAATATACACTGCACCCCGTGCTGAAATCCCTGTCCGTATGCAGACAATATACACTGCACCCCGTGCTGAAATCCCTGTCCATAAGCAGACAATATACACTGCACCCCGTGCTGAAATCCCTGTCCGTATGCAGACAATATACACTGCACCCCGTGCTGAAATCCCTGTCCGTATACAGACAATATACACTGCACCCCATGCTGAAATCCCTGTCCGTAAGCAGACAATATACACTGCACCCCGTGCTGAAACCCCTGTCCATATACAGACAATATACACTGCACGCCGTGCTGAAATCCCTGTCCGTATACAGACAATATACACTGCACCCCGTGCTGAAATCCCTGTCCGTATACAGACAATATACACTGCACGCCGTGCTGAAACCCCTGTCCGTATGCAGACAATATACACTGCACCCCGTGCTGAAATCCCTGTCCGTAAGCAGACAATATACACTGCACCCCGTGCTGAAATCCTTGTCCGTATACAGACAATATACACTGCACGCCGTGCTGAAATCCCTGTCCTTATACAGACAATATACACTGCACCCCGTGCTGAAATCCCAGTCCGTATGACAATATACACTGCACCCCGTGCTGAAATCCCTGTCCGTATACAGACAATATACACTGCACGCCGTGCTGAAATCCCTGTCCGTATACAGACAATATACACTGCACCCCGTGCTGAAATCCCAGTCCGTATACAGACAATATACACTGCACCCCGTGCTGAAATCCCTGTCCGTATACAGACAATATACACTGCACCCCGTGCTGAAATCCCTGTCCATAAGCAGACAATATACACTGCACCCCGTGCTGAAACCCCTGTCCGTATCCAGACAATATACACTGCACCCCGTGCTGAAATCCCTGTCCGTATGCAGACAATATACACTGCACCCCGTGCTGAAATCCCAGTCCGTATCCAGACAATATACACTGCACCCCGTGCTGAAATCCCTGTCCGTAAGCAGACAATATACACTGCACCCCGTGCTGAAATCCCTGTCCGTATACAGACAATATACACTGCACCCCGTGCTGAAACCCCTGTCCGTATCCAGACAATATACACTGCACCCCGTGCTGAAATCCCTGTCCGTATACAGACAATATACACTGCACCCCGTGCTGAAATCCCTGTCCGTATACAGACAATATACACTGCACCCCGTGCTGAAATCCCTGTCCGTAAGCAGACAATATACACTGCACCGCGTGCTGAAATCCCTGTCCGTATACAGACAATATACACTGCACCGCGTGCTGAAATCCCTGTCCGTAAGCAGACAATATACACTGCACCGCGTGCTGAAATCCCTGTCCGTATGCAGACAATATACACTGCACCCCGTGCTGAAACCCCTGTCCGTATGCAGACAATATACACTGCACCCCGTGCTGAAATCCCTGTCCGTATACAGACAATATACACTGCACCCCGTGCTGAAACCCCTGTCCGTATACAGACAATATACACTGCACCCCGTGCTGAAACCCCTGTCCGTATACAGACAATATACACTGCACGCCGTGCTGAAACCCCTGTCCGTATACAGACAATATACACTGCACCCCGTGCTGAAATCCCTGTCCATATACAGACAATATACACTGCACGCCGTGCTGAAATCCCTGTCCGTATACAGACAATATACACTGCACCCCGTGCTGAAATCCCTGTCCGTAAGCAGACAATATACACTGCACCCCGTGCTGAAATCCCTGTCCGTAAGCAGACAATATACACTGCACCCCGTGCTGAAACCCCTGTCCGTATGCAGACAATATACACTGCACCCCGTGCTGAAACCCCTGTCCGTATACAGACAATATACACTGCACCCCGTGCTGAAATCCCTGTCCGTATGCAGACAATATACACTGCACCCCGTGCTGAAATCCCTGTCCGTATACAGACAATATACACTGCACCCCGTGCTGAAATCCCTGTCCATAAGCAGACAATATACACTGCACCCCGTGCTGAAATCCCTGTCCGTATCCAGACAATATACACTGCACGCCGTGCTGAAATCCCTGTCCGTATACAGACAATATACACTGCACCCCGTGCTGAAATCCCTGTCCGTATACAGACAATATACACTGCACCCCGTGCTGAAATCCCTGTCCATAAGCAGACAATATACACTGCACCCCGTGCTGAAATCCCTGTCCGTATACAGACAATATACACTGCACCCCGTGCTGAAATCCCAGTCCGTATGCAGACAATATACACTGCACCCCGTGCTGAAATCCCTGTCCGTATACAGACAATATACACTGCACCCCGTGCTGAAATCCCTGTCCGTAAGCAGACAATATACACTGCACCCCGTGCTGAAATCCCTGTCCGTATACAGACAATATACACTGCACCCCGTGCTGAAATCCCTGTCCGTAAGCAGACAATATACACTGCACCCCGTGCTGAAATCCCTGTCCGTAAGCAGACAATATACACTGCACCCCGTGCTGAAACCCCTGTCCGTATACAGACAATATACACTGCACGCCGTGCTGAAACCCCTGTCCGTAAGCAGACAATATACACTGCACCCCGTGCTGAAATCCCTGTCCGTATACAGACAATATACACTGCACCCCGTGCTGAAATCCCTGTCCGTATACAGACAATATACACTGCACCCCGTGCTGAAATCCCTGTCCGTAAGCAGACAATATACACTGCACCCCGTGCTGAAATCCCTGTCCGTATGACAATATACACTGCACCCCGTGCTGAAATCCCTGTCCGTATACAGACAATATACACTGCACGCCGTGCTGAAATCCCTGTCCGTATGCAGACAATATACACTGCACCCCGTGCTGAAACCCCTGTCCGTATACAGACAATATACACTGCACCCCGTGCTGAAACCCCTGTCCGTATACAGACAATATACACTGCACCCCGTGCTGAAACCCCTGTCCGTATACAGACAATATACACTGCACCCCGTGCTGAAATCCCTGTCCGTATACAGACAATATACACTGCACCCCGTGCTGAAATCCCTGTCCGTATCCAGACAATATACACTGCACCCCGTGCTGAAATCCCTGTCCGTATGCAGACAATATACACTGCACCCCGTGCTGAAATCCCTGTCCGTATGACAATATACACTGCACCCCGTGCTGAAATCCCTGTCCGTATACAGACAATATACACTGCACCCCGTGCTGAAATCCCTGTCCATATGCAGACAATATACACTGCACGCCGTGCTGAAATCCCTGTCCATATGCAGACAATATACACTGCACCCCGTGCTGAAATCCCTGTCCGTATACAGACAATATACACTGCACCCCGTGCTGAAATCCCTGTCCGTATACAGACAATATACACTGCACCCCGTGCTGAAATCCCTGTCCGTATACAGACAATATACACTGCACCCCGTGCTGAAATCCCTCTCCGTATGCAGACAATATACACTGCACCCCGTGCTGAAATCCCTGTCCGTATACAGACAATATACACTGCACCCCGTGCTGAAATCCCTGTCCGTATACAGACAATATACACTGCACCCCGTGCTGAAATCCCTGTCCGTATCCAGACAATATACACTGCACCCCGTGCTGAAATCCCTGTCCGTATCCAGACAATATACACTGCACCCCGTGCTGAAATCCCTGTCCGTATACAGACAATATACACTGCACCCCGTGCTGAAATCCCTGTCCGTATACAGACAATATACACTGCACCCCGTGCTGAAATCCCTGTCCGTATACAGACAATATACACTGCACCCCGTGCTGAAATCCCTGTCCGTATACAGACAATATACACTGCACCCCGTGCTGAAATCCCTGTCCGTATGCAGACAATATACACTGCACCCCGTGCTGAAATCCCTGTCCGTAAGCAGACAATATACACTGCACCCCGTGCTGAAATCCCTGTCCGTATACAGACAATATACACTGCACGCCGTGCTGAAATCCCTGTCCGTATGCAGACAATATACACTGCACCCCGTGCTGAAACCCCTGTCCGTATCCAGACAATATACACTGCACCCCGTGCTGAAATCCCTGTCCGTATACAGACAATATACACTGCACCCCGTGCTGAAATCCCTGTCCGTATACAGACAATATACACTGCACCCCGTGCTGAAATCCCTGTCCGTATACAGACAATATACACTGCACCCCGTGCTGAAATCCCTGTCCGTATACAGACAATATACACTGCACCCCGTGCTGAAATCCCTGTCCGTATCCAGACAATATACACTGCACCCCGTGCTGAAATCCCTGTCCGTATCCAGACAATATACACTGCACCCCGTGCTGAAATCCCTGTCCGTATACAGACAATATACACTGCACCCCGTGCTGAAATCCCTGTCCGTATACAGACAATATACACTGCACCCCGTGCTGAAATCCCTGTCCTTATCCAGACAATATACACTGCACCCCGTGCTGAAATCCCTGTCCGTATGCAGACAATATACACTGCACCCCGTGCTGAAATCCCTGTCCGTATACAGACAATATACACTGCACCCCGTGCTGAAATCCCTGTCCGTATGCAGACAATATACACTGCACCCCGTGCTGAAATCCCTGTCCGTATACAGACAATATACACTGCACCCCGTGCTGAAATCCCTGTCCGTATACAGACAATATACACTGCACGCCGTGCTGAAATCCCTGTCCGTATACAGACAATATACACTGCACCCCGTGCTGAAATCCCTGTCCGTATACAGACAATATACACTGCACCCCGTGCTGAAATCCCTGTCCGGAACCAGACAATATACACTGCACCCCGTGCTGAAACCCCTGTCCGTATACAGACAATATACACTGCACCCCGTGCTGAAATCCCTGTCCGTATGCAGACAATATACACTGCACCCCGTGCTGAAATCCTTGTCCGTATACAGACAATATACACTGCACCCCGTGCTGAAATCCCTGTCCGTATACAGACAATATACACTGCACGCCGTGCTGAAGTCCCTGTCCATAAGCAGACAATATACACTGCACCCCGTGCTGAAATCCCTGTCCGTATACAGACAATATACACTGCACGCCGTGCTGAAGTCCCTGTCCATAAGCAGACAATATACACTGCACGCCGTGCTGAAACCCCTGTCCGTATACAGACAATATACACTGCACGCCGTGCTGAAATCCCTGTCCGTATACAGACAATATACACTGCACCCCGTGCTGAAATCCCTGTCCGTATACAGACAATATACACTGCACCCCGTGCTGAAATCCCTGTCCGTATACAGACAATATACACTGCACCCCGTGCTGAAATCCCAGTCCGTATGCAGACAATATACACTGCACCCCGTGCTGAAATCCCTGTCCGTATACAGACAATATACACTGCACGCCGTGCTGAAATCCCTGTCCGTATACAGACAATATACACTGCACCCCGTGCTGAAATCCCTGTCCGTATACAGACAATATACACTGCACCCCGTGCTGAAATCCCTGTCCGTATACAGACAATATACACTGCACCCCGTGCTGAAATCCCTGTCCGTATCCAGACAATATACACTGCACCCCGTGCTGAAATCCCTGTCCGTATCCAGACAATATACACTGCACCCCGTGCTGAAACCCCTGTCCGTATACAGACAATATACACTGCACGCCGTGCTGAAACCCCTGTCCGTATGCAGACAATATACACTGCACGCCGTGCTGAAACCCCTGTCCGTATGACAATATACACTGCACCCCGTGCTGAAATCCCTGTCCATAAGCAGACAATATACACTGCACCCCGTGCTGAAATCCCTGTCCGTATACAGACAATATACACTGCACCCCGTGCTGAAACCCCTGTCCGTATACAGACAATATACACTGCACCCCGTGCTGAAATCCCTGTCCGTATACAGACAATATACACTGCACCCCGTGCTGAAATCCCTGTCCGTATACAGACAATATACACTGCACCCCGTGCTGAAGTC
Source organism: Ascaphus truei (assembly GCF_040206685.1). NCBI lineage: Eukaryota > Metazoa > Chordata > Amphibia > Anura > Ascaphidae > Ascaphus > Ascaphus truei. The sequence continues at coordinate 47,678,545 of NC_134494.1, forward strand.
CCTGTCCGTATACAGACAATATACACTGCACCCCGTGCTGAAATCCCAGTCCGTATCCAGACAATATACACTGCACCCCGTGCTGAAATCCCTGTCCGTATACAGACAATATACACTGCACCCCGTGCTGAAATCCCTGTCCGTATCCAGACAATATACACTGCACCCCGTGCTGAAATCCCTGTCCGTATACAGACAATATACACTGCACCCCGTGCTGAAATCCCTGTCCGTATACAGACAATATACACTGCACCCCGTGCTGAAATCCCTGTCCGTATGCAGACAATATACACTGCACCCCGTGCTGAAATCCCTGTCCGTATGCAGACAATATACACTGCACCCCGTGCTGAAATCCCTGTCCGTATACAGACAATATACACTGCACCCCGTGCTGAAATCCCTGTCCGTATACAGACAATATACACTGCACCCCGTGCTGAAATCCCATTTCGTATACAGACAATATACACTGCACCCCGTGCTGAAACCCCTGTCCGTATCCAGACAATATACACTGCACCCCGTGCTGAAATCCCTGTCCGTATGCAGACAATATACACTGCACCCCGTGCTGAAATCCCTGTCCGTATACAGACAATATACACTGCACCCCGTGCTGAAATCCCTGTCCGTATACAGACAATATACACTGCACCCCGTGCTGAAATCCCTGTCCGTATACAGACAATATACACTGCACCCCGTGCTGAAATCCCTGTCCGTATACAGACAATATACACTGCACCCCGTGCTGAAATCCCTGTCCGTATACAGACAATATACACTGCACCCCGTGCTGAAATCCCTGTCCGTATACAGACAATATACACTGCACCCCGTGCTGAAATCCCAGTCCGTATCCAGACAATATACACTGCACCCCGTGCTGAAACCCCTGTCCGTATCCAGACAATATACACTGCACCCCGTGCTGAAATCCCTGTCCGTATGCAGACAATATACACTGCACCCCGTGCTGAAACCCCTGTCCGTATGCAGACAATATACACTGCACCCCGTGCTGAAACCCCTGTCCGTATACAGACAATATACACTGCACCCCGTGCTGAAATCCCAGTCCGTATACAGACAATATACACTGCACCCCGTGCTGAAATCCCTGTCCGTATACAGACAATATACACTGCACCCCGTGCTGAAATCCCTGTCCGTATACAGACAATATACACTGCACCCCGTGCTGAAATCCCTGTCCGTATCCAGACAATATACACTGCACCCCGTGCTGAAATCCCTGTCCGTATACAGACAATATACACTGCACCCCGTGCTGAAATCCCTGTCCGTATACAGACAATATACACTGCACCCCGTGCTGAAATCCCTGTCCGTATACAGACAATATACACTGCACCCCGTGCTGAAATCCCTGTCCGTATACAGACAATATACACTGCACCCCGTGCTGAAATCCCTGTCCGTATACAGACAATATACACTGCACCCCGTGCTGAAACCCCTGTCCGTAAGCAGACAATATACACTGCACCCCGTGCTGAAATCCCTGTCCGTATACAGACAATATACACTGCACCCCGTGCTGAAATCCCATTTCGTATACAGACAATATACACTGCACCCCGTGCTGAAATCCCTGTCCGTATACAGACAATATACACTGCACCCCGTGCTGAAATCCCAGTCCGTATCCAGACAATATACACTGCACCCCGTGCTGAAACCCCTGTCCGTATACAGACAATATACACTGCACCCCGTGCTGAAATCCCTGTCCGTATACAGACAATATACACTGCACCCCGTGCTGAAATCCCAGTCCGTATCCAGACAATATACACTGCACCCCGTGCTGAAATCCCTGTCCGTATACAGACAATATACACTGCACCCCGTGCTGAAATCCCTATCCGTATACAGACAATATACACTGCACGCCGTGCTGAAATCCCTATCCGTATACAGACAATATACACTGCACCCCGTGCTGAAATCCCTGTCCGTATCCAGACAATATACACTGCACCCCGTGCTGAAATCCCTGTCCGTATACAGACAATATACACTGCACCCCGTGCTGAAATCCCTGTCCGTATACAGACAATATACACTGCACCCCGTGCTGAAATCCCTATCCGTATACAGACAATATACACTGCACGCCGTGCTGAAATCCCTATCCGTATACAGACAATATACACTGCACCCCGTGCTGAAATCCCTGTCCGTATCCAGACAATATACACTGCACCCCGTGCTGAAATCCCTGTCCGTATGCAGACAATATACACTGCACCCCGTGCTGAAATCCTTGTCCGTATACAGACAATATACACTGCACCCCGTGCTGAAATCCCTATCCGTATACAGACAATATACACTGCACGCCGTGCTGAAATCCCTGTCCGTATCCAGACAATATACACTGCACCCCGTGCTGAAACCCCTGTCCGTATCCAGACAATATACACTGCACCCCGTGCTGAAATCCCTGTCCGTATCCAGACAATATACACTGCACCCTGTGCTGAAATCCCTGTCCGTATGCAGACAATATACACTGCACCCCGTGCTGAAACCCCTGTCCGTATGCAGACAATATACACTGCACCCCGTGCTGAAATCCCTGTCCGTATGCAGACAATATACACTGCACCCCGTGCTGAAATCCCTGTCCGTATGACAATATACACTGCACCCCGTGCTGAAATCCCTGTCCGTATACAGACAATATACACTGCACCCCGTGCTGAAACCCCTGTCCGTATACAGACAATATACACTGCACCCCGTGCTGAAATCCCTGTCCGTATGCAGACAATATACACTGCACGCCGTGCTGAAATCCCTGTCCGTATGCAGACAATATACACTGCACCCCGTGCTGAAATCCCTGTCCGTATACAGACAATATACACTGCACCCCGTGCTGAAATCCCTGTCCGTATACAGACAATATACACTGCACCCCGTGCTGAAATCCCTGTCCGTATGACAATATACACTGCACCCCGTGCTGAAATCCCTGTCCGTATGCAGACAATATACACTGCACCCCGTGCTGAAGTCCCTGTCCGTATGCAGACAATATACACTGCACCCCATGCTGAAATCCCTGTCCGTATACAGACAATATACACTGCACCCCGTGCTGAAATCCCTGTCCGTATACAGACAATATACACTGCACCCCGTGCTGAAATCCCTGTCCGTATCCAGACAATATACACTGCACCCCGTGCTGAAACCCCTGTCCGTATACAGACAATATACACTGCACGCCGTGCTGAAATCCCTGTCCGTATACAGACAATATACACTGCACCCCGTGCTGAAATCCCTGTCCGTATGCAGACAATATACACTGCACGCCGTGCTGAAACCCCTGTCCGTATGCAGACAATATACACTGCACCCCGTGCTGAAACCCCTGTCCGTATGCAGACAATATACACTGCACGCCGTGCTGAAACCCCTGTCCGTATGCAGACAATATACACTGCACCCCGTGCTGAAATCCCTGTCCGTATACAGACAATATACACTGCACCCCGTGCTGAAATCCCTGTCCGTATGCAGACAATATACACTGCACGCCGTGCTGAAACCCCTGTCCGTATACAGACAATATACACTGCACCCCGTGCTGAAATCCCTGTCCGTATGACAATATACACTGCACCCCGTGCTGAAATCCCTGTCCGTATCCAGACAATATACACTGCACCCCGTGCTGAAATCCCTGTCCGTATCCAGACAATATACACTGCACCCCGTGCTGAAATCCCTGTCCGTATCCAGACAATATACACTGCACGCCGTGCTGAAATCCCTGTCCGTATACAGACAATATACACTGCACCCCGTGCTGAAATCCCTGTCCGTATGCAGGCAATATACACTGCACCCCGTGCTGAAATCCCTGTCCGTATCCAGACAATATACACTGCACCCCGTGCTGAAATCCCTGTCCATAAGCAGACAATATACACTGCACCCCGTGCTGAAACCCCTGTCCGTATACAGACAATATACACTGCACCCCGTGCTGAAATCCCTGTCCGTATGCAGACAATATACACTGCACGCCGTGCTGAAACCCCTGTCCGTATACAGACAATATACACTGCACCCCGTGCTGAAACCCCTGTCCGTATACAGACAATATACACTGCACCCCGTGCTGAAATCCCTGTCCGTATGCAGACAATATACACTGCACCCCGTGCTGAAATCCCTGTCCGTATGCAGACAATATACACTGCACCCCGTGCTGAAATCCCTGTCCGTATACAGACAATATACACTGCACCCCGTGCTGAAATCCCTGTCCGTATCCAGACAATATACACTGCACGCCGTGCTGAAATCCCTGTCCGTATACAGACAATATACACTGCACCCCGTGCTGAAATCCCTGTCCATAAGCAGACAATATACACTGCACCCCGTGCTGAAATCCCTGTCCGTATACAGACAATATACACTGCACCCCGTGCTGAAATCCCTGTCCGTATACAGACAATATACACTGCACCCCGTGCTGAAATCCCTGTCCGTATACAGACAATATACACTGCACCCCGTGCTGAAACCCCTGTCCGTATACAGACAATATACACTGCACCCCGTGCTGAAATCCCTATCCGTATGCAGACAATATACACTGCACCCCGTGCTGAAATCCCTGTCCGTATCCAGACAATATACACTGCACCCCGTGCTGAAATCCCTGTCCGTATGCAGACAATATACACTGCACCCCGTGCTGAAATCCCTGTCCGTATCCAGACAATATACACTGCACCCCGTGCTGAAATCCCTGTCCGTATACAGACAATATACACTGCACCCCGTGCTGAAATCCCTGTCCGTATGCAGACAATATACACTGCACCCCGTGCTGAAACCCCTGTCCGTATACAGACAATATACACTGCACCCCGTGCTGAAATCCCTATCCGTATGCAGACAATATACACTGCACCCCGTGCTGAAATCCCTGTCCGTATCCAGACAATATACACTGCACCCCGTGCTGAAATCCCAGTCCGTATACAGACAATATACACTGCACCCCGTGCTGAAACCCCTGTCCGTATACAGACAATATACACTGCACCCCGTGCTGAAATCCCTGTCCGTATCCAGACAATATACACTGCACCCCGTGCTGAAATCCCTGTCCGTATACAGACAATATACACTGCACCCCGTGCTGAAATCCCTATCCGTATGCAGACAATATACACTGCACCCCGTGCTGAAATCCCTGTCCGTATGCAGACAATATACACTGCACCCCGTGCTGAAATCCCTGTCCGTATACAGACAATATACACTGCACCCCGTGCTGAAATCCCTGTCCGTATACAGACAATATACACTGCACGCCGTGCTGAAATCCCTGTCCGTATGCAGACAATATACACTGCACGCCGTGCTGAAATCCCTGTCCGTATCCAGACAATATACACTGCACCCCGTGCTGAAATCCCTGTCCGTATACAGACAATATACACTGCACCCCGTGCTGAAATCCCTGTCCGTATACAGACAATATACACTGCACCCCGTGCTGAAATCCCAGTCCGTATACAGACAATATACACTGCACCCCGTGCTGAAATCCCTGTCCGTATACAGACAATATACACTGCACGCCGTGCTGAAACCCCTGTCCGTATGCAGACAATATACACTGCACGCCGTGCTGAAATCCCAGTCCGTATGCAGACAATATACACTGCACGCCGTGCTGAAATCCCTGACCGTATGCAGACAATATACACTGCACGCCGTGCTGAAATCCCAGTCCGTATGCAGACAATATACACTGCACCCCGTGCTGAAATCCCAGTCCGTATACAGACAATATACACTGCACCCCGTGCTGAAATCCCTGTCCGTATACAGACAATATACACTGCACGCCGTGCTGAAACCCCTGTCCGTATGCAGACAATATACACTGCACCCCGTGCTGAAATCCCTGTCCGTATGACAATATACACTGCACCCCGTGCTGAAATCCCTGTCCGTATGCAGACAATATACACTGCACCCCGTGCTGAAATCCCTGTCCGTATGCAGACAATATACACTGCACGCCGTGCTGAAATCCCTGTCCGTATGCAGACAATATACACTGCACGCCGTGCTGAAATCCCTGTCCGTATGCAGACAATATACACTGCACGCCGTGCTGAAATCCCTGTCCGTATGCAGACAATATACACTGCACGCCGTGCTGAAATCCCTGTCCATATGCAGACAATATACACTGCACCCCGTGCTGAAATCCCTGTCCGTATCCAGACAATATACACTGCACCCCGTGCTGAAATCCCTGTCCGTATGCAGACAATATACACTGCACCCCGTGCTGAAACCCCTGTCCGTATACAGACAATATACACTGCACCCCGTGCTGAAACCCCTGTCCGTATACAGACAATATACACTGCACGCCGTGCTGAAATCCCTGTCCGTATGCAGACAATATACACTGCACCCCGTGCTGAAATCCCTGTCCGTATCCAGACAATATACACTGCACGCCGTGCTGAAATCCCTGTCCGTATGCAGACAATATACACTGCACCCCGTGCTGAAACCCCTGTCCGTATACAGACAATATACACTGCACGCCGTGCTGAAACCCCTGTCCGTATACAGACAATATACACTGCACCCCGTGCTGAAATCCCTGTCCGTATCCAGACAATATACACTGCACCCCGTGCTGAAATCCCTGTCCGTATCCAGACAATATACACTGCACCCCGTGCTGAAATCCCTGTCCGTATACAGACAATATACACTGCACCCCGTGCTGAAATCCCTGTCCGTATACAGACAATATACACTGCACCCCGTGCTGAAATCCCTGTCCGTATGCAGACAATATACACTGCACCCCGTGCTGAAATCCCTGTCCGTATACAGACAATATACACTGCACCCCGTGCTGAAACCCCTGTCCGTATACAGACAATATACACTGCACCCCGTGCTGAAATCCCTGTCCGTATGCAGACAATATACACTGCACCCCGTGCTGAAACCCCTGTCCGTATACAGACAATATACACTGCACCCCGTGCTGAAATCCCTGTCCGTATACAGACAATATACACTGCACCCCGTGCTGAAATCCCTGTCCGTATACAGACAATATACACTGCACCCCGTGCTGAAATCCCTGTCCGTATACAGACAATATACACTGCACGCCGTGCTGAAATCCCTGTCCGTATGACAATATACACTGCACCCCGTGCTGAAATCCCTGTCCGTATGCAGACAATATACACTGCACCCCGTGCTGAAATCCCTGTCCGTATACAGACAATATACACTGCACCCCGTGCTGAAATCCCTGTCCGTATCCAGACAATATACACTGCACCCCGTGCTGAAATCCCTGTCCGTATGCAGACAATATACACTGCACCCCGTGCTGAAATCCCTCTCCGTATACAGACAATATACACTGCACCCCGTGCTGAAATCCCTGTCCGTATGCAGACAATATACACTGCACCCCGTGCTGAAATCCCTGTCCGTATGCAGACAATATACACTGCACCCCGTGCTGAAACCCCTGTCCGTATACAGACAATATACACTGCACCCCGTGCTGAAATCCCTGTCCGTATCCAGACAATATACACTGCACCCCGTGCTGAAATCCCTGTCCGTATGCAGACAATATACACTGCACCCCGTGCTGAAATCCCTGTCCGTATGCAGACAATATACACTGCACGCGTGCTGAAACCCCTGTCCGTATGCAGACAATATACACTGCACCCCGTGCTGAAATCCCTGTCCGTATACAGACAATATACACTGCACCCCGTGCTGAAATCCCTGTCCGTATGCAGACAATATACACTGCACCCCGTGCTGAAATCCCTGTCCGTATGACAATATACACTGCACCCCGTGCTGAAATCCCTGTCCGTATGACAATATACACTGCACCCCGTGCTGAAATCCCTGTCCGTATCCAGACAATATACACTGCACCCCGTGCTGAAATCCCTGTCCGTATACAGACAATATACACTGCACCCCGTGCTGAAATCCCTGTCCGTATACAGACAATATACACTGCACCCCGTGCTGAAATCCCTGTCCGTATGCAGACAATATACACTGCACCCCGTGCTGAAATCCCTGTCCATAAGCAGACAATATACACTGCACCCCGTGCTGAAATCCCTGTCCGTATACAGACAATATACACTGCACGCCGTGCTGAAGTCCCTGTCCATAAGCAGACAATATACACTGCACGCCGTGCTGAAACCCCTGTCCGTATACAGACAATATACACTGCACGCCGTGCTGAAATCCCTGTCCGTATGCAGACAATATACACTGCACGCCGTGCTGAAATCCCTGTCCGTATCCAGACAATATACACTGCACCCCGTGCTGAAATCCCTGTCCGTATACAGACAATATACACTGCACCCCGTGCTGAAATCCCTGTCCGTATACAGACAATATACACTGCACCCCGTGCTGAAATCCCAGTCCGTATACAGACAATATACACTGCACCCCGTGCTGAAATCCCTGTCCGTATACAGACAATATACACTGCACGCCGTGCTGAAACCCCTGTCCGTATGCAGACAATATACACTGCACGCCGTGCTGAAATCCCAGTCCGTATGCAGACAATATACACTGCACGCCGTGCTGAAATCCCTGACCGTATGCAGACAATATACACTGCACGCCGTGCTGAAATCCCAGTCCGTATGCAGACAATATACACTGCACCCCGTGCTGAAATCCCAGTCCGTATACAGACAATATACACTGCACCCCGTGCTGAAATCCCTGTCCGTATACAGACAATATACACTGCACGCCGTGCTGAAACCCCTGTCCGTATGCAGACAATATACACTGCACCCCGTGCTGAAATCCCTGTCCGTATGACAATATACACTGCACCCCGTGCTGAAATCCCTGTCCGTATGCAGACAATATACACTGCACCCCGTGCTGAAATCCCTGTCCGTATGCAGACAATATACACTGCACCCCGTGCTGAAATCCCTGTCCGTATGCAGACAATATACACTGCACGCCGTGCTGAAATCCCTGTCCGTATGCAGACAATATACACTGCACGCCGTGCTGAAATCCCTGTCCGTATGCAGACAATATACACTGCACGCCGTGCTGAAATCCCTGACCGTATACAGACAATATACACTGCACCCCGTGCTGAAATCCCTGTCCGTATGCAGACAATATACACTGCACGCCGTGCTGAAATCCCTGTCCGTATCCAGACAATATACACTGCACGCCGTGCTGAAATCCCTGTCCGTATGCAGACAATATACACTGCACCCCGTGCTGAAACCCCTGTCCGTATACAGACAATATACACTGCACCCCGTGCTGAAATCCCTGTCCGTATACAGACAATATACACTGCACGCCGTGCTGAAACCCCTGTCCGTATGCAGACAATATACACTGCACGCCGTGCTGAAATCCCTGACCGTATACAGACAATATACACTGCACCCCGTGCTGAAATCCCTGTCCGTATGCAGACAATATACACTGCACGCCGTGCTGAAATCCCTGTCCATATGCAGACAATATACACTGCACCCCGTGCTGAAATCCCTGTCCGTATCCAGACAATATACACTGCACCCCGTGCTGAAATCCCTGTCCGTATGCAGACAATATACACTGCACCCCGTGCTGAAACCCCTGTCCGTATACAGACAATATACACTGCACCCCGTGCTGAAACCCCTGTCCGTATACAGACAATATACACTGCACGCCGTGCTGAAATCCCTGTCCGTATGCAGACAATATACACTGCACCCCGTGCTGAAATCCCTGTCCGTATCCAGACAATATACACTGCACGCCGTGCTGAAATCCCTGTCCGTATGCAGACAATATACACTGCACCCCGTGCTGAAACCCCTGTCCGTATACAGACAATATACACTGCACGCCGTGCTGAAACCCCTGTCCGTATACAGACAATATACACTGCACCCCGTGCTGAAATCCCTGTCCGTATCCAGACAATATACACTGCACCCCGTGCTGAAATCCCTGTCCGTATCCAGACAATATACACTGCACCCCGTGCTGAAATCCCTGTCCGTATACAGACAATATACACTGCACCCCGTGCTGAAATCCCTGTCCGTATACAGACAATATACACTGCACCCCGTGCTGAAATCCCTGTCCGTATGCAGACAATATACACTGCACCCCGTGCTGAAATCCCTGTCCGTATACAGACAATATACACTGCACCCCGTGCTGAAACCCCTGTCCGTATACAGACAATATACACTGCACCCCGTGCTGAAATCCCTGTCCGTATGCAGACAATATACACTGCACCCCGTGCTGAAACCCCTGTCCGTATACAGACAATATACACTGCACCCCGTGCTGAAATCCCTGTCCGTATCCAGACAATATACACTGCACCCCGTGCTGAAATCCCTGTCCGTATACAGACAATATACACTGCACCCCGTGCTGAAATCCCTGTCCGTATACAGACAATATACACTGCACGCCGTGCTGAAATCCCTGTCCGTATGACAATATACACTGCACCCCGTGCTGAAATCCCTGTCCGTATGCAGACAATATACACTGCACCCCGTGCTGAAATCCCTGTCCGTATACAGACAATATACACTGCACCCCGTGCTGAAATCCCTGTCCGTATCCAGACAATATACACTGCACCCCGTGCTGAAACCCCTGTCCGTATACAGACAATATACACTGCACCCCGTGCTGAAATCCCTGTCCGTATGCAGACAATATACACTGCACCCCGTGCTGAAATCCCTGTCCGTATGCAGACAATATACACTGCACCCCGTGCTGAAATCCCTGTCCGTATGCAGACAATATACACTGCACGCCGTGCTGAAATCCCTGTCCGTATGCAGACAATATACACTGCACCCCGTGCTGAAATCCCTCTCCGTATACAGACAATATACACTGCACCCCGTGCTGAAATCCCTGTCCGTATGCAGACAATATACACTGCACCCCGTGCTGAAATCCCTGTCCGTATGCAGACAATATACACTGCACCCCGTGCTGAAACCCCTGTCCGTATACAGACAATATACACTGCACCCCGTGCTGAAATCCCTGTCCGTATCCAGACAATATACACTGCACCCCGTGCTGAAATCCCTGTCCGTATGCAGACAATATACACTGCACCCCGTGCTGAAATCCCTGTCCGTATGCAGACAATATACACTGCACGCCGTGCTGAAACCCCTGTCCGTATGCAGACAATATACACTGCACCCCGTGCTGAAATCCCTGTCCGTATACAGACAATATACACTGCACCCCGTGCTGAAATCCCTGTCCGTATGCAGACAATATACACTGCACCCCGTGCTGAAATCCCTGTCCGTATGACAATATACACTGCACCCCGTGCTGAAATCCCTGTCCGTATGACAATATACACTGCACCCCGTGCTGAAATCCCTGTCCGTATCCAGACAATATACACTGCACCCCGTGCTGAAATCCCTGTCCGTATACAGACAATATACACTGCACCCCGTGCTGAAATCCCTGTCCGTATACAGACAATATACACTGCACCCCGTGCTGAAATCCCTGTCCGTATGCAGACAATATACACTGCACGCCGTGCTGAAATCCCTGACCGTATACAGACAATATACACTGCACCCCGTGCTGAAATCCCTGTCCGTATGCAGACAATATACACTGCACGCCGTGCTGAAATCCCTGTCCGTATACAGACAATATACACTGCACGCCGTGCTGAAGTCCCTGTCCGTATACAGACAATATACACTGCACCCCGTGCTGAAATCCCTGTCCGTATGCAGACAATATACACTGCACCCCGTGCTGAAATCCCTGTCCGTATACAGACAATATACACTGCACCCCGTGCTGAAATCCCTATCCGTATACAGACAATATACACTGCACGCCGTGCTGAAATCCCTATCCGTATACAGACAATATACACTGCACGCCGTGCTGAAACCCCTGTCCGTATCCAGACAATATACACTGCACCCCGTGCTGAAATCCCTGTCCGTATACAGACAATATACACTGCACCCCGTGCTGAAATCCCTATCCGTATACAGACAATATACACTGCACGCCGTGCTGAAATCCCTATCCGTATACAGACAATATACACTGCACCCCGTGCTGAAATCCCTGTCCGTATCCAGACAATATACACTGCACCCCGTGCTGAAATCCCTGTCCGTATACAGACAATATACACTGCACCCCGTGCTGAAATCCCTGTCCGTATACAGACAATATACACTGCACCCCGTGCTGAAATCCCTATCCGTATACAGACAATATACACTGCACGCCGTGCTGAAATCCCTATCCGTATACAGACAATATACACTGCACCCCGTGCTGAAATCCCTGTCCGTATCCAGACAATATACACTGCACCCCGTGCTGAAATCCCTGTCCGTATGCAGACAATATACACTGCATCCCGTGCTGAAATCCTTGTCCGTATACAGACAATATACACTGCACCCCGTGCTGAAATCCCTATCCGTATACAGACAATATACACTGCACGCCGTGCTGAAATCCCTGTCCGTATCCAGACAATATACACTGCACCCCGTGCTGAAACCCCTGTCCGTATCCAGACAATATACACTGCACCCCGTGCTGAAATCCCTGTCCGTATCCAGACAATATACACTGCACCCTGTGCTGAAATCCCTGTCCGTATGCAGACAATATACACTGCACCCCGTGCTGAAACCCCTGTCCGTATGCAGACAATATACACTGCACCCCGTGCTGAAATCCCTCTCCGTATGCAGACAATATACACTGCACCCCGTGCTGAAATCCCTGTCCGTATGCAGACAATATACACTGCACCCCGTGCTGAAATCCCTGTCCGTATGACAATATACACTGCACCCCGTGCTGAAATCCCTGTCCGTATACAGACAATATACACTGCACCCCGTGCTGAAACCCCTGTCCGTATACAGACAATATACACTGCACCCCGTGCTGAAATCCCTGTCCGTATGCAGACAATATACACTGCACGCCGTGCTGAAATCCCTGTCCGTATGCAGACAATATACACTGCACCCCGTGCTGAAATCCCTGTCCGTATACAGACAATATACACTGCACCCCGTGCTGAAATCCCTGTCCGTATACAGACAATATACACTGCACCCCGTGCTGAAATCCCTGTCCGTATGACAATATACACTGCACCCCGTGCTGAAATCCCTGTCCGTATGCAGACAATATACACTGCACCCCGTGCTGAAGTCCCTGTCCGTATGCAGACAATATACACTGCACCCCGTGCTGAAATCCCTGTCCGTATACAGACAATATACACTGCACCCCGTGCTGAAATCCCTGTCCGTATACAGACAATATACACTGCACCCCGTGCTGAAATCCCTGTCCGTATCCAGACAATATACACTGCACCCCGTGCTGAAACCCCTGTCCGTATACAGACAATATACACTGCACGCCGTGCTGAAATCCCTGTCCGTATACAGACAATATACACTGCACCCCGTGCTGAAGTCCCTGTCCGTATACAGACAATATACACTGCACCCCGTGCTGAAATCCCTGTCCGTATGCAGACAATATACACTGCACGCCGTGCTGAAACCCCTGTCCGTATGCAGACAATATACACTGCACCCCGTGCTGAAACCCCTGTCCGTATGCAGACAATATACACTGCACGCCGTGCTGAAACCCCTGTCCGTATGCAGACAATATACACTGCACCCCGTGCTGAAATCCCTGTCCGTATCCAGACAATATACACTGCACCCCGTGCTGAAATCCCTGTCCGTATGCAGACAATATACACTGCACGCCGTGCTGAAACCCCTGTCCGTATACAGACAATATACACTGCACCCCGTGCTGAAATCCCTGTCCGTATGACAATATACACTGCACCCCGTGCTGAAATCCCTGTCCGTATCCAGACAATATACACTGCACCCCGTGCTGAAATCCCTGTCCGTATCCAGACAATATACACTGCACGCCGTGCTGAAATCCCTGTCCGTATACAGGCAATATACACTGCACCCCGTGCTGAAATCCCTGTCCGTATCCAGACAATATACACTGCACGCCGTGCTGAAATCCCTGTCCGTATACAGGCAATATACACTGCACCCCGTGCTGAAATCCCTGTCCGTATCCAGACAATATACACTGCACCCCGTGCTGAAATCCCTGTCCATAAGCAGACAATATACACTGCACCCCGTGCTGAAACCCCTGTCCGTATACAGACAATATACACTGCACCCCGTGCTGAAATCCCTGTCCGTATGCAGACAATATACACTGCACGCCGTGCTGAAATCCCTGTCCGTATACAGACAATATACACTGCACCCCGTGCTGAAACCCCTGTCCGTATACAGACAATATACACTGCACCCCGTGCTGAAATCCCTGTCCGTATGCAGACAATATACACTGCACCCCGTGCTGAAATCCCTGTCCGTATGCAGACAATATACACTGCACCCCGTGCTGAAATCCCTGTCCGTATACAGACAATATACACTGCACCCCGTGCTGAAATCCCTGTCCGTATCCAGACAATATACACTGCACGCCGTGCTGAAATCCCTGTCCGTATACAGACAATATACACTGCACCCCGTGCTGAAATCCCTGTCCATAAGCAGACAATATACACTGCACCCCGTGCTGAAATCCCTGTCCGTATACAGACAATATACACTGCACCCCGTGCTGAAATCCCTGTCCGTATACAGACAATATACACTGCACCCCGTGCTGAAATCCCTGTCCGTATACAGACAATATACACTGCACCCCGTGCTGAAACCCCTGTCCGTATACAGACAATATACACTGCACCCCGTGCTGAAATCCCTATCCGTATGCAGACAATATACACTGCACGCCGTGCTGAAACCCCTGTCCGTATGCAGACAATATACACTGCACCCCGTGCTGAAATCCCTGTCCGTATCCAGACAATATACACTGCACCCCGTGCTGAAATCCCTGTCCGTATGCAGACAATATACACTGCACGCCGTGCTGAAACCCCTGTCCGTATACAGACAATATACACTGCACCCCGTGCTGAAATCCCTGTCCGTATGACAATATACACTGCACCCCGTGCTGAAATCCCTGTCCGTATCCAGACAATATACACTGCACCCCGTGCTGAAATCCCTGTCCGTATCCAGACAATATACACTGCACGCCGTGCTGAAATCCCTGTCCGTATACAGGCAATATACACTGCACCCCGTGCTGAAATCCCTGTCCGTATCCAGACAATATACACTGCACGCCGTGCTGAAATCCCTGTCCGTATACAGGCAATATACACTGCACCCCGTGCTGAAATCCCTGTCCGTATCCAGACAATATACACTGCACCCCGTGCTGAAATCCCTGTCCATAAGCAGACAATATACACTGCACCCCGTGCTGAAACCCCTGTCCGTATACAGACAATATACACTGCACCCCGTGCTGAAATCCCTGTCCGTATGCAGACAATATACACTGCACGCCGTGCTGAAATCCCTGTCCGTATACAGACAATATACACTGCACCCCGTGCTGAAACCCCTGTCCGTATACAGACAATATACACTGCACCCCGTGCTGAAATCCCTGTCCGTATGCAGACAATATACACTGCACCCCGTGCTGAAATCCCTGTCCGTATGCAGACAATATACACTGCACCCCGTGCTGAAATCCCTGTCCGTATACAGACAATATACACTGCACCCCGTGCTGAAATCCCTGTCCGTATCCAGACAATATACACTGCACGCCGTGCTGAAATCCCTGTCCGTATACAGACAATATACACTGCACCCCGTGCTGAAATCCCTGTCCATAAGCAGACAATATACACTGCACCCCGTGCTGAAATCCCTGTCCGTATACAGACAATATACACTGCACCCCGTGCTGAAATCCCTGTCCGTATACAGACAATATACACTGCACCCCGTGCTGAAATCCCTGTCCGTATACAGACAATATACACTGCACCCCGTGCTGAAACCCCTGTCCGTATACAGACAATATACACTGCACCCCGTGCTGAAATCCCTATCCGTATGCAGACAATATACACTGCACCCCGTGCTGAAATCCCTGTCCGTATCCAGACAATATACACTGCACCCCGTGCTGAAATCCCTGTCCGTATGCAGACAATATACACTGCACCCCGTGCTGAAATCCCTGTCCGTATCCAGACAATATACACTGCACCCCGTGCTGAAATCCCTGTCCGTATACAGACAATATACACTGCACCCCGTGCTGAAATCCCTGTCCGTATGCAGACAATATACACTGCACCCCGTGCTGAAACCCCTGTCCGTATACAGACAATATACACTGCACCCCGTGCTGAAATCCCTATCCGTATGCAGACAATATACACTGCACCCCGTGCTGAAATCCCTGTCCGTATCCAGACAATATACACTGCACCCCGTGCTGAAATCCCAGTCCGTATACAGACAATATACACTGCACCCCGTGCTGAAACCCCTGTCCGTATACAGACAATATACACTGCACCCCGTGCTGAAATCCCTGTCCGTATCCAGACAATATACACTGCACCCCGTGCTGAAATCCCTGTCCGTATACAGACAATATACACTGCACCCCGTGCTGAAATCCCTATCCGTATGCAGACAATATACACTGCACCCCGTGCTGAAATCCCTGTCCGTATGCAGACAATATACACTGCACCCCGTGCTGAAATCCCTGTCCGTATACAGACAATATACACTGCACCCCGTGCTGAAATCCCTGTCCGTATACAGACAATATACACTGCACGCCGTGCTGAAATCCCTGTCCGTATGCAGACAATATACACTGCACGCCGTGCTGAAATCCCTGTCCGTATCCAGACAATATACACTGCACCCCGTGCTGAAATCCCTGTCCGTATACAGACAATATACACTGCACCCCGTGCTGAAATCCCTGTCCGTATACAGACAATATACACTGCACCCCGTGCTGAAATCCCAGTCCGTATACAGACAATATACACTGCACCCCGTGCTGAAATCCCTGTCCGTATACAGACAATATACACTGCACGCCGTGCTGAAACCCCTGTCCGTATGCAGACAATATACACTGCACGCCGTGCTGAAATCCCAGTCCGTATGCAGACAATATACACTGCACGCCGTGCTGAAATCCCTGACCGTATGCAGACAATATACACTGCACGCCGTGCTGAAATCCCAGTCCGTATGCAGACAATATACACTGCACCCCGTGCTGAAATCCCAGTCCGTATACAGACAATATACACTGCACCCCGTGCTGAAATCCCTGTCCGTATACAGACAATATACACTGCACGCCGTGCTGAAACCCCTGTCCGTATGCAGACAATATACACTGCACCCCGTGCTGAAATCCCTGTCCGTATGACAATATACACTGCACCCCGTGCTGAAATCCCTGTCCGTATGCAGACAATATACACTGCACCCCGTGCTGAAATCCCTGTCCGTATGCAGACAATATACACTGCACGCCGTGCTGAAATCCCTGTCCGTATGCAGACAATATACACTGCACGCCGTGCTGAAATCCCTGTCCGTATGCAGACAATATACACTGCACGCCGTGCTGAAATCCCTGTCCGTATGCAGACAATATACACTGCACGCCGTGCTGAAATCCCTGACCGTATACAGACAATATACACTGCACCCCGTGCTGAAATCCCTGTCCGTATGCAGACAATATACACTGCACGCCGTGCTGAAATCCCTGTCCGTATCCAGACAATATACACTGCACGCCGTGCTGAAATCCCTGTCCGTATGCAGACAATATACACTGCACCCCGTGCTGAAACCCCTGTCCGTATACAGACAATATACACTGCACCCCGTGCTGAAATCCCTGTCCGTATACAGACAATATACACTGCACGCCGTGCTGAAACCCCTGTCCGTATGCAGACAATATACACTGCACGCCGTGCTGAAATCCCTGACCGTATACAGACAATATACACTGCACCCCGTGCTGAAATCCCTGTCCGTATGCAGACAATATACACTGCACGCCGTGCTGAAATCCCTGTCCATATGCAGACAATATACACTGCACCCCGTGCTGAAATCCCTGTCCGTATCCAGACAATATACACTGCACCCCGTGCTGAAATCCCTGTCCGTATGCAGACAATATACACTGCACCCCGTGCTGAAACCCCTGTCCGTATACAGACAATATACACTGCACCCCGTGCTGAAACCCCTGTCCGTATACAGACAATATACACTGCACGCCGTGCTGAAATCCCTGTCCGTATGCAGACAATATACACTGCACCCCGTGCTGAAATCCCTGTCCGTATCCAGACAATATACACTGCACGCCGTGCTGAAATCCCTGTCCGTATGCAGACAATATACACTGCACCCCGTGCTGAAACCCCTGTCCGTATACAGACAATATACACTGCACGCCGTGCTGAAACCCCTGTCCGTATACAGACAATATACACTGCACCCCGTGCTGAAATCCCTGTCCGTATCCAGACAATATACACTGCACCCCGTGCTGAAATCCCTGTCCGTATCCAGACAATATACACTGCACCCCGTGCTGAAATCCCTGTCCGTATACAGACAATATACACTGCACCCCGTGCTGAAATCCCTGTCCGTATACAGACAATATACACTGCACCCCGTGCTGAAATCCCTGTCCGTATGCAGACAATATACACTGCACCCCGTGCTGAAATCCCTGTCCGTATACAGACAATATACACTGCACCCCGTGCTGAAACCCCTGTCCGTATACAGACAATATACACTGCACCCCGTGCTGAAATCCCTGTCCGTATGCAGACAATATACACTGCACCCCGTGCTGAAACCCCTGTCCGTATACAGACAATATACACTGCACCCCGTGCTGAAATCCCTGTCCGTATCCAGACAATATACACTGCACCCCGTGCTGAAATCCCTGTCCGTATACAGACAATATACACTGCACCCCGTGCTGAAATCCCTGTCCGTATACAGACAATATACACTGCACGCCGTGCTGAAATCCCTGTCCGTATGACAATATACACTGCACCCCGTGCTGAAATCCCTGTCCGTATGCAGACAATATACACTGCACCCCGTGCTGAAATCCCTGTCCGTATACAGACAATATACACTGCACCCCGTGCTGAAATCCCTGTCCGTATCCAGACAATATACACTGCACCCCGTGCTGAAATCCCTGTCCGTATGCAGACAATATACACTGCACCCCGTGCTGAAATCCCTGTCCGTATACAGACAATATACACTGCACCCCGTGCTGAAATCCCTCTCCGTATACAGACAATATACACTGCACCCCGTGCTGAAATCCCTGTCCGTATGCAGACAATATACACTGCACCCCGTGCTGAAATCCCTGTCCGTATGCAGACAATATACACTGCACCCCGTGCTGAAACCCCTGTCCGTATACAGACAATATACACTGCACCCCGTGCTGAAATCCCTGTCCGTATCCAGACAATATACACTGCACCCCGTGCTGAAATCCCTGTCCGTATGCAGACAATATACACTGCACCCCGTGCTGAAATCCCTGTCCGTATGCAGACAATATACACTGCACGCCGTGCTGAAACCCCTGTCCGTATGCAGACAATATACACTGCACCCCGTGCTGAAATCCCTGTCCGTATACAGACAATATACACTGCACCCCGTGCTGAAATCCCTGTCCGTATGCAGACAATATACACTGCACCCCGTGCTGAAATCCCTGTCCGTATGACAATATACACTGCACCCCGTGCTGAAATCCCTGTCCGTATGACAATATACACTGCACCCCGTGCTGAAATCCCTGTCCGTATCCAGACAATATACACTGCACCCCGTGCTGAAATCCCTGTCCGTATACAGACAATATACACTGCACCCCGTGCTGAAATCCCTGTCCGTATACAGACAATATACACTGCACCCCGTGCTGAAATCCCTGTCCGTATGCAGACAATATACACTGCACGCCGTGCTGAAATCCCTGACCGTATACAGACAATATACACTGCACCCCGTGCTGAAATCCCTGTCCGTATGCAGACAATATACACTGCACGCCGTGCTGAAATCCCTGTCCGTATACAGACAATATACACTGCACGCCGTGCTGAAGTCCCTGTCCGTATACAGACAATATACACTGCACCCCGTGCTGAAATCCCTGTCCGTATGCAGACAATATACACTGCACCCCGTGCTGAAATCCCTGTCCGTATACAGACAATATACACTGCACCCCGTGCTGAAATCCCTGTCCGTATACAGACAATATACACTGCACGCCGTGCTGAAACCCCTGTCCGTATACAGACAATATACACTGCACCCCGTGCTGAAATCCCTGTCCGTATACAGACAATATACACTGCACCCCGTGCTGAAATCCCTGTCCGTATCCAGACAATATACACTGCACCCCGTGCTGAAATCCCTGTCCGTATGACAATATACACTGCACCCCGTGCTGAAATCCCTGTCCGTATACAGACAATATACACTGCACCCCGTGCTGAAATCCCTGTCCGTATGCAGACAATATACACTGCACCCCGTGCTGAAATCCCTGTCCGTATACAGACAATATACACTGCACGCCGTGCTGAAATCCCTGTCCGTATGCAGACAATATACACTGCACCCCGTGCTGAAATCCCTGTCCGTATGCAGACAATATACACTGCACGCCGTGCTGAAACCCCTGTCCGTATACAGACAATATACACTGCACCCCGTGCTGAAATCCCTGTCCGTATGCAGACAATATACACTGCACCCCGTGCTGAAATCCCTGTCCGTATGACAATATACACTGCACCCCGTGCTGAAACCCCTGTCCGTATCCAGACAATATACACTGCACCCCGTGCTGAAACCCCTGTCCGTATCCAGACAATATACACTGCACCCCGTGCTGAAATCCCTGTCCGTATGACAATATACACTGCACCCCGTGCTGAAATCCCTGTCCGTATACAGACAATATACACTGCACGCCGTGCTGAAATCCCTGTCCGTATGCAGACAATATACACTGCACGCCGTGCTGAAATCCCTGTCCGTATGACAATATACACTGCACCCCGTGCTGAAATCCCTGTCCGTATACAGACAATATACACTGCACCCCGTGCTGAAATCCCTGTCCGTATCCAGACAATATACACTGCACCCCGTGCTGAAATCCCTGTCCGTATGCAGACAATATACACTGCACCCCGTGCTGAAATCCCTGTCCGTATACAGACAATATACACTGCACCCCGTGCTGAAATCCCTGTCCGTATCCAGACAATATACACTGCACCCCGTGCTGAAATCCCTGTCCGTATGCAGACAATATACACTGCACGCCGTGCTGAAATCCCTGTCCGTATCCAGACAATATACACTGCACGCCATGCTGAAATCCCTGTCCGTAAGCAGACAATATACACTGCACCCCGTGCTGAAATCCCTGTCCGTATACAGACAATATACACTGCACCCCGTGCTGAAATCCCTGTCCGTATGCAGACAATATACACTGCACGCCGTGCTGAAACCCCTGTCCGTATACAGACAATATACACTGCACCCCGTGCTGAAATCCCTGTCCGTATGCAGACAATATACACTGCACCCCGTGCTGAAATCCCTGTCCGTATGACAATATACACTGCACCCCGTGCTGAAACCCCTGTCCGTATCCAGACAATATACACTGCACCCCGTGCTGAAACCCCTGTCCGTATCCAGACAATATACACTGCACCCCGTGCTGAAACCCCTGTCCGTATCCAGACAATATACACTGCACCCCGTGCTGAAATCCCTGTCCGTATGACAATATACACTGCACCCCGTGCTGAAATCCCTGTCCGTATACAGACAATATACACTGCACGCCGTGCTGAAATCCCTGTCCGTATGCAGACAATATACACTGCACGCCGTGCTGAAATCCCTGTCCGTATGACAATATACACTGCACCCCGTGCTGAAATCCCTGTCCGTATACAGACAATATACACTGCACCCCGTGCTGAAATCCCTGTCCGTATCCAGACAATATACACTGCACCCCGTGCTGAAATCCCTGTCCGTATGCAGACAATATACACTGCACCCCGTGCTGAAATCCCTGTCCGTATACAGACAATATACACTGCACCCCGTGCTGAAATCCCTGTCCGTATCCAGACAATATACACTGCACCCCGTGCTGAAATCCCTGTCCGTATGCAGACAATATACACTGCACGCCGTGCTGAAATCCCTGTCCGTATCCAGACAATATACACTGCACGCCATGCTGAAATCCTTGTCCGTAAGCAGACAATATACACTGCACCCCGTGCTGAAATCCCTGTCCGTATACAGACAATATACACTGCACCCCGTGCTGAAATCCCTGTCCGTATGCAGACAATATACACTGCACGCCGTGCTGAAATCCCTGTCCGTATCCAGACAATATACACTGCACCCCGTGCTGAAATCCCTGTCCGTATGCAGACAATATACACTGCACGCCGTGCTGAAACCCCTGTCCGTATACAGACAATATACACTGCACCCCGTGCTGAAATCCCTGTCCGTATGCAGACAATATACACTGCACCCCGTGCTGAAATCCCTGTCCGTATGACAATATACACTGCACCCCGTGCTGAAATCCCTGTCCGTATGACAATATACACTGCACCCCGTGCTGAAATCCCTGTCCGTATCCAGACAATATACACTGCACCCCGTGCTGAAATCCCTGTCCGTATCCAGACAATATACACTGCACCCCGTGCTGAAATCCCTGTCCGTATACAGACAATATACACTGCACCCCGTGCTGAAATCCCTGTCCGTATACAGACAATATACACTGCACCCCGTGCTGAAATCCCTGTCCGTATACAGACAATATACACTGCACCCCGTGCTGAAATCCCTGTCCGTATCCAGACAATATACACTGCACCCCGTGCTGAAATCCCTGTCCGTATACAGACAATATACACTGCACCCCGTGCTGAAATCCCTGTCCGTATGCAGACAATATACACTGCACCCCGTGCTGAAACCCCTGTCCGTATACAGACAATATACACTGCACCCCGTGCTGAAATCCCTGTCCGTATCCAGACAATATACACTGCACCCCGTGCTGAAATCCCTGTCCGTATGCAGACAATATACACTGCACCCCGTGCTGAAATCCCTGTCCGTATCCAGACAATATACACTGCACCCCGTGCTGAAATCCCTGTCCGTATGCAGACAATATACACTGCACCCCGTGCTGAAATCCCTGTCCGTATGCAGACAATATACACTGCACCCCGTGCTGAAACCCCTGTCCGTATCCAGACAATATACACTGCACCCCGTGCTGAAACCCCTGTCCGTATCCAGACAATATACACTGCACCCCGTGCTGAAACCCCTGTCCGTATCCAGACAATATACACTGCACCCCGTGCTGAAATCCCTGTCCGTATACAGACAATATACACTGCACCCCGTGCTGAAACCCCTGTCCGTATCCAGACAATATACACTGCACCCCGTGCTGAAATCCCTGTCCGTATGACAATATACA
Source organism: Ascaphus truei (assembly GCF_040206685.1). NCBI lineage: Eukaryota > Metazoa > Chordata > Amphibia > Anura > Ascaphidae > Ascaphus > Ascaphus truei. The sequence goes on from NC_134494.1 coordinate 47,702,332, forward strand.
CTGCACCCCGTGCTGAAATCCCTGTCCGTATGCAGACAATATACACTGCACGCCGTGCTGAAATCCCTGTCCGTATGACAATATACACTGCACCCCGTGCTGAAATCCCTGTCCGTATACAGACAATATACACTGCACCCCGTGCTGAAATCCCTGTCCGTATACAGACAATATACACTGCACCCCGTGCTGAAATCCCTGTCCGTATCCAGACAATATACACTGCACCCCGTGCTGAAATCCCTGTCCGTATGCAGACAATATACACTGCACCCCGTGCTGAAATCCCTGTCCGTATGCAGACAATATACACTGCACCCCGTGCTGAAATCCCTGTCCGTATACAGACAATATACACTGCACGCCGTGCTGAAATCCCTGTCCGTATCCAGACAATATACACTGCACGCCGTGCTGAAATCCCTGTCCGTATGCAGACAATATACACTGCACCCCGTGCTGAAATCCCTGTCCGTATGCAGACAATATACACTGCACCCCGTGCTGAAGTCCCTGTCCGTAAGCAGACAATATACACTGCACGCCGTGCTGAAATCCCTGTCCGTATCCAGACAATATACACTGCACCCCGTGCTGAAATCCCTGTCCGTATCCAGACAATATACACTGCACGCCATGCTGAAATCCCTGTCCGTAAGCAGACAATATACACTGCACGCCGTGCTGAAATCCCTGTCCGTATCCAGACAATATACACTGCACCCCGTGCTGAAATCCCTGTCCGTATACAGACAATATACACTGCACGCCGTGCTGAAATCCCTGTCCGTATGCAGACAATATACTAGATCTCCTGGATTAGGCGCTAGCTGGAAGGTTCTCTCTTGAATGTACATACTGGCTGTACAGTACCATAGGTAATAACTCAAAATAAAAACATTGATGAAGTACAGTAGCAGAAAAGCGCGCACATCTGTAACTATCCCATAAAATACAAATGTAAAAGTTATTTACAGAAGCGTGTGTTTATCATATTCTGTTAAAGACAACACAAAGACTATTCATAGAGTCCTAACAGTGTCAAAATGTAACATAGTCCTTGTACCGTGCCAGGTAGCGTGCCGGGTGGTGTGCCTGGTGGCGTCCATGGTAGCGTGCCTGGTTGCACGCCGGGTGGTATGCCTGGTGGTGTGCTAGGTAGCGTGCCGGGTGGTGTGCCAGGTAGGGTGCCGAGTGGCGTGCCTGGTGGCGTCCAGGGTAGCGTGCCTAGTTGCACGCCGGGTGGTGTGGCTGGTGGTGTGCTAGGTAGCGTGCCGGGTGGAGTGCCAGGTAGGGTGCCGGGTGGCGTGCCTGGTGGCGTCCAGGGTAGCGTGCCTGGTTGCACGCCAGGTGGTGTGCCTAGTGGTGTGCTAGGAAGCATGCCGGGTGGTGTGCCTGGTGGGGTGCCGGGTTGGTGTGCCAGGTAGGGTGCCGGGTGGTGTGCCTGGTGGCGTCCAGGGTAGCGTGCCTGGTTGCATGCCGGGTGTCGTGCCTGGTGGTGTGCTAGGTAGCGTGCCGGGTGGTGTGCCTGGTGGTGTGCTAGGTAGCGTGCCGGGTGGTGTGCCTGGTGGTGTGCTAGGAAGCGTGCCGGGTGGTGTGCCTAGTGGTGTGCTAGGTAGCGTGCCGGGTGGTGTGCCTGGTGGTGTGCTAGGAAGCGTGCCGGGTGGTGTGCCTGGTGGTGTGCTAGGAAGCGTGCTGGGTGGTGTGCCTGGTGGTGTGCTAGGTAGCGTGCCGGGTGGTGTTCCAGGTAGGGTGCCGGGTGGCGTGCCTGGTGGCGTCCAGGGTAGCGTGCCTAGTTGCACGCCGGGTGGTGTGGCTGGTGGTGTGCTGGGTAGCGTGCCGGGTGGTGTGCCAGGTAGGGTGCCGGGTGGCGTGCCTGGTGGCGTCCAGGGTAGCGTGCCTGGTTGCACGCCAGGTGGTGTGCCTGGTGGTGTGCTAGGAAGCATGCCGGGTGATGTGCCTGGTGGTGTGCTAGGTAGGGTGCCAGGTGGTGTGCTAGGTAGGGTGCCTGGTGGTGTGCTAGGTAGCGTGCTGGGTGGAGTGCCTGGTGGTGTGCTAGGTAGCGTGCCGGGTGCTGTGCCTGGTGGTGTGCTAGGTAGCGTGCCGGGTGGTGTGCTAGGTAGCGTGCTGGGTGGTGTGCCTGGTGGTGTGCTAGGTAGCGTGCCGGGTGGTGTGCTAGGTAGCGTGCCAGGTGATGTGCTAGGTAGCGTGCCGGGTGCTGTGCCTGGTGGTATGCTAGGTAGCGTGCCGGGTGGTGTGCCTGGTGGTGTGCTAGGTAGCGTGCCGGGTGGTGTGCCTGGTGGTGTGCTAGGTAGCGTGCCGGGTGGTGTGCCTGGTGGTATGCTAGGTAGCGTGCCGGGTGGTGTGCCTGGTGGTGTGCTAGGTAGCGTGCCGGGTGGTGTGCCTGGTGGTGTGCTAGGTATCGTGCCGGGTGCTGTGCCTGGTGGTATGCTAGGTAGCGTGCCGGGTGGTGTGCTAGGTAGCGTGCCGGGTGGTGTGCCTGGTGGTGTGCTAGGTAGCGTGCCGGGTGGTGTGCCTGGTGGTGTGCTAGGTAGCGTGCCGGGTGGTGTGCCTATCTGGGCAAGTCGTCAGATTTGGTCCCACTAATGTATTATTATTTTTGGGTTATTACCTATACCGCATCCATTATCTCTATCTTGCATTTCATTTTCTGGGACGTTGCACGGCTCCCACTGTATATTTAATGTTTCAGAGTCTGTACAGTAATGTCCAGAAACGGAGCCCTCACGGTACTGAAGGATTACGGGCGCATACACGCAGGTACAGCCCCCCAGCGATCGGAACGTGTATCTATCAGATAATGGCACATTCTGTACTTCTACACCAAGACCAGTGGGCGGCTGCTCTTCCCCTTCTAGTCTGTATACATACCGCACGTGGAACAATACAGCACCTGTGTCTATTTATCACTGTCTCCCAGCTGTGAAACCAGGGGAAATAATCTAATTGAAAGTAATACAATAAATTGGATGAAGCTTTTTTTGCACTGAATCGCCCTTCTTTTGCAGCTGGAATCCACTGTATTTCTTGCAAATGAATGGATATGCCATATATTGAACCATAGTTCCTGTTTTGGTTATTATTTGTTCAGTGGGATAACCGTATTGTAGAAAAAATAGGCTAAAGCGCTCTAATGCAGGTATAACAAGATGAAGTGAGCCAAACCACTAAACCAAGGTATAAGAATGAGTAATGATATAGTACTTAATATGCAATAGTATGGGTACTATCCTCCTGAAGACAGGTGGTAGAGGGTACAAGCCCACTCACCCTCAGTCTCATTGGCAGGTTCCCCTGAACATAAGCAATACTCACATCCTAGGAGTGGTAGGCAGGCTGTGCAGCTTCAGATATGTAGTATAACAGGTAAGTATGGAGGACAAAAGCGCACAAGCAAAAACGGAGCAGGAAGGACCCAGAATCAAAAATAAATTAAAAGGGCACTTTAATGTGACAAAGACCCATCCAACGCGTTTCAAACGTCACAGCTTTCTTTTTCAAGGATAAAACACAATGTAATGCCATCCGTTAAATACCCTCTTACCTGTGAGCCGTTTCGCGCCAAAAAACGGAATCATGATGATGTCATGACGCAATGCGCGTCATTGCGCATGCGCAGAGCGACCCAGTGCCGTTCTAAGGGCAAAAAAACGTCCCCCAGGCAGTGTGGCCATATTTGTTATGGGCAAAACGTAAAACAACAGGTAATGTTACAGTTCCAACCACCTTCAATACAGGACCAATCGCCATGGCGCCTACACGCAATGCTAATCATTGCGCATGCGCAACACGGTGCTGCAATGTAAATAAACCCAATAATCAAAAAAATGGGACAAAAACATCCTAATCCATAAAGAAAAAATAGATAAACATTGAACAAGTTGCTGGCCTCCTTATCTAATCATAAAGAGAAGAATTAAAATAAAAAGCATATGACCATCATACATAAAAAACTGAAATACAATAAATTAAAAACAAATGAATAACATAAAAAACACGAGTAATATATAATGGTACTAGAATACCAGGGAAAATATATCATAATGTAACACAGGTACAAACACCAATAACATTATGTAGATACATATAAAGTGAACACAAATGCAAGATAACAAGTATGCTGTATACTATATGAACGTAATCAAGTTTTATTTGATCAAAATCCATCAATATTAAACCAAGTTATTAAATAACCTATGCAGGTATATATTAGTATAATGTTACAGAAAATGGGTTAACTGCCAATCAATATTCAGACCCATAGGGAAGCGCATTTGGAGAATAAAAATCCAATACGCCTCCCTACAGTTCAGAAGATTGACGCGATCACCTCCTCTAGGTCTACAATTGACCAATTCAATACCCAGGAAGGAGAAATTCCTAGTCCCTCCTTGTCCACATTCTGAAAAGTGTTTAGAAACAGGATGATTAGTGTCTTTCAGTCTTATGAGCCTTAAATGCTCTAACATCCTGACCTTGAGAGCTCTAATCGTTCTTCCCACATATCTTTTGCCGCAGCCACATGTTATGAGATATACGACAAATTGACTTTTACAATTTATGAAATTATTAATATAAAATTCCTTGATTTTACCGTTAATTCTATCATGTGAATGCGGCAAGTCATCCTGAAAAAAACTTTTTGCCGGCTTCATATGTTTACATACGCTACAGGTACCACATTTGAAAGAACCCCTGGTGATGTAAGGTCTATCAGACCTAGGAGTAATTAGGTCACTCCCGGGTCTGATAGACCTTACATCACCAGGGGTTCTTTCAAATGTGGTACCTGTAGCGTATGTAAACATATGAAGCCGGCAAAAAGTTTTTTTCAGGATGACTTGCCGCATTCACATGATGGAATTAACGGTAAAATCAAGGAATTTTATATTAATAATTTCATAAATTGTAAAAGTCAATTTGTCGTATATCTCATAACATGTGGCTGCGGCAAAAGATATGTGGGAAGAACGATTAGAGCTCTCAAGGTCAGGATGTTAGAGCATTTAAGGCTCATAAGACTGAAAGACACAAATCATCCTGTTTCTAAACACTTTTCAGAATGTGGACAAGGAGGGACTAGGAATTTCTCCTTCCTGGGTATTGAATTGGTCAATTGTAGACCTAGAGGAGGTGATCGCGTCAATCTTCTGAACCGTAGGGAGGCGTATTGGATTTTTATTCTCCAAACGCGCTTCCCTATGGGTCTGAATATTGATTGGCAGTTAACCCATTTTCTGTAACATTATACTAATATATATCTGCATAGGTTATTTAATAACTTGGTTTAATATTGATGGATTTTGATCAAATAAGACTTGATTACGTTCATATAGTATACAGCATACTTGTTATCTTGCGTTTGTGTTCACTTTATATGTATCTACATAATGTTATTGGTGTTTGTACCTGTGTTACATTATGATATATTTTCCCTGGTATTCTAGTACCATTATATATTACTCGTGTTTTTTATGTTATTCATTTGTTTTTAATTTATTGTATTTCAGTTTTTTTTGTATGATGGTCATATGCTTTTTATTTTAATTCTTCTGTTTATGATTAGATAAGGAGGCCAGCAACTTGTTCAATGTTTATCTATTTTTTCTTTATGGATTAGGATGTTTTTGTCCCATTTTTCTGATTATTGGGTTTATTTACATTGCAGCACCGTGTTGCGCATGCGCAATGATTAGCATTGCGTGTAGGCGCCATGGCGATTGGTCCTGTATTGAAGGTGGTTGGAACTGTAACATTACCTGTTGTTTTATGTTTTGCCCATAACAAATATGGCCACACTGCCTGGGGGACATTTTTTGCCCTTAGAACGGCACTGGGTCGCTCTGGGCATGCGCAATGACGCACATTGCGTCATGACGTCATCATGATTCCGTTTTTTGGCGCGAGACGGGTCACAGGTAAGAGGGTATTTAACGGATGGCATTACATTGTGTTTTATCCTTGAAAAAGAACGCTGTGACGTTCGAAACGCGTTGGATGGATCTTTGTCACATTAAAGTGCCCTTTTAATTTATTTTTGATTCTGGGTCCTTCCTGCTCCGTTTTTGCTAGTGCGCTTTTGTCCTCCATACTTACCGGATAACCGTATTGATAATGTGCTGGCCTTTGATATGGGAGACCCCTCTGCCTACTCTATGTGATCTTGACGGATATTATTCTCCCTCTGGTGCAGTAATAAGTTACAGGTTATATTGTTCTATTATGTTTGTTTTCCGCTGCAGCGACATCTTTAAAGTGCCCTCAAACTTCTCCGAGTGATTTTTTCTCTGTAAGCAGCATTAGGAAGGCAAGTTCTGCGCTGATCTAATGTTTGAAGATATTCAATTACAAAGTTCCTCTATTAATGTGATCAAATTATCAGCCCTGTGTTTTGTTCTGTAATACCAATCACATACTTTTCTTAGGGTGAAACCTAATGCTAAAAGCATAACAACATTCCCAGATCCCTGCGCAGTGACGAGCAGCGTGGGAGCCTTCGCCGTGACAAAGGACAAACACTTTTGCCTTTTTGTTACTAAATACTTTCTTTTTGCTTTATAGTTTCAGTGAAATCTCTGCCTCGGGCCTCTCACACGAGAATAACCTTCAGCATCATCACAGTTTCAAGTCATTTATCTTTAGACTCGAGCCCTTACCTTCTAATAAGTTACATTGTAACAGGATGTGCTGCAGAAATCCCACAAACCCCAAAAACTTGTATCATTGCTCACCCCTAGAAATGCACCCCCATAAACATGTATCATTCCTCACCCCTAGAAATGCACCCCATAAACATGTATCATTCCTCGCCCCTAGAAATGCACCCCCATAAACATGTATCATTCCTCACCCCTAGAAATGCACCCCCATAAACATGTATCATTCCTCACCCCTAGAAATGCACCCCCATAAACATGTATCATTCCTCACCCCTAGAAATGCACCCCCATAAACATGTATCATTGCTCACCCCTAGAAATGCACCCCCATAAACATGTATCATTCCTCACCCCTAGAAATGCACCCCCATAAACATGTATCATTCCTCACCTCTAGAAATGCACCCCATAAACATGTATCATTCCTCACCCCTAGAAATGCACCCCCCATAAACATGTATCATTCCTCACCCCTAGAAATGCACCCCCATAAACATGTATCATTCCTCACCCCTAGAAATGCACCCCCATAAACATGTCTCATTCCTCACCCCTAGAAATGCACCCCCATAAACATGTATCATTCCTCACCCCTAGAAATGCACCCCCATAAACATGTATCATTCCTCACCCCTAGAAATGCACCCCATAAACATGTATCATTCCTCACCCCTAGAAATGCACCCCCATAAACATGTATAATTCCTCACCCCTAGAAATGCACCCCCATAAACATGTATCATTCCTCACCCCTAGAAATGCACCCCCATAAACATGTATAATTCCTCACCCCTAGAAATGCACCCCCATAAACATGTATAATTCCTCACCCCTAGAAATGCACCCCCATAAACATGTATCATTCCTCACCCCTAGAAATGCACCCCCATAAACATGTATCATTCCTCACCTCTAGAAATGCACCCCCATAAACATGTATCATTCCTCACCCCTAGAAATGCACCCCCATAAACATGTATCATTCCTCACCCCTAGAAATGCACCCCCATAAACATGTATCATTCCTCACCCCTAGAAATGCACCCCCATAAACATGTATCATTCCTCACCTCTAGAAATGCACCCCCATAAACATGTATCATTCCTCACCCCTAGAAATGCACCCCCATAAACATGTATAATTCCTCACCCCTAGAAATGCACCCCCATAAACATGTATAATTCCTCACCCCTAGAAATGCACCCCCATAAACATGTATCATTCCTCACCCCTAGAAATGCACCCCCATAAACATGTATCATTCCTCACCTCTAGAAATGCACCCCCATAAACATGTATCATTCCTCACCCCTAGAAATGCACCCCCATAAACATGTATCATTCCTCACCCCTAGAAATGCACCCCCATAAACATGTATCATTCCTCACCTCTAGAAATGCACCCCATAAACATGTATCATTCCTCACCCCTAGAAATGCACCCCCATAAACATGTATCATTCCTCACCTCTAGAAATGCACCCCATAAACATGTATCATTCCTCACCCCTAGAAATGCACCCCCATAAACATGTATCATTCCTCACCTCTAGAAATGCACCCCCATAAACATGTATCATTCCTCACCCCTAGAAATGCACCCCCATAAACATGTATCATTCCTCACCCCTAGAAATGCACCCCCATAAACATGCATCATTCCTTGCCCCTAGAAATGCACCCCCATAAACATGTATCATTCCTCACCCCTAGAAATGCACCCCCATAAACATGTATCATTCCTTACCCCTAGAAATGCACCCCATAAACATGTATCATTCCTCGCCTCTAGAAATGCACCCCCATAAACATGTATCATTCCTCACCTCTAGAAATGCACCCCATAAACATGTATCATTCCTCACCCCTAGAAATGCACCCCTATAAACATGTATCATTCCTTACCCCTAGAAATGCACCCCCATAAACATGTATCATTCCTCACCCCTAGAAATGCACCCCCATAAACATGCATCATTCCTTGCCCCTAGAAATGCACCCCCATAAACATGTATCATTCCTCACCCCTAGAAATGCACCCCCATAAACATGTATCATTCCTTACCCCTAGAAATGAACCCCATAAACATGTATCATTCCTCACCTCTAGAAATGCACCCCCATAAACATGTATCATTCCTTACCCCTAGAAATGCACCCCCATAAACATGTATCATTCCTCACCCCTAGAAATGCACCCCATAAACATGTATCATTCCTCGCCTCTAGAAATGCACCCCCATAAACATGTATCATTCCTCACCCCTAGAAATGCACCCCATAAACATGTATCATTCCTTGCCCCTAGAAATGCACCCCCATAAACATGTATCATTCCTCACCCCTAGAAATGCACCCCATAAACATGTATCATTCCTTGCCCCTAGAAATGCACCCCATAAACATGTATCATTCCTTGCCCCTAGAAATGCACCCCCATAAACATGTATCATTCCTCACCCCTAGAAATGCACCCCATAAACATGTATCATTCCTTGCCCCTAGAAATGCACCCCCATAAACATGTATCATTCCTCACCCCTAGAAATGCACCCCCATAAACATGTATCATTCCTTACCCCTAGAAATGCACCCCCATAAACATGTATCATTCCTCACCCCTAGAAATGCACCCCATAAACATGTATCATTCCTCGCCTCTAGAAATGCACCCCCATAAACATGTATCATTCCTCACCCCTAGAAATGCACCCCATAAACATGTATCATTGCTCACCCCTAGAAATGCACCCCCATAAACATGTATCATTCCTCACCCCTAGAAATGCACCCCCATAAACATGTATCATTGCTCACCCCTAGAAATGCACCCCCATAAACATGTATCATTCCTCACCTCTAGAAATGCACCCCCATAAACATGTATCATTCCTCACCCCTAGAAATGCACCCCCATAAACATGTATCATTCCTCACCTCTAGAAATGCACCCCCATAAACATGTATCATTCCTCACCCCTAGAAATGCACCCCCATAAACATGTATCATTCCTCACCTCTAGAAATGCACCCCCATAAACATGTATCATTCCTCGCCCCTAGAAATGCACCCCCATAAACATGTATCATTCCTCGCCCCTAGAAATGCACCCCCATAAACATGTATCATTCCTCGCCCCTAGAAATGCACCCCCATAAACATGTATCATTCCTCACCCCTAGAAATGCACCCCCATAAACATGTATCATTCCTCACCCCTAGAAATGCACCCCCATAAACATGCATCATTCCTCACCCCTAGAAATGCACCCCCATAAACATGTATAATTCCTCTCCCCTAGAAATGCACCCCCCATAAACATGTATCATTCCTCGCCCCTAGAAATGCACCCCCATAAACATGTATCATTCCTCGCCCCTAGAAATGCACCCCATAAACATGTATCATTCCTCACCCCTAGAAATGCACCCCCATAAACATGTATCATTCCTCACCCCTAGAAATGCACCCCCATAAACATGTATCATTCCTCGCCCCTAGAAATGCACCCCCATAAACATGTAGCATTCCTCACCCCTAGAAATGCACCCCCATAAACATGTATCATTCCTTACCTCTAGAAATGCACCCCCATAAACATGTATCGTTCCTCACCTCTAGAAATGCACCCTCATAAACATGTAACATTCCTCACCTCTAGAAATGCAACCCCATAAACATGTATCATTCCTCACCCCTAGAAACGCACCCCCATAAGCACGCAACAATAACCTCTAGAAATACAGCTCTCTTCATTTCTGGACATGCACCCCCATAGACATCCACCACTGTCACCTATAGACATTCACCCTAAATAAACATGCACCACTCACGTACCTCTCCTCACCTATAGACACCCCATAACACGCACCACTCACCTCTAGACATGCCCCTCCATAATCATGCACCTCTCTCACCTCTAGACATGCACCCTCATAAACCTGCACCACTCTCACCTCTCGAAATGCACCCCCATAAACACACACCACTCTCACCTCTAGACATGCACCCTTATAAACACACACCACTCTTATCTCTAGACATGCACCCCCCATTAAACACGCACCACTCTCACCTCTCGACATGCACCCCCATAAACACACACCACTCATCTCTAGACATGCACCCTTATAAACACACACACCACTCTCATCTCTAGACATGCACCCCCCATTAAACACGCACCACTCTCACCTCTAGACAACACGCCCCCTAAACAAGCACCTCACCTCTAGAATACATGCTCCATAAACATGCACCGCTCTTTCCTCTCGACATGCACCCCCTTTAAACACGCACCATAATATCGCATTTCATACCTGTACACTTCACACCTGTTGTATCCTCCCCACCTCCTGGGACCTCTCCTTATCACATTTTATACCAGGACACCTCCCACCTGTGGTGTCCTCCCCACCTCCTGGAACCTCTACTCATCGAATTTCATACCTGGACACCTCCCACCTGTGGTATCCTCCCACCTCCTGGAACCTCTACCCATTGGCTTTTATACCTGGACACCTCCCATCTGTGGTGTCCTCCCACCTCCTGGGACCTCTCGCCATCGAATTTCATACCTGGGCATCTCCCAGCTGTGGTGTCCTCCCACCTCCTGGAACCTCTACCCATTGGCTTTTATACCTTGACACCTCCCATCTGTGGTGTCCTCCCACCTCCTGGGACCTCTCGCCATCGAATTTCATACCTGGGCATCTCCCAGCTGTGGTGTCCTCCCCACCTCCTGGGACCTCTCCCCATCGAATTTCATACCTGGGCATCTCCCAGCTGCGGTATCCTCCCCACCTCCTGGAACCTCTACCCATCGCGTTTTATACCTGGACACCTCCCACCTGTGGTATCCTCCCCACCTCCTGGGACCTCTCCCCATCGAATTTCATACCTGGGCATCTCCCACCTGTGGTATCCTCCCCACCTCCTGGAACCTCTCCCCATCGTGTTTATCTACTTTATATTATTTAGCATTTTTAAAAATAGATATTTTTGTCATGACAGCCGAAGTTTGTCCTCTGCTTCTCTTCCTCTAAAACTTTTGTATGAAGCAACTTGACTCATGACACAATTTGGGGCAATTAATGAAAAAAAAAAAAAATATCATGTGTCCTCCATCTGTAATGTGATCTGTAGAAAATGTATATGATGAGCAGCTTTGGTAGATGTGATTTAGAATATTTGTTTGAAATCATAGCACATTTCATTCTAAAAGACAGTATAGAGAGGAACAGAATCTGCAGTGTTCCCATGGCCTGAAATAGACCCTTCTCCCTGTGACATGTCTAATGTTACACAAATATCCTCAAATGAGTTATTCCAGAAATAAAGGCATTATGTTACAGAAATCAGCATGCCCTGTGTGGCATAGTTTGCTGGTAATTTTGAAACAAACACACACTATTAATTGAGATTTTTTTTTTTAATATATATTATTGCAACTCTACACCAGAAAACTGTGGTGAAATATGTTTACCAAATATGTGATGAGAAAATGCTTCCTCTGAGAAGTAACTTAATTACCTCTGTACTCTACCGCATGTCAGTGGAATGTGTGTGATGCGGGAGCTGGGCTGTGATTGTATAAACAGCAGGACCTGTGTCATGGCATGCCTAGTGAGGAGGGACCTTTAATATAATCAGTGTCTGTTCTGCAGCAGAGAGGTGCACATCATTGATCCTGCAGAGGCCATGGAAACCCATTCCCCTCCCTGTGAATGAGATCAACACACAATGTTCTTTGGGGGGAAAAGGCCACAGCTTTATGAAATATATCAACAGCCAGATGACCTTGCCACCGGTCAGTGGTATTGAACTAATGGCATTGTCACAACTCGTAGAAAATGGTTGATGCCTGGAACAGTTTTTCTCCTATACACGTGTGGTATTCTGTAATGAGTTGTTGAGTGAACCTTATAGCACTAGATTTGTGATTTATTTTTGCTGTGTGTTTTTGGTGTGTATTGAACAACGTTTTATTAAATTGTTGGATCTGCTTTTTCATACCAATCGAGTGCTAGGGAATAGCCGCCTTATATCCAGTTGTCACAACTCATGATCCGAGGCGTGATCCAGGGTATACAAACAGTTACAATTCAACTCACTAAATAATGAGTCCCCAGCCAAGAAAGCCAGCTCCACCACAGGCAAGGGCCTATGTACCCTAACCATGTACCCTAACCCCAAACCACTTGGTAAAAAAAACGCTATGCTTATTAGGATGAAGCAAAGAGGGACCAAACCCTGCGACCAGCCACGAAACCAAGAAATCACCAATGAACCAGACCAAGGTCGATCAAAAACCTAAGTAACCACAAGAGAATGGGATATGTGCTGCTATAAGTGGGTAAAACATTGCACATACTGGACTTCCTTCTGACCTATGCCTTCTATTACCCCACAATCCAATCTGCAAACTGGAAAGAATAGGTAACTAACAAAACGTGCGCCTTATACAATTTAAATGGACTTGACATTTTTTTTCATCCTTGGAAAGGGGGTGGACCTGTGGAGCAGTAGTAAATAATCATCGCTTATTGGCTGTGTATACTTTGTGCATTGATACTGTGCAGATGCCCGAGTCTTAGGCTGCGCATATAGTGTCGGCGACAGCGACGCCGCGTCAAAACAATTGTACTGCCGCCGTCACGTGCGCTTATAGTAGAAGCGGCGGCTTGGTCGCGATCACTGGAAGTCATCTCCATTTGATTTTTCCAGCGACCGCAGCCTGACGTCACCGTCGCGTCGCCGGCACTATAAGCGCAGCCTTATAGAAACCAGAATTATACTGTACCTTATCATTGTCAGGAACAAACATACCCCATAAAGTGACATCTTCCTAACCCGCAATCAACCAGGGTTCCCTGCACGTATGGTCCTGCCCCAAAATGCAAGGTGTGAGCCATGCTGAACGGTTCAGATCTGTGATTGTGACGAAGCACTGGACAGAAATGAAAGAGTCTGGATATGGGAGGACCTTGCGTTCCGGTATATCTGCCACCGGCTGGAATCTGGCATTGTTTTAACTGTGCAGAAGTATACAGGTGGTTCAGTAGTGTTACTGAACTGAAACAATGTGAAGAAATATAACTAACACTAGACTGGCCAATAGATTTTGATCATATTTCTACAAACCAGATTGAGTGAATAGAGAAAAAATGCAGAGTGACCTGGGCAGCCGGATATACCGAGCTAGGGAGCGGCAGCTGAAGCAGGAATGTCCTGCAGGCAGGAGAGTCTGGCCCACAACATAAGAGATACAGGATATAATAAGCGCAAATGAATTAATACATACTTGTGCAACAATAATTGTGAAGAAGTGTGAGGCAGTGATGCAGCGCCCAGTCCCTATGTCTAAACAGTGAACAGACTGGGACCAGGAGAGTATACCAGCCAGATACCTGATATATTGCCATTCAAGAATCTATGTTTGTGAGTGTACGTCTGTTCCTATCAATATAACTATTTGTTATAGTATTACATGTAACATGGTTAGTCTACTCTCCCTCTCTCCCCCCTGTCACATACGTCCTTAGCAGTCTAGGCTGTGACAGGCCATTCTGTGGGCTTTTGACCCTGCTCTCTGAGTGACTGAAGTGTGGTGGTGACTCACGGCCTGTGTATAGCCTATCAGGCATAGGTACAGACCTTGAGCCCTCCCCTTCTGGTTCCTCAGAATTTAGTGAGTGCTTTCCCACCCTTCCAAGAGAGCAAGAGAGTGGAGGTGTGTGGGCCGTCTCCTCCTGGCTGGGAGAGAGAGGTCAGCCACGCCCTCATGGCTGGCTGACCACAGGAAGATCTGGGGCTCCACATTAAGGAAGAGCCAGCACCACCCAGAGGCCTGGAATCCTCTGAGACCCTGTATCCGCTGTATGACCACCTAATGCAGTGACTGCAAATAAAGATCCCTTTGCTTTCCTCATACTCCTGTCTGAGTGTCAGTCCCTGGGCAGGAAGAAAGGTGTGCTTTAATGGGGACTGATCTCTGGGCACCCTGGAGCCCACTGCAGCTGGAGGCGCTAAGCACCGAGTAAAGAACGTCAGTGATCATCAAAAGCCTGTCCTGGTCTCCATATGATCGCAGACAATTCAGCTCTCCTGAACCCTCACAGGTATGCCGCACCATAACACCTGGAGCCACAACACGTATCTCAAAGAGGGTCGGGGTATAGGTGCTACATTCACTATTGTGTTTTTTTTTTCTTTTCCTTCCATCCAAGGGAATCCATTCCAGTCGCAAGGTCTCTACTATACTGCCATAGTGTAAGCCATTCTTATTCACATTTCTGTTTCCACTGTTGGTCTGGTTGTGTTTGCGCCCCATATTTGTTTTTTTCTGCCCACAACATAAGACCCTGTACAAGAGCCCAGACATGACAACATGTTAAAGCTCCTATCAGAGAGGTTTGAGT
The DNA here is from genome assembly GCF_040206685.1 of Ascaphus truei. Taxonomy (NCBI): domain Eukaryota; kingdom Metazoa; phylum Chordata; class Amphibia; order Anura; family Ascaphidae; genus Ascaphus; species Ascaphus truei. The sequence goes on from NC_134494.1 coordinate 47,717,435, forward strand.
TTCTAACAATCAAATAATATGTATATGCATTCGGACCAAGGAATTATTATCAGGGAGAAGAAAAACATTAACAGCTCAAAGGAGTATCTCTGACAAGTAGGGAGCGTTTGTACAGAGGAAACACAAAAAGGGGGGGGGGATGGAACGGATACAAGAACTTTCTGTGGAGGACCCAACACATCCCAGCCACTGTTTTACCCCGTGGCAATCGAGTAACTGGAGCACAGCAGTATTACTTCACTGGAAAGGCCACAAAATAAGAGGCATTCCCCATGTGGCCACACTCTTGTAAGGTCTGAGCACAGTCCCCCAATGGAACGTAACACTGAGCCTCCCGTGTAAGCTGAGAGAGAGAGAAGAGCAGGGTCGCCTGCTCCTACTGCACCAGTCTTAGCGCCGATTATTCCTTTTTCTAGTACGTTCAGTGATAGACAACACAGAAAGAAACCACACAAGGAAAAATACACAATTCAGTTGTAAACTTGAGTTTGTATTTGTTTGGAAATCTTATTTTTATGTTAAATGAAAGGGAATGCACTATATGATTCTTATTTTCCTTAAAATCTCCCCTCGTGAGGTAGAAGGAGGTCACTGGTTTATAAATCACTGTCTAACTATTCAGTGACTAAACAGGACTCCCTAAAAAAAGCATTGCGTGGTCCACATATTTCCCATCCGAGATCCAAACGCAAAAGGAGATGAAGCAAATAACTCACAGTTATTGATGCATCGACTTCCATTTTAGTGAGTGCAATTTGCGGCATGGTTAAATGCGCAGGTCCCTACTGCTCACTGTACTGAACAGCGCACGTAAGCGCCTGGCAGACATCCTTAGACATGTATCATATGTAAAAGCCATCAGCCCACAGCTTGGGGAACGCATTGCAAATAGTCTCACAGTTGTGTCATTGAAACGGTTGTGCATTTGTGTAAAGCAGCCTGACTGTACTGTACTTAGAATAATGTGACAGTCAGTGAAACAGAGCAACACAAACGTAGAACATTGGATACAAACTATCCCTAATAATGCCAGTTTTGTGCCAGCATGCATCTTTCCCAAGGGCGCCAATGGCATGTATGTGCTTCAGTTCACTATTTTCGTGCTTACGTATCTTTTTTGCTATTAACATTTTGCTATACCAACACCCCCCCTGGTATAACGAGGCAAAGACCCCGCTCAGGATAAGTTAGAGGGTGCTCTGCAGTCGGAGCCCCGAGTTCTATAAAGAATACACATTGGCACTTTTTAAAAAGTTTTTTTCCCTAGTGCTTGTCATTCAGCTTTTAGCTGGGTGGTGATACCTTCAATTTAATGTGAACAATTGTGCATTTTCTCGTGACAAATGACACTTGTGTTTTGTGTCTGTGGCCATGGTCTTGTTTTATCAAAGCGTTTTGCTGGGTCTCCTCCAAATCCCATATCCATAATAATATTGTACGTTAGCTTTGCATATGTGAGCTGTGTCTGCAAAGCTCAAACCACAACAGAGTAGAAGAATTACATCCCGATGCCTCGTCATTCACTTGGAAAGTTAAAAGACATTCAAATCACATGATGCTCTTTAAACAGAATGTTGCCCATTGTACGAATTGTGCAATTCTGTGAACAAGCATTTAGATCGGTATGTGCTTGTGTGATACTCTACGGTGCACATAAAAGTAGTCCTGGTCCGAATGAAACATCCCAGGGTTTGTATCTGTCACAACTGTGAGATAATATGCATTGTAAGGAACCCCAACCCTCTCTAATAGCACCTCTGAGATCAGATGCATTGTAAGGAACCCCAACCCTCTCTAATAGCGCGTCTGAGATAATATGCATTGTAAGGAACCCCAACCCTCTCTAATAGCGCGTCTGAGATAATATGCATTGTAAGGAACCCCGACCCTCTCTAATACTGTGTCTGAGATCAGATGCATTGTAAGGAACCCCGACCCTCGCTAATAGCGCGTCTGAGATCAGATGCATTGTAAGGAACCCCAACCCTCTCTAATAGCGCGTCTGAGATCAGATGCATTGTAAGGAACCCCAACCCTCTCTAATAGCGCGTCTGAGATCAGATGCATTGTAAGGAACCCCAACCCTCTCTAATACTGTGTCTGAGATCAGATGCATTGTAAGGAACCCCAACCCTCTCTAATAGCGCGTCTGACATAAGATACATTGTAAGGAACCCCAACCCTCTCTAATAGTGCGTCTGTGATCAGATGCATTGTAAGGAACCCCAACCCTCTCTAATAGCGCGTCTGAGATCAGATGCATTGTAAGGAACCCCAACCCTCTCTAATAGCGCGTCTGAGATCAGATACATTGTAAGGAACCCCAAACCTCTCTAATAGCGCGTCTGAGATCAGATGCATTGTAAGGAACCCCAACCCTCTCTAAAAGCGCGTCTGAGATAATATGCATTGTAAGGAACCCCAACCCTCTCTAATAACGCATCTGAGATCAGATACATTGTAAGGAACCCCAACCCTCTCTAATAGCGCGTCTGAGATCAGATGCATTGTAAGGAACCCCAACCCTCTCTAATAGCGCGTCTGAGATCTGATGCATTGTAAAGAACCCCAACCCTCTCTAATAGCGCGTCTGAGATCTGATGCATTGTAAAGAACCCCAACCCTCTCTAATAGCGCGTCTGAGATCAGATGCATTGTAAGGAACCCCAACCCTCTCTAATAGCGCGTCTGAGATCAGATGCATTGTAAGGAACGCCAACCCTCTCTAATAGCGCGTCTGAGATCAGATGCATTGTAAGGAACCCCAACTCTCTCTAATAGCGCGTCTGAGATCAGAAGCATTGTAAAGAACCCCAACCCTCTCTAATAGCGCGTCTGAGATCAGATGCATTGTAAGGAACCCCAACCCTCTCTAATAGCGCGTCTGAGATCAGATGCATTGTAAGGAACCCCAACCCTCTCTAATAGCGCGTCTGAGATCAGATGCATTGTAAGGAACCCCAACCCTCTCTAATAGCGCGTCTGAGATCTGATGCATTGTAAAGAACCCCAACCCTCTCTAATAGCGCGTCTGAGATCTGATGCATTGTAAAGAACCCCAACCCTCTCTAATAGCGCGTCTGAGATCAGATGCATTGTAAGGAACCCCAACCCTCTCTAATAGCGCGTCTGAGATCAGATGCATTGTAAGGAACCCCATCTTCTATAATAGCGCGCCTGAGATCTCATGCATTGTAAGGAACCCCAACCCTCTCTAATAGCGCGCCTGAGATCTCATGCATTGTAAGGAACCCCAACCCTCTCTAATAGCGCGCCTGAGATCCGATGCATTGTAAGGAACCTCATCCCTCTCTAATAGCGCGTCTGAGATCCGATGCATGGTAGACTCTTCTAGATTTGATACATTTTTCAAATGTGCATAAAATTGCAGGGGACCCTTTTGGGGATGCCCGGGGAACCCTGAATGAAAAACACTGCTATAAGAACTGAATGATTCCTCAGCGATCACTCTCTCTTCTTTACTCTGCTACTTTACAAGGCTCAGGGTGCCAGGGGTTTCCTGTTGTCTGCTCAGATTACATTTTCCCATGTATTCTGAAACCCTTATTAATAATCCCCATTAGCTGAAGTTAAGAGGCAGGATTGAGGTTTAGATGACTGCAGTCTGAGCCAAAGATCTTCCTGTAAATGAAGTGTCTGCATTCCACACCAGTGGGATACTGGAGGGTAACGCTTTCCTTCCTTTTAGGAATCAGAATCCAGGTTCCAGAACCAGTCACAGATTATTATAAAAACGTTATTTACATGTTGGAGTAACTGGAAAAAAGTCATGCGTAATAAAAAGGAATATGATCATTTTACGGAAACTTGTGGGTCACAAGGCTGCCATTTTTAAGATGCTGATGTCACTTCCTGACTGTGTGCTCAAATCCCTCTCTGGACCCAGCCATTTCATGTGACTTCCCACAACTCTAAAATCGAGGCCGGATAACGGCCATACTCTGCTGATGCTGGGACCGAGAAGACCACCTCAAAAGGACAACTTCAGTTCACAAACTGCGCATTGAAAATAAACACTAGGGCCAATGTATACGTAGTTTTATTTATATAGTGCCAATGGGGCACGCAGCACTTGAGAGCAACAAGTAAATGTAATCATTAAGCAACGGGAGATGCTACCCTGAAGAGCTTACACTCGCTGAGAAGTAAAAGTAGTTATCTCCTTTATCACCGTTCTTAATAAGATACATTCATAACAAAGGATTCTGGGCATCACCATGGCAAACGGTCGTTTTTTGGGTTTGGAGGAGAGGACACTATCTGTAAAACGTTCAAGCAACTGATGTGTCGGAGATGTCATCCCACGCTGACCCAAATCAGTGAGAGATGGCACGTGTGTGCCGTTATGTACCCTTTGTGCCCGGAGCCTGGCTACACAATTATATCATAAACAATCTTCACTTGTGGTGTGGTTAATAGCAGTGAGGAGAGCTACTCAAGTCAGACGGGGACCTCCTGAGAGGTTTGGAAAGTAATTGGAACTGCACGTAAATCAGTTTGAATTATTTATCTACCGATTTATTTTGTTTTCTATTACTGCAGACAGATAGGAAACATCCCTGATTCAATAATGCTTCTTTGCAATGCAGACTCCATTTAAGTGTTGACGACTGTGAATCTGCGCAAGGAGGAGGGTGTTTCCTTAAACTAAATCTGTTTCACTTGTTTCCTTTTGTAACAGAGCTCATTTGTCAATGAAGCTTTCTTTTTTTCATTATTGCACTGAGCAATGTGTCCCACCCCATATTCACCCTGATCTTTCAGATGTCCTCAATTCTCTTCGTATCCCAGATAAGAAGTCAGAGATTATGACCGAGTCCCTAAAAGGACACACAGACAGTCTCCTCAGTGCCCAGAAAGGATTTCCAGTGAATCAAACCTTTCTCAGCCCAGAGGGGTTCCACAAAGGGTCTTAAAAAGATGCATGGAGCAATTGTCTTGTTTCGTGATACTGGAAAGGAAAGAGGTCTTTAGAGCAGGAGACCAACACTGAGCATGACCTGACACCGCAGGAGGAAGACAATAAAAGGCCAAGGAGACTAACGAGAGGAAAAATACAGACAAAGGGTGGCACAGCCAGTGCACAGCCTGACCACGCAGACTGCGAAGCTGCAACATTAACTGCCTCGGACATGTGAAGAATAAGTGAGCCGGAAAGAACCTGAAGCTTCCTTCTGAAGCTTTGTGACACATTATCTGTAGGATTTACCCAGGCTTCACAAAGAGGTCAGGGGAACGAGGCTAGGCCCCTAAATGAAAAAAAAAATAACGATTAAAAAATTGGTGGGGGGGGGGAGCTGGAAAGTTTATCAACCATCTGTCTTCTGTCTTGTGTTCTTGGTGGGAAAAAGTGATGAAGATTCCCGAAATAGTTCAGGTATTTCTACACATATTCCCCCAGCGGTTATGTGAATAAAACCATAGTGGACTAATCTCAGTCCGATATATCACTGTATGAAAAGATTCTGTAGTCCGACATACTTTGCATTGAGAAACCAAAACGCTCCCTAAATATGGCTCATGTAGGGGTCTCCATCGAAGAGTCCTTCTCTGGAAACGTGCATACAAATAGGGTAATGCTTCATAATCCCAGCAGAAAACTGTCATAAGCTTTGAACCTGATTTCCTGTACATCATGTTCAATTTTAAAAAGAAAAAATCATAAAGGGGCCTATTTAGTAAAGTCTCCCTCATGCGAAATTGGTGCAAAAAGTCCAATTTCTTAAACAAAAATATACAATGTATTGTATGTCTTTATTTATATAGCGCCCTAAATGTACATAGCGCTCCACATTAGTAATACATGCTGTAATCATATAAATAACAAATAATATAAATAACAGGTCATGGGAATAAGTGCTTCAGACATAAAAGTAACATTAAGGAAGAGGAGTCCCTGCTCCGAGGAGCTTACAATCTAATTGGTAGGTAGGGGAAGGTGTAGAGACAGTAGGAGGGAATTCTAGTAAGTGCGTCTGCAGGGGTCCAAGCTTTATGTATCGTGTCCAGGATTATCCACAGTGCTATTCATATGCTTCTTTAAGCAAGTGTGTCTTAAGGTGGGTCTTAAAGGTGGATAGAGAGGATGTTAGTCGAGGATTGAGGGGTAGGGCATTCCAGAGGTGCGGGGCAGTCCGTGAGAATTTTTTAAGGCAGGAGAGGGCTTTAGATACAAAGGGGGTAGAAAGAAGACATCCTTGAGAAGAACGCAAGAGTCGGTATGTTGCATAGCGAGAAACTAGGGCTAAGTAAGGAGGGGCAGAAGAGTGTAAAGCTTTAAAAGTGAGGAGAAGAATGGAGTGTGAGATGCGGGATTTGATCGGAAGCCAGGAGAGGGATTTCAGTAGGGGAGATGCTAAGAGAGATCTAAGAAAGAGTAGAGAGATTCTGGCAGCAGCGTTTAGGATAGATTGTAGGGGAGACAGGTGAGAGGCAGGAAGGCCGGACAGCAGGAGGTTGCAGTAATCGGGACGGGAGAGAATGAGGGCCTGTGTCAGAGTTTTAGCAGTCGAGTAACAGAGGAAAGGGCGTATCTTTGTTATATTGCGGAGGAAAAAGCGACAAGTTTTAGAAACATTTTGAATGTGAGGGGCAAATGTGAGAGAGGAGTCGAGTGTGACCCCTAGGCAGTGTGCTTGGGCTACTGGGTGAATGATCGTAGTTCCAACAGTAATGTGGAAGGAGGTAGTAGGGCCAGGTTTGGGAGGTAGTATCAGGAGCTCTGTTTTTGCCATGTTCAGTTTCAGTCGGCGGAGGGCCATCCAGGATGATATAGCAGAGAGACATTCAGAAACTTTGGTCTCTACAGCAGGTGTAAGGTCAGGGGTTGAAAAGTAAATTTGTGTGTCGTCAGCATAGAGGTGATATTTAAACCCAAAAGATGAGATTGGGTCACCTAGAGAAAGTGTGTAAAGAGAAAAGAGAAGGGGTCCCAGGACAGAGCCCTGGGGTACCCCCACAGAGAGATCGATAGAGGACGAGGAGGTGTTAGCAGAAGAGACACTGAAAGTACGAATTTGTTTGTTCCTGGTGCTGGGAAACGTCAGCAAACTGCTGCTTTAAATGCACTATTTTTCTAATTACAGGATTGAAGCTGGGGGTCTCCGCGGCTGAACTGTGTTAATTTCAGCTCCGGAGACCCCCTGCTTGCAGAGATACTTACCTCCGTAGAGGTGCCGGTATCTCTGCAGTCAGAAACTGTGCGCTTAACATAATGGCGGCCTTTACATCTCCTACGTCACGCGGGCCAATAGGAAGCCGTGACATCATCTGTTGCGGCTTCCTATTGGCCAGGATGACCGGGACATTTAAACTTCACAGGGATACCGGCAGCACCTACGGAGGTAAGTATCTCTGGAAGCAGGGGGTCCCCGGAGCTGAAATCAACACAGTTCAGCCACGGAGACCCCCAGCTTCAATCCTGTAATAATAAAAACGAATAATTATTTAAACGCAATGCGCCCCGCTCTGCTGCTTTATATTGTCATTGAAGTTAATATAACCCTAAAGATCTGGGCGGCAATCATACTGTGTGCTACATTATTTGGGGCCTGAATAAGTGAGGGAGAGGTAACATGGTTTAACACTGAATCTGCAATAACATTAGCAGTGAAGCACAACTGCAGCATTTCCATGTGTGTCCTGAGCGCTTCCTTCCTGTCCATCTGAGCGTTGTCCAGAAGCAATTCTAGTAGTAGCTGTAGGTACCTGGGATGTTAATTGATTCTTTACTATCAACTCTCTGCATCCACGTTTTGCAATCATTAAAACCAACAGTAAGGGAAGGCCCTTACTAAATACTTTGAGGACTATGGTGGTTATTAATTAAGCTGAGATAATGCCGATTGGGGAACTCGCACGGAAATTTATATTGAAGTCCGTGGGAGTTCCTCTGTGACTAGGCCCCAGTCGGCTTTTTTCTAAGTGTTAGTAAAAGTATTTTCCCTGAGCTCGGCCTGTGATAGAGGGGTGGACCCGGCCAAGATGTATATGGACACAGCAGATGTTGCATAACATACTGAATATTCTAATCTAAACATACTGGGCTGTATTTACAATATATACAGTAGTCCTTAGGACACTTTAGGCCTATTCAAGTGAATAAGCCATAATGTGTCTTCCTCCGGTGCTAGAGGTGACTTTGTGGGGAAACAACAACAACAACACTCACTATGGCCCATTATCTTTCAAAGCCATTTGAGACCTGAAAACTCACCTCTTAAATGAAGTATTTCAATATCCTGCACTCCTGGCTACTGTCCCACACCCACTGACACTCTTACCACCCACTGCCATCTACAGCACTTATTCCTTCACCTGCTGTCTCTGTAACTCTCCCACTGTGGCACTGCCATCTACAGCACTTATTCCTTCACCTGCTGTCTCTGTAACTCTCCCACTGTGGCACTGCCATCTACTGCACTTATTCCTTCACCTGCTGTCTCTGTAACTCTCCCACTGTGCCCAAGCACTGCCATCTACTGCACTTATTCCCTCACCTGCTGTCTCTGTAACTCTCCCATTGTGCCCAAGCACTGCCATCTACTGCACTTATTCCCTGACCTGCTGTCTCTGTAACTCTCCCACTGTGCCCAAGCACTGCCATCTACTGCACTTATTCCCTCACCTGCTGTCTCTGTAACTCTCCCATTGTGCCCAAGCACTGCCATCTACTGCACTTACTCCCACACCTGCTGTCTCTGTAACTCTCCCACTGTGCCCAAGCACTGCCATCTACAGCACTTATTCCCTCACCTGCTGTCTCTGTAACTCTCCCATTGTGCCCAAGCACTGCCATCTACTGCACTTATTCCTTCACCTGCTGTCTCTGTAACTCTCCCACTGTGCCCAAGCACTGCCATCTACTGCACTTATTCCCTCACCTGTTGTCTCTGTAACTCTCCCATTGTGCCCAAGCACTGCCATCTACTGCACTTATTCCCTGACCTGCTGTCTCTGTAACTCTCCCACTGTGCCCAGGCACTGCCATCTACTGCACTTACTCCCACACCTGCTGTCTCTGTAACTCTCCCACTGTGCCCAAACACTGCCATATACTGCACTTATTCCCTCACCTGCTGTCTCTGTAACTCTCCCACTGTGCCCAAACACTGCCATATACTGCACTTATTCCCTCACCTGCTGTCTCTGTAACTCTCCCACTGTGCCCAGGCACTGCCATCTACTGCACTTACTCCCACACCTGCTGTCTCTGTAACTCTCCCACTGTGCCCAAGCACTGCCATCTACTGCACATATTCCCTCACCCACTGTCTCTGTAACTCTCCCACTGTGCCCAAGCACTGCCATCTACTGCACTTATTCCCTCATCCACTGTCTCTGTAACTCTCCCACTGTGCCCAAGCACTGCCATCTACAGCACTTATTCCCTCACCCACTGTCTCTGTAACTCTCCCACTGTGCCCAAGCACTGCAATCTACTGCACTTATTCCCTCACCTGCTGTCTCTGTAACTCTCCCACTGTGCCCAGGCACTGCCATCTACTGCACTTATTCCCTCACCTCCTATCTCTGTAACTCTCCCACTGTGCCCAAGCACTGCCATCTACTGCACTTATTCCCTCACCTGCTGTCTCTGTAACTCTCCCACTGTGCCCAAGCACTGCCATCAACAGCACTAATTCCCTACTTGCTGTCTCTGTAACTCTCCCACTGTGCCAAACACTGCCATCTTCTGCACTTATTCCCTCACCTGCTGTCTCTGTAACTCTCCCACTGTGGCACTGCCATCTACTGCACTTATTCCCTCACCCACTGTCTCTGTAAATCTCCTACTGTGCCCAAGCACTGTCATCTACTGCACTTATTCCCTCACCCACTGTCTCTGTAACTCTCCCACTGTGCCCAAGCACTGCCATCTACTGCACTTATTCCCTCACCTCCTATCTCTGTAACTCTCCCACTGTGCCCAAGCACTGCCATCTACAGCACTTATTCCCTCACCTGCTGTTTCTGTAACTCTCCCACTGTGGCACTGCCATCTACAGCACTTATTCCCTCACCCACTGTCTCTGTAACTCTCCCACTGTGCCCAAGCACTGCCATCTACTGCACTTATTCCCTCACCTCCTATCTCTGTAACTCTCCCACTGTGCCCAAGCACTGCCATCTACTGCACTTATTCCCTCACCCACTGTCTCTGTAACTCTCCCACTGTGCCCAAGCATTGCCATCTACTGCACTTATTCCCTCACCCACTGTCTCTGTAAGTCTTCCCACTGTGCCCAGGCACTGCCATCTACTGCACTTATTCCCTCACCTGCTGTCTCTGTAACTCTCCCACTGTGCCCAAGCACTGCCATCTACAGCACTTATTCCCTCACCCACTGTCTCTGTTACTCTCCCACTGTGCCCAAGCACTGCCATCTACTGCACTTATTCCCTCACCTGCTGTCTCTGTAACTCTCCCACTGTGCCCAAGCACTGCCATCTACTGCACTTATTCCCTCACCTGCTGTCTCTGTAACTCTCCCACTGTGCCCAAGCACTGCCATCTACTGCACTTATTCCCTCACCTGCTGTCTCTGTAACTCTCCCACTGTGGCCATGCACTGCCATCTACTGCACTTATTCCATCACCCACTATCTCTGTAAGTCTCCCACTGTGCCCAGGCACTGCCATCTACTGCACATATTCCCTCACCTGCTGTCTCTGTAACTCTCCCACTGTGCCCAAGCACTGCCATCTACAGCACTTATTCCCTCACCCACTGTCTCTGTAACTCTCCCACTGTGCCCAAGCACTGCCATCTACTGCACTTATTCCCTCACCTGCTATCTCTGTAACTCTCCCACTGTGCCCAGGCACTGCCATCTACTGCACTTATTCCCTCACCTGCTGTCTCTGTAACTCTCCCACTGTGCCCAAGCACTGCCATCTACTGCACTTATTCCCTCACCTGCTGTCTCTGTAACTCTCCCACTGTGCCCAAGCACTGCCATCTACTGCACGTATTCCCTCACCTGCTGTCTCTGTAACTCTCCCACTGTGCCCAAGCACTGCCATCTACAGCACTTATTCCCTCACCCACTGTCTCTGTAACTCTCCCACTGTGCCCAAGCACTGCCATCTACAGCACTTATTCCCTCACCTGCTGTTTCTGTAACTCTCCCACTGTGGCACTGCCATCTACAGCACTTATTCCCTCACCCACTGTCTCTGTAACTCTCCCACTGTGCCCAAGCACTGCCATCTACTGCACTTATTCCCTCACCCACTGTCTCTGTAACTCTCCCACTGTGCCCAAGCATTGCCATCTACTGCACTTATTCCCTCACCCACTGTCTCTGTAAGTCTCCCACTGTGCCCAGGCACTGCCATCTACTGCACTTATTCCCTCACCTGCTATCTCTGTAACTCTCCCACTGTGCCCAAGCACTGCCATCTACAGCACTTATTCCCTCACCCACTGTCTCTGTAACTCTCCCACTGTGCCCAAGCACAGCCATCTACTGCACTTATTCCCTCACCTGCTGTCTCTGTAACTCTCCCACTGTGCCCAAGCACTGCCATCTACTGCACTTATTCCCTCACCTGCTGTCTCTGTAACTCTCCCACTGTGCCCAAGCACTGCCATCTACTGCACTTATTCCCTCACCTGCTGTCTCTGTAACTCTCCCACTGTGGCCATGCACTGCCATCTACTGCACTTATTCCATCACCCACTATCTCTGTAAGTCTCCCACTGTGCCCAGGCACTGCCATCTACTGCACGTATTCCCTCACCTGCTGTCTCTGTAACTCTCCCACTGTGCCCAAGCACTGCCATCTACAGCACTTATTCCCTCTCCCACTGTCTCTGTAACTCTCCCACTGTGCCCAAGCACTGCCATCTACTGCACTTATTCCCTCACTCACTGTCTCTGTAACTCTCCCACTGTGCCCAGGCACTGCCATCTACTGCACTTATTCCCTACCTGCTGTCTCTGTAACTCTCCCACTGTGCCCAAGCACTGCCATCTACTGCACTTATTCCCTCACCTGCTGTCTCTGTAACTCTCCCACTGTGGCACTGCCATCTACTGCACTTATTCCCTCACCCACTGTCTCTGTAACTTTCCCACTGTGCCCAAGCACTGCCATCTACTGCACTTAATCCCTCAGCCACTGTCTCTGTAACTCTCCCACTGTGACCAAGCACTGCCATCTACTGCACTTATTCCCTCACCCACTGTCTCTGTAACTCTCCCACTGTGCCCAAGCACTGCCATCTACTGCACTTATTCCCTCACCTGCTGTCTCTGTAACTCTCCCACTGTGCCCAGGCACTGCCATCTACTGCACTTATTCCCTCACCTGCTGTCTCTGTAACTCTCCCACTGTGCCCAAGCACTGCCATCTGCAGCACTTATTCCCTCACCAGCTGTCTCTGTAACTCTCCCACTGTGCCCAAGCACTGCCATCTACAGCACTTATTCCCTCACCCACTGTCTCTGTAACTCTCCCACTGTGCCCAAGCACTGCCATCTGCAGCACGTATTCCCTCACCAGCTGTCTCTGTAACTCTCCCACTGTGCCGAAGCACTGCCATCTACAGCACTTATTCCCTCACCCACTGTCTCTGTAAATCTCCCACTGTGCCCAAGCACTGCCATCTACTGCACTTATTCCCTCACCCACTGTCTCTGTAATTCTCCCACTGTGGCACTGCCATCTACAGCACTTATTCTCTCACCTGCTGTCTCTGTAACTCTCCCACTGTGCCCAAGCACTGCCATCTACTGCACTTATTCCCTCACCTGCTGTCTCTGTAACTCTCCCACTGTGCCCAAGCACTGCCATCTACTGCACTTATTCCCTCACCCACTGTCTCTGTAACTCTCCCACTGTGGCACTGCCATCTACTGCACTTATTCCCTCACCCACTGTCTCTGTAACTTTCCCACTGTGCCCAAGCACTGCCATCTTCTGCACTTATTCCCTCACCCTCTGTCTCTGTAACTCTCCCTCTGTGCCCAAGCACTGCCATCTACTGCACTTATTCCCTCACCCACTGTCTCTGTAACTCTCCCACTGTGGCACTGCCATCTGCAGCACTTATTCCCTCACCTGCTGTCTTTGTAACTCTAGCACTGTGCCCAAGCACTGCCACCTACAGCACTTATTCCCTCACTCACTGTCTCTGTAACTCTCCCACTGTGCCCAAGCACTGCCATCTACTGCACTTATTCCCTCACCTGCTGTCTCTGTAACTCTCCCACTATGGCACTGACATCTATTGCACTTATTCCCTCACCCACTGTCTCTGTAGCTCTCCCACTGTGCCCAAGCACTGCCATCTACTGCACTTATTCCCTCACCTGCTGTCTCTGTAACTCTCCCACTGTGCCCAGGCACTGCCATCTACTGCACTTATTCCCTCACCTGCTGTCTCTGTAACTCTCCCACTGTGCCCAAGCACTGCCATCTGCAGCACTTATTCCCTCACCAGCTGTCTCTGTAACTCTCCCACTGTGCCCAAGCACTGCCATCTACAGCACTTATTCCCTCACCCACTGTCTCTGTAACTCTCCCACTGTGCCCAAGCACTGCCATCTGCAGCACGTATTCCCTCACCAGCTGTCTCTGTAACTCTCCCACTGTGCCGAAGCACTGCCATCTACTGCACTTATTCCCTCACCAGCTGTCTCTGTAACTCTCCCACTGTTCCCAAGCACTGCCATCTACAGCACTTATTCCCTCACCCACTGTCTCTGTAACTCTCCCACTGTGCCCAAGCACTGCCATCTACAGCACTTATTCCCTCACCCACTGTCTCTGTAAATCTCCCACTGTGCCCAAGCACTGCCATCTACTGCACTTATTCCCTCACCCACTGTCTCTGTAACTCTCCCACTGTGGCACTGCCATCTACTGCACTTATTCCCTCACCTGCTGTCTCTGTAACTCTCCCACTGTGCCCAAGCACTGCCATCTACTACACTTATTCCCTCACCTGCTGTCTCTGTAACTCTCCCACTGTGCCCAAGCACTGCCATCTACTGCACTTATTCCCTCACCCACTGTCTTTGTAACTCTCCCACTGTGGCACTGCCATCTACTGCACTTATTCCCTCACCCACTGTCTCTGTAACTTTCCCACTGTGCCCAAGCACTGCCATCTACTGTACTTATTCCCTCACCCTCTGTCTCTGTAACTCTCCCACTGTGCCCAAGCACTGCCATCTACTGCACTTATTCCCTCACCCACTGTCTCTGTAACTCTCCCACTGTGGCACTGCCATCTACTGCACTTATTCCCTCACCTGCTGTCTCTGTAACTCTCCCACTGTGCCCAAGCACTGCCATCTACTACACTTATTCCCTCACCTGCTGTCTCTGTAACTCTCCCACTGTGCCCAAGCACTGCCATCTACTGCACTTATTCCCTCACCCACTGTCTTTGTAACTCTCCCACTGTGGCACTGCCATCTACTGCACTTATTCCCTCACCCACTGTCTCTGTAACTTTCCCACTGTGCCCAAGCACTGCCATCTACTGTACTTATTCCCTCACCCTCTGTCTCTGTAACTCTCCCACTGTGCCCAAGCACTGCCATCTACTGCACTTATTCCCTCACCCACTGTCTCTGTAACTCTCCCACTGTGGCACTGCCATCTGCAGCACTTATTCCCTCACCTGCTGTCTTTGTAACTCTAGCACTGTGCCCAAGCACTGCCACCTACAGCACTTATTCCCTCACTCACTGTCTCTGTAACTCTCCCACTGTGCCCAAGCACTGCCATCTACTGCACGTATTCCCTCACCTGCTGTCTCTGTAACTCTCCCACTGTGCCCAAGCACTGCCACCTACAGCACTTATTCCCTCACCCACTGTCTCTGTAACTCTCCCACTGTGCCCAAGCACTGTCATCTACAGCACTTATTCCCTCACCCACTGTCTCTGTAACTCTCCCACTGTGCCCAAGCACTGCCATCTACTGCACTTATTCCCTCACCTGCTGTCTCTGTAACTCTCCCACTGTGCCCAAGCACTGCCATCTACTGCACTTATTCCCTCACCTGCTGTCTCTGTAACTCTCCCACTGTGCCCAAACACTGCCACCTACAGCACTTATTCCCTCACCCTCTGTCTCTGTAACTCTCCCACTGTGCCCAAGCACTGCCATCTACTGCACTTATTCCCTCACCCACTGTCTCTGTAACTCTCCCACTGTGGCACTGCCATCTGCAGCACTTATTCCCTCACCTGCTGTCTTTGTAACTCTAGCACTGTGCCCAAGCACTGCCACCTACAGCACTTATTCCCTCACTCACTGTCTCTGTAACTCTCCCACTGTGCCCAAGCACTGCCATCTACTGCACTTATTCCTTCACCTGCTGTCTCTGTAACTCTCCCACTGTGCCCAAGCACTGCCACCTACAGCACTTATTCCCTCACCCACTGTCTCTGTAACTCTCCCACTGTGCCCAAGCACTGTCATCTACAGCACTTATTCCCTCACCCACTGTCTCTGTAACTCTCCCACTGTGCCCAAGCACTGCCATCTACTGCACTTATTCCCTCACCTGCTGTCTCTGTAACTCTCCCACAGTGCCCAAGCACTGCCATCTACTGCACTTATTCCCTCACCCACTGTCTCTGTAACTCTCCCACTGTGCCCAAGCACTGCCATCTACAGCACTTATTCCCTCACCCACTGTCTCTGTAACTCTCCCACTGTGCACAAGCACTGCCATCTACAGCACTTATTCCCTCACCCACTGTCTCTGTAAATCTCCCACAATTCCACTTAGATTGTAAGCTCTCCAGGGCAGGGATTTCCTTTCCTATTGTCTGATTTTGTTTGTTGCCCTTATTGTATTATTATAATTCCCTGTACTGTATTAACTCTTTTGAATAGCCCTAACTGCACTGAGGGCGCTAGATAAATAAAGATATACATACACACAAGTAGGGAGCAATTTAATAAAGCGGCCCTCCCAGACTCCCATTCATTTCTGCATTAAAGCAGTAATTCCCCATGGAATAGTTTTTTGTTTTAAAAAGCTTAATTGAACCAGGGGTTCCTCTGGATCTTATCCATTGTCCCCCGAAGTCTGGCGACCCCCTTGTTCCCGAACGGAAAGGTTTTTAGTGTTTTGTAGCAATTTAAAAAAAAAAACGACTCCTAAGCTACCCAAAAAAATGTGATCTCACGTCCTATTGACATCGCCGCTTTCTATTGGAGGCGCGACCAAGCCCTGACTGGCGGACATTATGGTTTTTGTGTGTGTGCCAGACTGTGCCAATGTTTGCCGATATCCCCAGACCTCCACTTTTATCCCCAGCGTTAATGAACTTTCTGCCTTGCTGGCTCACTCAGTCCTGACGCATTGCCCACTTACTGTGCCTCGTTCTCTCCCTGGCCAGGATTTATCCGGCACCGATGCACTGTATGGCACCCTGATTCGGCATAGAACAAATCGTGCCTTCCCCACATCGTGGCATGAAGAATAGCATGAATTGGCGCGCCTACCCTGCATCGCGGTAAGATGAATAGCATGAATTGGCGCACCTACCCTGCATCGCGGTAAGATGAATAGCATGAATTGGCGCGCCTACCCTGCATCGCGGTAAGATGAATAGCATGAATCTGCGTGCCTACCCCGCATCGCGGTAAGATGAATAGCATGAATCGGCGTGCGTACCCCGCATCGTGATTGGATGAATAGCATGAATCTGCGTGCCTACCCCGCATCGTGATTGGATGAATAGCATGAATCTGCGTGCCTACCCCGCATCGTGATTGGATGAATAGCATGAATCTGCGTGCGTACCCCGCAGTGCAGCTTGATAAATAGCACGAATCGGCGTGCCTACCCCGCATCGTGATTGGATGAATAGCATGAATCGGCGTGCGTACCCCGCAGTGCAGCTTGATAAATAGCACGAATCGGCGTGCCTACCCCGCATCGTGATTGGATGAATAGCATGAATCGGCGTGCGTACCCCGCAGTGCAGCTTGATAAATAGCACGAATCGGCGTGCGTACCCCGCATCGTGATTGGATGAATAGCATGAATCGGCGTGCGTACCCCGCATCGTGATTGGATGAATAGCATGAATCGGCGTGCGTACCCCGCAGTGCAGCTTGATAAATAGCACGAATCGGCGTGCGTACCCCGCATCGTGATTGGATGAATAGCATGAATCGGCGTGTGTACCTCGTATCCCAACTTGATGAATGCGCCAGATCCACGAAATCGCGATGCAGTAATGAACTCCTCCGATAAATAGGAGTTAATTACGATTACGAACGGGGAAGGGAATCTTATATGCATCTACCATAAGGCTATGTAATAACAGTTATTACAAACCCTATGCAGGAAATACATTAACCCCTTTGACTGCAGGGCGGCAGACAGGAGAATTTGTTATCTTCCTGCGACGGTCGCGTCACGTGAGCGTTTCAGCCAATGAGGGACAAACCGCTCAAGGCTGTGCCTCCGCCACGCCCCCCTGTCTCCTCTGCTTGTCTCCTGCCTGCAGCTCACATGCCGCTCGGCGGCACCACGAGGATGACGTCACCGGATCACGCGGCCGCCCAGCCGGAGCTGGTATAATCACGGCCTAATGCAGCCAATCTCTCTGCGGGAGAGTCGAGGTGACCAGATTAGCACTGAAGTGGTTAATGAAATAAATATATCACTTACCCCGTGTAGGAATAAGCACACCTGAGATACTTGGGGTGTATGCTAATATGGATATGCAAAGCATATGTAAATGACTTCTCATATCATTAGCACTAACGGCCGTTATAGTTAATGCAAGGGCCCGTTATCCAAGTTAGCACTTAACGATGTGAATGGCTCGTTAAATCAGTAACGAAGTTCTGAGCCGACCTGGGTGTCCTAATTGGCCGTTCTGAAGCAGCACTTCCAACAACCACGTGAGGATGGAGAAGAAGCACCGTGACTTTTCCCCAGCGCACATTCGCTTGTTTTTCTTCAGGTTTTTGGGAAAGGCGTTGCCTCTTCCTCGCCTCTATTTTCGTACCCTTTGTGCCCTATCAGATAAGTAGAGAGTAGATGACACAAGAGGAAACAATGAAGCTGCCTTCACATTCAGAGGACACTTTCCGGCACCCCAAAAGCATGTTGTGCAGAATCAGTTATCCCCTGCACAGAGGATGCCAGGAGCTGCTCTGGGAGCCTGGAGAAGGACACAGGAAGGACATCTGAGCTTAGGAGGGGAGGAGGACTAATTAGCTGAATCAGTCTCAGAGGAAAGAGTGAAGCCTAAGGGGGATATTTGGGAGATGGGGAAGAAGATTTCCGCCTGCTGAAAAGCAGTTCAGGCTGGAGAGAGTCATACGGTTGAGTGAAGAGGAAGCGTCTGCTGGGAGAAGGATGTTATTTCTAGCAGCAGAAGCATGTGACTTCTGTAACAGTGCACAAAGCTGGATGTCACTACTGCAACATTGTAACGTATACACCGTATATTGCAATGTAACGTGTTCTTAAGTACAGGCATACCCCGCATTAAGCACTCCCTTTTTCCTGCTTATCGATGCTTCGGTACAGGTACGGAGCCGGTATTGCTGTTCAGGACGTGCTGACAGGCGCATGCGCGAGCTGCCGTTTGCCCATTGGGCGAGGGGAATCAGCGCGTCACTACTACGGCGGTCTGTAGGGCAAAATAAGTGTCTGTATTTGCGAAGCGAGCGTACGGACACACGGGGTATGGGGCTATTGAAAATATATCCTTACTCACGAGTGTACTTCAAGCGAGTGTCCTTAAACCGAGGTATGCCTGTATGTCCTGAGAACAGCCTTCATCCGAACAACTGCTTATTAACTGCTTTGCAATGCCTCTTACAGCCCTGGCTCTCAAGGCATTAATTCATTGATCAGCCTCTGATTAAAGGTCCCACTGTCATCACGAAGCCGCTTAGTGCGTTATTGTGGAACCTCTCAAGCTGCTTCACACGGCTGATAATTGTTTATACAATTAATGTGAGTGACTTCAATTCCACAAAATGTAACCGGTGATCAGTACCGGGATCAGAGACGTGGGGTGACACTGTCCTGCGTTTCCTTTGTCACTGGGAGGTTCGTGTGAATATTATTGACAAGAACTGTGGGACGCAGCAGCTGCTGCAAACGCCGGTAATTAGGAAATGTTATCTCCCAACACAGACTGAAATCCTCTTCTGTCCCAAATATTATGGATTGAAGCATTAAGTGCTCAGAGTTATGTTCAAGATCAAATTAACTTTGGATCATCTTCTGTTTCTACCACTAGAGCCCTCGGGAGAAAGGCAGAATCTGTTATTTTATGTGTACTATTATCAGCTGATGTGAGACATTTTATTACAGTATAATACATGTATATAATACTATTTATAACAATAATCATGTTTATATATAGCACTGACATGATACACTGTGCTGTATATAGTATGTGTCAGGCTCAATGAGCCCCTGCCCTAATATCAAGTATACAGTACCTGCTTATTGTCATAAGGAGCTGACTGCACTCAACCCAAATTCTCTCACTGCAAAGTCAGTGTGCTTATTTCCTGCTACCCTGTATCGGCTGCTTTAAGGGTACACAGCACTGTGCAGAAAACTCTGTCACGGGTTCAGCAGTTTGACATAGTTGGATTAGAGAAAATAAAGCGACTAGCCCAAAGTCACAGGAAGTTGGAAATTGTGAAAGTCATCTGCTGAATTTCTAATAAAGTCCAATTTCACCCCAAACCACACATTATTTTCTAGCCTACTTTCGAGCATGCTGCTTGAATTAGGATCTGCAGAGACTTATAAAGGGCTCCTGCAGCTTTCAAAAACAATTTATTTTTTACACATGGAAAAAATGGCATTCCACACAATTAATTGTACAATTTCGCTTTATTGCAAGATGGAAATAATAATGTATCTTTCCGCTAGTTGAATAATTTATACATCTGAGGTCACAAGTTAGACTTCCTCTTAGAACTGAAAGTAGCTAACACTGCCTGCTTGTCCGCAAAACATTCGCTCAATTCACTTGCCCCTCTCCCCTTGCTGTAATATCTTCCCTCCAGCCTCGTGGTGAAAGGCTCAGCCTGTCCTGCTTTTTTATTTCTTCTGGACGGTTTTTACTTGAAAAAAAAGAAAAGAAAAAAAGATCTTCGTTCCCCTGGAAAGTTCCAAATTCAGGATTATTCGATACCATAATTGTACATGCAGACACAGGAACTTGTGAATATCTTTCTTAGCCTCTTCAGAGCAATATATTACTGAGCAATGGGCTACTGGCATTCTGCGGCTGAAGGGGTTAATATCAGAATCTATTGCACTGAAGGACTTAATTATAAACCTGAAATCACTTTTACAGACACATCCCCACATTGAACTGTACAATTCCTGCTACATTGTTATGCAAGTGTATTGTGGTGATCAAAGACAATAGGGGGATATTATTAGTAACACGTGGGCACAGGAGGTGACAGTTAAAGGTTCAATCTGTTTTGTAACATGGACTCCAATATTTTGAAGACCATTTTGGCATTGCAGCCACCTTAAAGCACATGAGCAGGGCCCCCCACGGGCCTAAAGTCGTGACCCGAGCCTCGGGTTATTGTACAGGGGTGGTAGAGAGGGTGAGGGAGTGGTAGAGAGGCGGAGGGTGGTCGAGAGGGTGAGGAGGGGGGGTGGTAGAGGGGGTGAGGAGGGGGGTGATAGACGGTGAGGGAGTGCCTGGTAGAAAGGGTGAGGAGGGAGGGTGGTAGAAAAGGTGAGGGGGGGGGGTGGTAGAAAGGGTGAGGAGGGGGTGGTTGAATGGGTGAGGAGGGGGGGTGGTAGAGAGTGAGGAGGGTGGTAGAGAGGATGAGGAGGGGGTGGTAGAGAGTGAGGAGGTTGGTAGAGAGGGTGAGGAGGGGGTGGTATAGAGGATGAGGAGAGGGGGTGGTATAGAGGTTGAGGAGGGGGGCGGTATGGAGGTTGAGGGGGTGGTTTAGAGAGTGAGGAGGGAGAGTTAGAAATGGTGAGGAGGGGGGTGGTCGAGAGTGAGGAGGGTGGTAGAGAGGGTGAGGAGGGGGGCGGTATGTAGGTTGAGGGGGTGGTATAGAGAGTGAGGAGGGAGAGTTAGAAAGGGTGAGGAGGGGGGTGGTAGAGAGTGAGGAGGGGTGGTATAGAGAGTGTGAGGAGGGGGGTGGTTTTGAGGGTGAGGAGGGGGGTGGGGGTGCTGACAGTTTTAGAGTGAGGAAGGGTAGACAGTTCCTACAAGTTGTTGAGCGGGCAGGCATGTGCTCCTGTCGGTAGCAAGGTGAAGGCTCGCCCCGGTGGCTGATAGCAGAAGGTGGGCCTGATTTCCAGCTGGGTGCAACGTCAGAGTTCTGCCCGCTGCGCCCCCGGCCTCGCCTGTCCTGGCGATGTCCCACTGGCAGTGTGTGCAGGGATTTACACACTTACAGTGCAGGGAAAATAAAGTACAAACTATAGGGGTAACAACATCAAGAAAACGTCAACATTAAGGCAAAGGGAGCCCTGTGCGAAGAGCTTACAATCTAAGTGGAAATTCAGGGTGTCCCTCAGGTCAGTGTTTTGGGCATTGTACATGCTTTAGTTGGTGTCTCTTGGTATAACAGTTTGAAGCCACATTTTGGTGTGCAATTAGGGATTGATCCGGTGACCTCCCCTCAGCGAAATTAACATCAGGACAACCCTATAAAACAGGATCTCTTCAGCACAAGTAGGAAAACTTACTCGGCCACGTCACTGTCACGGCAACATTAACCTTTTCACAGCGGTGAATGAGTTAACCTTCATGGAGTAGGCGACAGATATTCGATGAGGTAACTGTACACAGGATACAGCCCGGATACCGCTGTGAAACGCAGCCAGGCCTGCTTGAAAATGCATACAACTATGTTACTTAGAAAGCAACATGTGAAAGTGATCCCGAGCGTTCAGTGGAGCTGAATACCAGCTCTGTGCTATCTTCCTGCTCCAAGTGTGTGGGGGACTCTGGTTTCCGCTAACAATTTATGGAATCCTTTCCAAGATTCCTCTGGAAGTCGGGAACAGCTCCCACATCCCACAGAGCTCTCTATTAGAAACATGTATGTCCTCACAAGCCTCTTTGTGACAGTGACACAGAAATGTGTGTGTGTGTGTGTGTGTGTGTGTGTGTGTGTGTGTGTGTGTTATATATATAAAATGTAAGAAGGCTGGACCAAATTGCCTCTCTGCCTCCTGTCATGTACAGTAAGTCCTGATAGCTACAGTACAGGCTGTGGCAGGTAATCCTGTGGCCATCGACCCCCCTCATCCTGACTCCCTGAGTGACAGAAGTGGTGGTGACATAGGAATCTGTGTGCAGCCTATCATGAGGCAGATCCTGTGCCCGCCCCTTCTGAGCCTCAGGGAGGAAGTGAAAATTTATAGTTAGTCCAGTTCCACCCCTCCTAGGGAGTGCAAGTGTGTGCCATGTCCTCCCGGCTGGGCTGGCTGGCCAAGGAAGATCTGAGGCCTCCATTAGAAGAGAGCCAGCACCATCCAGAGGCCTGGAATCCTCTGTAAATCCTGCATCCGCTGTGAGAACATCTGCAGTGACTGCTTAAATAAAGCCCCTTTGTTCTATATACCCCTGCCTGAGCTCTCAGTCTATTGGGCAGAGGGGAAAGAAGTCTGTTCCAGTGGGAGACTGTCCCTGGATCTCCTGGATCCCACTGGAGCTGGAGGTCACCAAAAAAAGGAACATCAAGATCATCAAAAGCCTGTCCTGTTCTCCCACTACATCGCGGAACACTCCGCTCTCCTGGACCCTCACAGGTATGCCAGCACCACAACAGCAGTAGAGGTGTGTGCTGTAGTGGTGCAGTGAAGTAGGAGGAGTTATATGGTATATTGGGAGGGGTTACATGGGGTAGTAGGAGGGGTTATATGGGGCAGTAGGTGGGGTTATATGGAGCAGTGGGAGGGGTTACATGGGGTAGTAGGTGGGGTTATATGGAGCAGTGGGAGGGGTTACATGGGGTAGTAGGTGGGGTTATATGAAGCAGTGGGAGGAGTTCTATATGTGTGTAGCCATTCCTGGTTTGGCTACCAGACTGGTCTCCCTGTCATGTAAGCCGTGGTAACAGTGCAGGCAGTGACAGGACCAATCATCGGGTTTTCCCCACAGGAGGCAGCTCCCTTGAGTGACAGGGGAGGAGGTAGGACAAGGTCTGGGTTCTGCCCAATCATGTGGCAGTGGGAGGGGTTATATGGAGCAGTGGGAGGGGTTATATGTTGTGGTAGGTGGGGTTATATGGAGCAGTGGGAGGGGCTATATGGAGCAGTGGGAGGGGTTATATGGGGCAGTGGGAGGGGTTATATGGAGCAGTGGGAGGGGTTATATGTGGCAGTAGGTGGGGTTATATGTGGCAGTGGGAGGGGTTATATATGGCAGTGGGAGGGGTTATATGTGGCAGTGGGAGGGGTTATATAGAGCAGTGGGAGGGGTTATATGTGGCAGTAGGTGGGGTTATATGGAGCAGTGGGAGGGGTTATATGGAGCAGTGGGAGGGGTTATATGTGGTGGTAGGTGGGGTTATATGGAGCAGTGGGAGAGGCTATATGGAGCAGTGGGAGAGGTTATATGGAGCAGTGGGAGGGGTTATATGTGGTGGTAGGTGGGGTTATATGGAGCAGTGGGAGGGGCTATATGGAGCAGTGGGAGGGGTTATATGGAGCAGTAGGTGTGGTTATATGGAGCAGTGGGAGGGGTTATATGGAGCAGTAGGTGTGGTTATATGGAGCAGTGGGAGGGGTTATATGGGGCAGTAGGTGGGGTTTTATGGAGCAGTGGGAGGGGTTATATGGAGCAGTGGGAGGGTTTATATGTGGCAGTGGGAGGGGTTATATGGAGCAGTGGGAGGGGTTATATGTGGCAGTGGGAGGGGTTATATGTGGCAGTGGGAGGGGTTATATGGAGCAGTGGGAGGGGTTATATGGAGCAGTGGGAGGGGCTATATGGAGCAGTGGGAGGGGTTATATGTGGCAGTGGGAGGGGTTATAAGGAGCAGTGGGAGGGGTTATATGGGGCAGTAGGTGGGGTTATATGTAGCAGTGGGAAGGGTTATATGGAGCAGTAGGTGTGGTTATATGGCGCAGTGGGAGGGGTTATATGGAGCAGTGGGAGGGGTTATATGGAGCAGTAGGTGTGGTTATATGGAGCAGTGGGAGGGGTAATATGAAGCAGTGGGAGGGGTTATATGGGGCAGTAGGTGGGGTTATATGTAGCAGTGGGAGGGGTTATATGTAGCAGTGGGAGGGGTTATATGGAGCAGTGGGAGGGGTTATATGGAGCAGTGGGTGGGATTATATGGAGCAGTGGGAGGGGTTATATGTGGCAGTAGGTGTGGTTATATGGCGCAGTGGGAGGGTTTATATGGAGCAGTAGGTGTGGTTATATGGAGCAGTGGGAGGGGTTATATGGGGCAGTAGGTGGGGTTTTATGGAGCAGTGGGAGGGGTTATATGGAGCAGTGGGAGGGGTTATATGGAGCAGTGGGAGGGGTTATATGTGGCAGTGGGAGGGGTTATATGTGGCAGTGGGAGGGGTTATATGGAGCAGTGGGAGGGGTTATATGTGGCAGTGGGAGGGGTTATATGTGGCAGTGGGAGGGGTTATATGGAGCATTAGGTGTGGTTATATGGAGCATTAGGTGTGGTTATATGTGGCAGTGGGAGGGGTTATATGGAGCAGTGGGAGGGGTTATATGGAGCAGTGGGAGGGGTTATATGGAGCAGTAGGTGGGATTATATGTGGCAGTGGGAGGGGTTATATGGAGCAGTAGGTGTGGTTTATGTGGCAGTGGGAGGGGTTGTATGTGGCAGTGGGAGGGGTTATATGGAGCAGTAGGTGGGATTATATGGAGCAGTGGGAGGGGTTATATGGAGCAGTGGGAGGGGTTATATGGAGCAGTGGGAGGAGCTATATGGAGCAGTGGGAGGGGTTATATGTGGCAGTGGGAGGGGTTATATGGAGCAGTAGGTGGGGTTATATGTGGTAGTGGGAGGGGTTATATGGAGCAGTGGGAAGGGTTATATGGAGCAGTAGGTGTGGTTATATGTGGCAGTAGGTGTGGTTATATGGAGCAGTGGGAGGGGTTATATGGAGCAGTGGGAGGGGTTATATGGAGCAGTGGGAGGGGTTATATGGGGCAGTAGGTGGGGTTATATGGAACAGTGGGAGGGGTTATATGGGGCAGTAGGTGGGGTTATATGGAGCAGTGGGAGGGGTTATATGTGGCAGTAGGTGGGGTTATATGTGGGAGTGGGAGGGGTTATATGGGAGCAGTAAGTGGGGTTATATGGCGCAGTGGGAGGGCTTATATGTGGTGGTATGTGGGGTTGTATGGAGCAGTGGGAGGGGTTGTATGGAGCAGTGGGAGGGGTTATATGTGGCAGTGGGAGGGGTTATATGGAGCAGTAGGTGTGGTTATATGGAGCAGTGGGAGGGGTTATATGTGGCAGTAGGTGTGGTTATATGGAGCAGTGGGAGGGGTTATATGTGGCAGTAGGTGTGGTTATATGGTGCATTGGGAGGGGTTATATGTGGCAGTAGGTGTGGTTATATGTGGGAGTGGGAGGGGTTATATGGGGCAGTAGGTGGGGTTATATGGCGCAGTGGGAGGGCTTATATGTGGTGGTATGTGGGGTTGTATGGAGCAGTGGGAGGGGTTGTATGGAGCAGTGGGAGGGGTTATATGGAGCAGTGGGAGGGGTTATATGGAGCAGTGGGAGGGGCTATATGTGGCAGTAGGTGGGGTTATATGTGGCAGTGGGAGGGGTTATATGGAACAGTAGGTGTGGTTATATGGAGCAGTGGGAGGGGTTATATGTGGCAGTAGGTGGGATTATATGGGGCAGTGGGAGGGGTTATATGTGGCAGTAGGTGTGGTTATATGGCGCAGTGGGAGGGGTTATATGGAGCAGTAGGTGTGGTTATATGGAGCAGTGGGAGGGGTTATATGGGGCAGTAGGTGGGGTTTTATGGAGCAGTGGGAGGGGTTATATGGAGCAGTGGGAGGGGTTATATGTGGCAGTGGGAGGGGTTATATGTGGCAGTGGGAAGGGTTATATGGAGCAGTGGGAGGGGTTATATGTGGCAGTGGAAGGGGTTATATGTGGCAGTGGGAGGGGTTATATGGAGCATTAGGTGTGGTTATATGGAGCATTAGGTGTGGTTATATGTGGCAGTGGGAGGGGTTATATGGAGCAGTGGGAGGGGTTATATGGGGCAGTGGGAGGGGTTATATGGAGCAGTGGGAGGGGTTATATGGAGCAGTAGGTGTGGTTATATGGAGCAGTGGGAGGGGTAATATGAAGCAGTGGGAGGGGTTATATGGGGCAGTAGGTGGGGTTATATGTAGCAGTGGGAGGGGTTATATGTAGCAGTGGGAGGGGTTATATGGAGCAGTGGGAGGGGTTATATGGAGCAGTGGGAGGGGTTATATGGAGCAGTGGAAGGGGTTATATGGAGCAGTGGGAGGGGTTATATGGAGCAGTGGGAGGGGTTATATGGAGCAGTAGGTGGGATTATATGGAGCAGTGGGAGGGGTTATATGGAGCAGTGGGAGGGGTTATATGTGGCAGTAGGTGTGGTTATATGGAGCAGTGGGAGGGGTTATATGGAGCAGTAGGTGTGGTTATATGGAGCAGTGGGAGGGGTTATATGTGGCAGTAGATGGGATTATATGGGGCAGTGGGAGGGGTTATATGTGGCAGTAGGTGTGGTTATATGGCGCAGTGGGAGGGGTTATATGGAGCAGTAGGTGTGGTTATATGGAGCAGTGGGAGGGGTTATATGGGGCAGTAGGTGGGGTTTTATGGAGCAGTGGGAGGGGTTATATGGAGCAGTGGGAGGGGTTATATGTGGCAGTGGGAGGGGTTATATGTGGCAGTGGGAAGGGTTATATGGAGCAGTGGGAGGGGTTATATGTGGCAGTGGAAGGGGTTATATGTGGCAGTGGGAGGGGTTATATGGAGCATTAGGTGTGGTTATATGGAGCATTAGGTGTGGTTATATGTGGCAGTGGGAGGGGTTATATGGAGCAGTGGGAGGGGTTATATGGAGCAGTGGGAGGGGTTATATGTGGCAGTGGGAGGGGTTATATGTGGCAGTGGGAGGGGTTATATGGAGCAGTGGGAGGGGTTATATGGAGCAGTAGGTGGGATTATATGGAGCAGTGGGAGGGGTTATATGGAGCAGTGGGAGGGGTTATATGTGGCAGTAGGTGTGGTTATATGGAGCAGTGGGAGGGGTTATATGTGGCAGTAGGTGGGATTATATGGAGCAGTGGGAGGGGTTATATGTGGCAGTAGGTGTGGTTATATGGCGCAGTGGGAGGGTTTATATGGAGCAGTAGGTGTGGTTATATGGAGCAGTGGGAGGGGTTATATGGGGCAGTAGGTGGGGTTTTATGGAGCAGTGGGAGGGGTTATATGGAGCAGTGGGAGGGGTTATATGTGGCAGTGGGAGGGGTTATATGTGGCAGTGGGAGGGGTTATATGGAGCAGTGGGAGGGGTTATATGTGGCAGTGGGAGGGGTTATATGTGGCAGTGGGAGGGGTTATATGGGGCAGTGGGAGGGGTTATATGTGGCAGTGGGAGGGGTTATATGTGGCAGTGGGAGGGGTTATATGGAGCATTAGGTGTGGTTATATGGAGCATTAGGTGTGGTTATATGTGGCAGTGGGAGGGGTTATATGGAGCAGTGGGAGGGGTTATATGGAGCAGTGGGAGGGGTTATATGGAGCAGTGGGAGGGGCTATATGGGGCAGTGGGAGGGGTTATATGTGGCAGAGGGAGGGGTTATATGGAGCAGTGGGAGGGGTTATATGGAGCAGTAGGTGGGATTATATGTGGCAGTGGGAGGGGTTATATGGAGCAGTAGGTGTGGTTTATGTGGCAGTGGGAGGGGTTGTATGTGGCAGTGGGAGGGGTTATATGGAGCAGTAGGTGGGATTATATGGAGCAGTGGGAGGGGTTATATTGAGCAGTGGGAGGGGTTATATGGAGCAGTGGGAGGAGCTATATGGAGCAGTGGGAGGGGTTATATGTGGCAGTGGGAGGGGTTATATGGAGCAGTAGGTGGGGTTATATGTGGTAGTGGGAGGGGTTATATGGAGCAGTGGGAAGGGTTATATGGAGCAGTAGGTGTGGTTATATGTGGCAGTAGGTGTGGTTATATGGAGCAGTGGGAGGGGTTATATGGAGCAGTGGGAGGGGTTATATGGAGCAGTGGGAGGGGTTATATGGGGCAGTAGGTGGGGTTATATGGAACAGTGGGAGGGGTTATATGGGGCAGTAGGTGGGGTTATATGGAGCAGTGGGAGGGGTTATATGTGGCAGTAGGTGGGGTTATATGTGGGAGTGGGAGGGGTTATATGGGAGCAGTAAGTGGGGTTATATGGCGCAGTGGGAGGGCTTATATGTGGTGGTATGTGGGGTTGTATGGAGCAGTGGGAGGGGTTGTATGGAGCAGTGGGAGGGGTTATATGTGGCAGTGGGAGGGGTTATATGGAGCAGTAGGTGTGGTTATATGGAGCAGTGGGAGGGGTTATATGTGGCAGTAGGTGTGGTTATATGGAGCAGTGGGAGGGGTTATATGTGGCAGTAGGTGTGGTTATATGGTGCATTGGGAGGGGTTATATGTGGCAGTAGGTGTGGTTATATGTGGGAGTGGGAGGGGTTATATGGGGCAGTAGGTGGGGTTATATGGCGCAGTGGGAGGGCTTATATGTGGTGGTATGTGGGGTTGTATGGAGCAGTGGGAGGGGTTGTATGGAGCAGTGGGAGGGGTTGTATGGAGCAGTGGGAGGGGTTATATGGAGCAGTGGGAGGGGCTATATGTGGCAGTAGGTGGGGTTATATGTGGCAGTGGGAGGGGTTATATGGAACAGTAGGTGTGGTTATATGGAGCAGTGGGAGGGGTTATATGTGGCAGTAGGTGGGATTATATGGGGCAGTGGGAGGGGTTATATGTGGCAGTAGGTGTGGTTATATGGCGCAGTGGGAGGGGTTATATGGAGCAGTAGGTGTGGTTATATGGGGCAGTAGGTGGGGTTTTATGGAGCAGTGGGAGGGGTTATATGGAGCAGTGGGAGGGGTTATATGTGGCAGTGGGAGGGGTTATATGTGGCAGTGGGAAGGGTTATATGGAGCAGTGGGAGGGGTTATATGTGGCAGTGGAAGGGGTTATATGTGGCAGTGGGAGGGGTTATATGGAGCATTAGGTGTGGTTATATGGAGCATTAGGTGTGGTTATATGTGGCAGTGGGAGGGGTTATATGGAGCAGTGGGAGGGGTTATATGGAGCAGTGGGAGGGGTTATATGTGGCAGTGGGAGGGGTTATATGTGGCAGTGGGAGGGGTTATATGGAGCAGTGGGAGGGGTTATATGGAGCAGTAGGTGGGATTATATGGAGCAGTAGGTGGGATTATATGGAGCAGTAGGTGGGATTATATGGAGCAGTGGGAGGGGTTATATGGAGCAGTGGGAGGGGTTATATGTGGCAGTAGGTGTGGTTATATGGAGCAGTGGGAGGGGTTATATGTGGCAGTAGGTGGGATTATATGGAGCAGTGGGAGGGGTTATATGTGGCAGTAGGTGTGGTTATATGGCGCAGTGGGAGGGGTTATATGGAGCAGTAGGTGTGGTTATATGGAGCAGTGGGAGGGGTTATATGGGGCAGTAGGTGGGGTTTTATGGAGCAGTGGGAGGGGTTTTATGGAGCAGTGGGAGGGGTTATATGTGGCAGTGGGAGGGGTTATATGTGGCAGTGGGAGGGGTTATATGGAGCAGTGGGAGGGGTTATATGGAGCAGTGGGAGGGGTTATATGTGGCAGTGGGAGGGGTTATATGGAGCAGTGGGAGGGGTTATATGTGGCAGTGGGAGGGATATATGTGGCAGTGGGAGGGGTTATATGGAGCATTAGGTGTGGTTATATGGAGCATTAGGTGTGGTTATATGTGGCAGTGGGAGGGGTTATATGGAGCAGTGGGAGGGGCTATATGGGGCAGTGGGAGGGGTTATATGTGGCAGTGGGAGGGGTTATATGGAGCAGTGGGAGGGGTTATATGGAGCAGTAGGTGGGATTATATGTGGCAGTGGGAGGGGTTATATGGAGCAGTAGGTGTGGTTATATGTGGCAGTGGGAGGGGTTGTATGTGGCAGTGGGAGGGGTTATATGGGGCAGTAGGTGGGGTTATATGTAGCAGTGGGAGGGGTTATATGTAGCAGTGGGAGGGGTTATATGGAGCAGTGGGAGGGGTTATATGGAGCAGTGGGAGGGGTTATATGGAGCAGTGGGAGGGGTTATATGGAGCAGTGGGAGGGGTTATATGGAGCAGTAGGTGGGATTATATGGAGCAGTGGGAGGGGTTATATGGAGCAGTGGGAGGGGTTATATGTGGCAGTAGGTGTGGTTATATGGAGCAGTGGGAGGGGTTATATGGAGCAGTAGGTGTGGTTATATGGAGCAGTGGGAGGGGTTATATGTGGCAGTAGATGGGATTATATGGGGCAGTGGGAGGGGTTATATGTGGCAGTAGGTGTGGTTATATGGCGCAGTGGGAGGGGTTATATGGAGCAGTAGGTGTGGTTATATGGAGCAGTGGGAGGGGTTATATGGGGCAGTAGGTGGGGTTTTATGGAGCAGTGGGAGGGGTTATATGGAGCAGTGGGAGGGGTTATATGTGGCAGTGGGAGGGGTTATATGTGGCAGTGGGAAGGGTTATATGGAGCAGTGGGAGGGGTTATATGTGGCAGTGGAAGGGGTTATATGTGGCAGTGGGAGGGGTTATATGGAGCATTAGGTGTGGTTATATGGAGCATTAGGTGTGGTTATATGTGGCAGTGGGAGGGGTTATATGGAGCAGTGGGAGGGGTTATATGGAGCAGTGGGAGGGGTTATATGTGGCAGTGGGAGGGGTTATATGTGGCAGTGGGAGGGGTTATATGGAGCAGTGGGAGGGGTTATATGGAGCAGTAGGTGGGATTATATGGAGCAGTGGGAGGGGTTATATGGAGCAGTGGGAGGGGTTATATGTGGCAGTAGGTGTGGTTATATGGAGCAGTGGGAGGGGTTATATGTGGCAGTAGGTGGGATTATATGGAGCAGTGGGAGGGGTTATATGTGGCAGTAGGTGTGGTTATATGGCGCAGTGGGAGGGTTTATATGGAGCAGTAGGTGTGGTTATATGGAGCAGTGGGAGGGGTTATATGGGGCAGTAGGTGGGGTTTTATGGAGCAGTGGGAGGGGTTATATGGAGCAGTGGGAGGGGTTATATGTGGCAGTGGGAGGGGTTATATGTGGCAGTGGGAGGGGTTATATGGAGCAGTGGGAGGGGTTATATGTGGCAGTGGGAGGGGTTATATGTGGCAGTGGGAGGGGTTATATGGGGCAGTGGGAGGGGTTATATGTGGCAGTGGGAGGGGTTATATGTGGCAGTGGGAGGGGTTATATGGAGCATTAGGTGTGGTTATATGGAGCATTAGGTGTGGTTATATGTGGCAGTGGGAGGGGTTATATGGAGCAGTGGGAGGGGTTATATGGAGCAGTGGGAGGGGTTATATGGAGCAGTGGGAGGGGCTATATGGGGCAGTGGGAGGGGTTATATGTGGCAGAGGGAGGGGTTATATGGAGCAGTGGGAGGGGTTATATGGAGCAGTAGGTGGGATTATATGTGGCAGTGGGAGGGGTTATATGGAGCAGTAGGTGTGGTTTATGTGGCAGTGGGAGGGGTTGTATGTGGCAGTGGGAGGGGTTATATGGAGCAGTAGGTGGGATTATATGGAGCAGTGGGAGGGGTTATATTGAGCAGTGGGAGGGGTTATATGGAGCAGTGGGAGGAGCTATATGGAGCAGTGGGAGGGGTTATATGTGGCAGTGGGAGGGGTTATATGGAGCAGTAGGTGGGGTTATATGTGGTAGTGGGAGGGGTTATATGGAGCAGTGGGAAGGGTTATATGGAGCAGTAGGTGTGGTTATATGTGGCAGTAGGTGTGGTTATATGGAGCAGTGGGAGGGGTTATATGGAGCAGTGGGAGGGGTTATATGGAGCAGTGGGAGGGGTTATATGGGGCAGTAGGTGGGGTTATATGGAACAGTGGGAGGGGTTATATGGGGCAGTAGGTGGGGTTATATGGAGCAGTGGGAGGGGTTATATGTGGCAGTAGGTGGGGTTATATGTGGGAGTGGGAGGGGTTATATGGGAGCAGTAAGTGGGGTTATATGGTGCAGTGGGAGGGCTTATATGTGGTGGTATGTGGGGTTGTATGGAGCAGTGGGAGGGGTTGTATGGAGCAGTGGGAGGGGTTATATGTGGCAGTGGGAGGGGTTATATGGAGCAGTAGGTGTGGTTATATGGAGCAGTGGGAGGGGTTATATGTGGCAGTAGGTGTGGTTATATGGAGCAGTGGGAGGGGTTATATGTGGCAGTAGGTGTGGTTATATGGTGCATTGGGAGGGGTTATATGTGGCAGTAGGTGTGGTTATATGTGGGAGTGGGAGGGGTTATATGGGGCAGTAGGTGGGGTTATATGGCGCAGTGGGAGGGCTTATATGTGGTGGTATGTGGGGTTGTATGGAGCAGTGGGAGGGGTTGTATGGAGCAGTGGGAGGGGTTATATGGAGCAGTGGGAGGGGTTATATGGAGCAGTGGGAGGGGCTATATGTGGCAGTAGGTGGGGTTATATGTGGCAGTGGGAGGGGTTATATGGAACAGTAGGTGTGGTTATATGGAGCAGTGGGAGGGGTTATATGTGGCAGTAGGTGGGATTATATGGGGCAGTGGGAGGGGTTATATGTGGCAGTAGGTGTGGTTATATGGCGCAGTGGGAGGGGTTATATGGAGCAGTAGGTGTGGTTATATGGGGCAGTAGGTGGGGTTTTATGGAGCAGTGGGAGGGGTTATATGGAGCAGTGGGAGGGGTTATATGTGGCAGTGGGAGGGGTTATATGTGGCAGTGGGAAGGGTTATATGGAGCAGTGGGAGGGGTTATATGTGGCAGTGGAAGGGGTTATATGTGGCAGTGGGAGGGGTTATATGGAGCATTAGGTGTGGTTATATGGAGCATTAGGTGTGGTTATATGTGGCAGTGGGAGGGGTTATATGGAGCAGTGGGAGGGGTTATATGGAGCAGTGGGAGGGGTTATATGTGGCAGTGGGAGGGGTTATATGTGGCAGTGGGAGGGGTTATATGGAGCAGTGGGAGGGGTTATATGGAGCAGTAGGTGTGGTTATATGGAGCAGTGGGAGGGGTTATATGTGGCAGTAGGTGGGATTATATGGAGCAGTGGGAGGGGTTATATGTGGCAGTAGGTGTGGTTATATGGCGCAGTGGGAGGGGTTATATGGAGCAGTAGGTGTGGTTATATGGAGCAGTGGGAGGGGTTATATGGGGCAGTAGGTGGGGTTTTATGGAGCAGTGGGAGGGGTTTTATGGAGCAGTGGGAGGGGTTATATGTGGCAGTGGGAGGGGTTATATGTGGCAGTGGGAGGGGTTATATGGAGCAGTGGGAGGGGTTATATGGAGCAGTGGGAGGGGTTATATGTGGCAGTGGGAGGGGTTATATGGAGCAGTGGGAGGGGTTATATGTGGCAGTGGGAGGGATATATGTGGCAGTGGGAGGGGTTATATGGAGCATTAGGTGTGGTTATATGGAGCATTAGGTGTGGTTATATGTGGCAGTGGGAGGGGTTATATGGAGCAGTGGGAGGGGTTATATGGAGCAGTGGGAGGGGTTATATGGAGCAGTGGGAGGGGTTATATGGAGCAGTGGGAGGGGCTATATGGGGCAGTGGGAGGGGTTATATGTGGCAGTGGGAGGGGTTATATGGAGCAGTGGGAGGGGTTATATGGAGCAGTAGGTGGGATTATATGTGGCAGTGGGAGGGGTTATATGGAGCAGTAGGTGTGGTTATATGTGGCAGTGGGAGGGGTTGTATGTGGCAGTGGGAGGGGTTATATGGAGCAGTAGGTGGGATTATATGGAGCAGTGGGAGGGGTTATATTGAGCAGTGGGAGGGGTTATATGGAGCAGTGGGAGGAGCTATATGGAGCAGTGGGAGGGGTTATATGTGGCAGTGGGAGGGGTTATATGTGGTAGTGGGAGGGGTTATATGAAGCAGTGGGAGGGGTTATATGGAGCAGTAGGTGTGGTTATATGTGGCAGTAGGTGTGGTTATATGGAGCAGTGGGAGGGGTTATATGGAGCAGTGGGAGGGGTTATATGGAGCAGTGGGAGGGGTTATATGGGGCAGTAGGTGGGGTTATATGGAACAGTGGGAGGGGTTATATGGGGCAGTAGGTGGGGTTATATGGAGCAGTGGGAGGGGTTATATGTGGCAGTAGGTGGGGTTATATGTGGGAGTGGGAGGGGTTATATGGGAGCAGTAAGTGGGGTTATATGGCGCAGTGGGAGGGCTTATATGTGGTGGTATGTGGGGTTGTATGGAGCAGTGGGAGGGGTTGTATGGAGCAGTGGGAGGGGTTATATGTGGCAGTGGGAGGGGTTATATGGAGCAGTAGGTGTGGTTATATGGAGCAGTGGGAGGGGTTATATGTGGCAGTAGGTGTGGTTATATGGAGCAGTGGGAGGGGTTATATGTGGCAGTAGGTGTGGTTATATGGAGCATTGGGAGGGGTTATATGTGGCAGTAGGTGTGGTTATATGTGGGAGTGGGAGGGGTTATATGGGGCAGTAGGTGGGGTTATATGGCGCAGTGGGAGGGCTTATATGTGGTGGTATGTGGGGTTGTATGGAGCAGTGGGAGGGGTTGTATGGAGCAGTGGGAGGGGTTGTATGGAGCAGTGGGAGGGGTTATATGGAGCAGTGGGAGGGGCTATATGGGGCAGTAGGTGGGGTTATATGTGGCAGTGGGAGGGGTTATATGGAGCAGTGGGAGGGGCTATATGGGGCAGTAGGTGGGGTTATATGTGGCAGTGGGAGGGGTTATATGGAGCAGTGGGAGGGGCTATATGGGGCAGTAGGTGGGGTTATATGTGGCAGTGGGAGGGGTTATATGGAGCAGTGGGAGGGGCTGTGTGACATTAAAATGAGAGGGGGTTGGGAATTGAGAAACAAAGGGCTAGTCTTGGGTAGAATAAGCGTTGAATGTATTGGAGCAGCGGTGTGCAAGCCGGGGGGGCGGGCGGTTGCAGGGGTCCCGGGCTATTCCCCGAGGCATTTAAATTAAATGCTGAGGGACCACGCGAGGCCTCTGCAACCTCTACTTACTGAGGTTCAGCCGGCTTCGGGACGCGGGACCATGGCGACGCGGCATCAAATGACGCAGCGGGGTCATGTGACTTCACGGTTGCCTTGGTAACACGGTCTCAAATGACGCCGCGGGTCATGTAACGTCACGCGACCCCGTGCGAGGTAGTGGCGGGCGCAGGAACGGAGGGAGCAAGGCAGGGGGGGGGCGCTGCATGCACCCCTCTATTTGAGCAGTGTTTTTCAGCAAGGGTTCCCCGAGCGTCCCTAAAGGGTTCCCCGAGCGTCCCTAAAGGGTTCCCCGGGCGTCCCTAAAGGGTTCCAAGGGCGTCCCTAAAGGGTTCCCCGGGCGTCCCTAAAGGGTTCCCCGGGCGTCCCTAAAGGGTTCCCCGGGCGTCCCTAAAGGGTTCCCCGGGCGTCCCTAAAGGGTTCCAAGGGCGTCCCTAAAGGGTTCCCCGGGCGTCCCTAAAGGGTTCCCCGGGCGTCCCTAAAGGGTTCCCCGGGCGTCCCTAAAGGGTTCCCCGGGCGTCCCTAAAGGGTTCCCCGAGCGTCCCTAAAGGGTTCCCCGGGCGTCCCTAAAGGGTTCCCCGGGCGTCCCTAAAGGGTTCCCCGGGCGTCCCTAAAGGGTTCCCCGGGCGTCCCTAAAGGGTTCCCCGGGCGTCCCTAAAGGGTTCCCTGCAATGTTCTGGTCAATTGGAAATGGTATCAAGTACAGAAGAATTTACAGCGCATCTGATCAGAGAGTCGCCGTTAGAGAGGGTTGGGGTTCCTTACAGCGCATCTGATCAGAGAGTCGCCGTTAGAGAGGGTTGGGGTTCCTTACAGTGCATCTGATCAGAGAGTCGCCGTTAGAGAGGGTTGGGGTTCCTTACAGCGCATCTGATCAGAGAGTCGCCGTTAGAGAGGGTTGGGGTTCCTTACAATGCATCTGATCAGAGAGTCGCCGTTAGAGAGGGTTGGGGTTCCTTACAGCGCATCTGATCAGAGAGTCGCCGTTAGAGAGGGTTGGGGTTCCTTACAGTGCATCTGATCAGAGAGTCGCCGTTAGAGAGGGTTGGGGTTCCTTACAGCGCATCTGATCAGAGAGTCGCCGTTAGAGAGGGTTGGGGTTCCTTACAATGCATCTGATCAGAGAGTCGCCGTTAGAGAGGGTTGGGGTTCCTTACAGTGCATCTGATCAGAGAGTCGCCGTTAGAGAGGGTTGGGGTTCCTTACAGTGCATCTGATCAGAGAGTCGCCGTTAGAGAGGGTCGGGGGTTCCTCAGAATTTCACTTAGAGTTCCTTAACCCAAAAAAGGTTGGGAACCGCGCCATTCGAGGGTCATGTGGAGTTGTCCGTGTTTGTTTGTTTGTTTTTTTAAAGCAATAAGGGATTCTGCTTTTCTCCCACAATTCCCCTTTTAGACGTTCACATCAGATCAGGGTCAGTGTCTGAATGTGACATTAACATAAATACACCGCAGCTCAGAAAAAACCCCGTTCCGACCATATACCGGGTGTCACGCACGGCACACGTGTGAGCGCGGGACCTGCATACGGGCCAAAGGTTCCCCGGGCGTCCCTAAAGGGTTCCCCGAGCGTCCCTAAACCCGAGCGTCCCTAAAGGGTTCCCCGAGCGTCCCTAAAGGGTTCCCCGGGCGTCCCTAAAGGGTTCCCCGGGCGTCCCTAAAGGGTTCCCCGGGCGTCCCTAAAGGGTTCCCCGGGCGTCCCTAAAGGGTTCCCCGGGCGTCCCTAAAGGGTTCCCCGGGCGTCCCTAAAGGGTTCCCTGCAATGTTCTGGTCAATTGGAAATGGTATCAAGTACAGAAGAATTTACAGCGCATCTGATCAGAGAGTCGCCGTTAGAGAGGGTTGGGGTTCCTTACAGCGCATCTGATCAGAGAGTCGCCGTTAGAGAGGGTTGGGGTTCCTTACAGCGCATCTGATCAGAGAGTCGCCGTTAGAGAGGGTTGGGGTTCCTTACAGCGCATCTGATCAGAGAGTCGCCGTTAGAGAGGGTTGGGGTTCCTTACAGCGCATCTGATCAGAGAGTCGCCGTTAGAGAGGGTTGGGGTTCCTTACAGTGCATCTGATCAGAGAGTCGCCGTTAGAGAGGGTTGGGGTTCCTTACAGCGCATCTGATCAGAGAGTCGCCGTTAGAGAGGGTTGGGGTTCCTTACAGTGCATCTGATCAGAGAGTCGCCGTTAGAGAGGGTCGGGGGTTCCTCAGAATTTCACTTAGAGTTCCTTAACCCAAAAAAGGTTGGGAACCGCGCCATTCGAGGGTCATGTGGAGTTGTCCGTGTTTGTTTGTTTGTTTTTTTAAAGCAATAAGGGATTCTGCTTTTCTCCCACAATTCCCCTTTTAGACGTTCACAACAGATCAGGGTCAGTGTCTGAATGTGACATTAACATAAATACACCGCAGCTCAGAAAAAACCCCGTTCCGACCATATACCGGGTGTCACGCACGGCACACGTGTGAGCGCGGGACCTGCATACGGGCCAAAGGTTAGTACGCAGGCCGCAAGCTGGCCCAGCTTTCCCCTCCGCACAGGTCCCTCACATGATCAATATCTCCACTCAATCCGTCCCCATATACCACCTGTCACAAACATGATATGCGGCACTGTACCCCTTGCATTGTATGACATGATATGCGGCACTGTACCCCTTGCATTGCATGACATGATATGTGGCACTGTACCCCTTGCATTGTATGACATGATATGTGGCACTGTACCCCTTGCATAGTATGACATGATATGCGGCACTGTACCCCTTGCATTGTATGACATGATATGTGGCACTGTACCCCTTGCATTGTATGACATGATATGTGGCACTGTACCCCTTGCATTGTATGACATGATATGCGGCACTGTACCCCTTGCATTGTATGACATGATATGCGGCACTGTACCCCTTGCATTGTATGACATGATATGTGGCACTGTACCTCTTGCATAGTATGACATGATATGCGGCACTGTACCCCTTGCATTGTATGACATGATATGCGGCACTGTACCCCTTGCATTGTATGACATGATATGCGGCACTGTACCCCTTGCATTGTATGACATGATATGTGGCACTGTACCTCTTGCATAGTATGACATGATATGCGGCACTGTACCCCTTGCATTGTATGACATGATATGCGGCACTGTACCTCTTGCATTGTATGACATGATATGTGGCACTGTACCCCTTGCATTGTATGACATGATATGCGGCACTGTACCCCTTGCATTGTATGACATGATATGCGGCACTGTACCCCTTGCATAGTATGACATGATATGTGGCACTGTACCCCTTGCATTGTATGACATGATATGCGGCACTGTACCCCTTGCATTGTATGATATGATATGCGGCACTGTACCCCTTGCATTGTATGACATGATATGCGGCACTGTACCCCTTGCATTGTATGACATGATATGTGGCACTGTACCCCTTGCATTGTATGATATGATATGTGGCACTGTACCCCTTGCATTGTATGATATGATATGTGGCACTGTACCCCTTGCATTGTATGACATGATATGTGGCACTGTACCCCTTGCATTGTATGACATGATATGTGGCACTGTACCCCTTGCATTGTATGATATGATATGTGGCACTGTACCCCTTGCATTGTATGACATGATATGTGGCACTGTACCCCTTGCATTGTATGACATGATATGTGGCACTGTACCCCTTGCATTGTATGACATGATATGTGGCACTGTACCCCTTGCATTGTATGATATGATATGTGGCACTGTACCCCTTGCATTGCATGACATGATATGTGGCACTGTACCCCTTGCATTGCATGACATGATATGCGGCACTGTACCCCTTGCATAGTATGACATGATATGCGGCACTGTACCCCTTGCATTGTATGACATGATATGTGGCACTGTACCCCTTGCATTGTATGACATGATATGTGGCACTGTACCCCTTGCATTGTATGACATGATATGTGGCACTGTACCCCTTGCATTGTATGACATGATATGTGGCACTGTACCCCTTGCATTGTATGACATGATATGTGGCACTGTATCCCTTGCATTGTATGACATGATATGTGGCACTGTACCCCTTGCATTGTATGACATGATATGCGGCACTGTACCCCTTGCATTGTATGACATGATATGTGGCACTGTACCCCTTGCATTGTATGACATGATATGTGGCACTGTACCCCTTGCATTGTATGACATGATATGCGGCACTGTACCCCTTGCATTGTATGACATGATATGCGGCACTGTACCCCTTGCATTGTATGACATGATATGTGGCACTGTACCCCTTGCATTGTATGACATGATATGTGGCACTGTACCCCTTGCATTGCATGACATGATATGTGGCACTGTACCCCTTGCATTGCATGACATGATATGCGGCACTGTACCCCTTGCATTGTGTGACATGATATGTGGCACTGTACCCCTTGCATTGTATGACATGATATGTGGCACTGTACCCCTTGCATTGTATGACATGATATGCGGCACTGTACCCCTTGCATTGTATGACATGATATGCGGCACTGTACCCCTTGCATTGTATGATATGATATGTGGCACTGTACCCCTTGCATTGTATGACATGATATGTGGCACTGTACCCCTTGCATAGTATGACATGATATGATATGTGGCACTGTACCCCTTGCATTGTATGACATGATATGTGGCACTGTACCCCTTGCATTGTATGACATGATATGCGGCACTGTACCCCTTGCATTGTATGATATGATATGTGGCACTGTACCCCTTGCATTGTATGACATGATATGTGGCACTGTACCCCTTGCATTGTATGACATGATATGCGGCACTGTACCCCTTGCATTGTATGACATGATATGCGGCACTGTACCCCTTGCATTGTATGATATGATATGTGGCACTGTACCCCTTGCATTGTATGACATGATATGCGGCACTGTACCCCTTGCATTGTATGACATGATATGTGGCACTGTACCCCTTGCATTGTATGACATGATATGCGGCACTGTACCCCTTGCATTGTATGACATGATATGTGGCACTGTACCCCTTGCATTGTATGACATGATATGTGGCACTGTACCCCTTGCATTGTATGATATGATATGTGGCACTGTACCCCTTGCATTGTATGACATGATATGTGGCACTGTACCCCTTGCATTGTATGACATGATATGCGGCACTGTACCCCTTGCATTGTATGACATGATATGTGGCACTGTACCCCTTGCATTGTATGACATGATATGCGGCACTGTACCCCTTGCATTGTATGACATGATATGCGGCACTGTACCCCTTGCATTGTATGACATGATATGCGGCACTGTACCCCTTGCATTGTATGACATGATATGTGGCACTGTACCCCTTGCATTGTATGACATGATATGTGGCACTGTACCCCTTGCATTGTATGACATGATATGCGGCACTGTACCCCTTGCATTGTATGATATGATATGTGGCACTGTACCCCTTGCATTGTATGACATGATATGCAGCACTGTACCCCTTGCATTGTATGACATATGTGGCACTGTACCCCTTGCATTGTATGACATGATATGCGGCACTGTACCCCTTGCATTGTATGACATGATATGTGGCACTGTACCCCTTGCATTGTATGACATGATATGTGGCACTGTACCCCTTGCATTGTATGACATGATATGTGGCACTGTACCCCTTGCATTGTATGACATGATATGTGGCACTGTACCCCTTGCATTGTATGACATGATATGTGGCACTGTACCCCTTGCATTGTATGACATGATATGTGGCACTGTACCCCTTGCATTGTATGATATGATATGTGGCACTGTACCCCTTGCATTGTATGACATGATATGTGGCACTGTACCCCTTGCATTGTATGACATGATATGTGGCACTGTACCCCTTGCATTGTATGATATGATATGTGGCACTGTACCCCTTGCATTGTATGACATGATATGTGGCACTGTACCCCTTGCATTGTATGATATGATATGTGGCACTGTACCCCTTGCATTGTATGACATGATATGTGGCACTGTACCCCTTGCATTGTATGACATGATATGTGGCATTGTACCCCTTGCATTGTATGACATGATATGCGGCACTGTACCCCTTGCGTTGTATGACATGATATGATATGCGGCACTGTACCCCTTGCATTGTATGACATGATATGTGGCACTGTACCCCTTGCATTGTATGACATGATATGCGGCACTGTACCCCTTGCATTGTATGACATGATATGCGGCACTGTACCCCTTGCATTGTATGACATGATATGTGGCACTGTACCCCTTGCATTGTATGACATGATATGTGGCACTGTACCCCTTGCATTGTATGACATGATATGTGGCACTGTACCCCTTGCATTGCATGACATGATATGCGGCACTGTACCCCTTGCATTGCATGATATGATATGTGGCACTGTACCCCTTGCATTGTATGACATGATATGCGGCACTGTACCCCTTGCATTGCATGATATGATATGCGGCACTGTACCCCTTGCATTGCATGACATGATATGCGGCACTGTACCCCTTGCATTGCATGAT
Organism: Ascaphus truei; assembly: GCF_040206685.1. Lineage (NCBI taxonomy): Eukaryota > Metazoa > Chordata > Amphibia > Anura > Ascaphidae > Ascaphus > Ascaphus truei. Next base: position 47,759,257 of record NC_134494.1, read on the forward strand.
ATGATATGTGGCACTGTACCCCTTGCATTGTATGACATGATATGCGGCACTGTACCCCTTGCATTGCATGATATGATATGCGGCACTGTACCCCTTGCATTGTATGATATGATATGTGGCACTGTACCCCTTGCATTGTATGACATGATATGCGGCACTGTACCCCTTGCATTGTATGACATGATATGTGGCACTGTACCCCTTGCATTGTATGACATGATATGCGGCACTGTACCCCTTGCATTGTATGATATGATATGTGGCACTGTACCCCTTGCATTGTATGACATGATATGCGGCACTGTACCCCTTGCATTGTATGACATGATATGTGGCACTGTACCCCTTGCATTGTATGACATGATATGCGGCACTGTACCCCTTGCATTGTATGATATGATATGTGGCACTGTACCCCTTGCATTGTATGACATGATATGCGGCACTGTACCCCTTGCATTGTATGACATGATATGCGGCACTGTACCCCTTGCATTGTATGACATGATATGTGGCACTGTACCCCTTGCATTGTATGACATGATATGCGGCACTGTACCCCTTGCATTGTATGACATGATATGCGGCACTGTACCCCTTGCATTGTATGACATGATATGTGGCACTGTACCCCTTGCATTGTATGACATGATATGCGGCACTGTACCCCTTGCATTGTATGATATGATATGCGGCACTGTACCCCTTGCATTGTATGACATGATATGTGGCACTGTACCCCTTGCATTGTATGACATGATATGCGGCACTGTACCCCTTGCATTGTATGACATGATATGTGGCACTGTACCCCTTGCATTGTATGACATGATATGTGGCACTGTACCCCTTGCATTGTATGATATGATATGCGGCACTGTACCCCTTGCATTGTATGATATGATATGCGGCACTGTACCCCTTGCATTGTATGACATGATATGCGGCACTGTACCCCTTGCATTGTATGACATGATATGTGGCACTGTACCCCTTGCATTGTATGACATGATATGTGGCACTGTACCCCTTGCATTGCATGACATGATATACGGCACTGTACCCCTTGCATTGTATGACATGATATGCGGCACTGTACCCCTTGCATTGTATGACATGATATGTGGCACTGTACCCCTTGCATTGTATGACATGATATGTGGCACTGTACCCCTTGTATTGTATGACATGATATGTGGCACTGTACCCCTTGCGTTGTATGACATGATATGCGGCACTGTACCCCTTGCGTTGTATGACATAATATGTGGCACTGTACCCCTTGCATTGTATGACATGATATGTGGCACTGTACCCCTTGCGTTGTATGACATGATATGTGGCACTGTACCCCTTGCATTGTATGATATGATATGTGGCACTGTACCCCTTGCGTTGTATGACATGATATGCGGCACTGTACCCCTTGCGTTGTATGACATAATATGTGGCACTGTACCCCTTGCATTGTATGACATGATATGCGGCACTGTACCCCTTGCATTGTGTGACATGATATGCGGCACTGTATCCCTTGCATTGTATGACATGATATGCGGCACTGTACCCCTTGCATTGTATGACATGATATGCGGCACTGTACCCCTTGCATTGTATGACATAATATGTGGCACTGTACCCCTTGCATTGTATGACATGATATGCGGCACTGTACCCCTTGCATTGTATGACATGATATGTGGCACTGTACCCCTTGCATTGTATGACATGATATGTGGCACTGTACCCCTTGCATTGTATGACATGATATGCGGCACTGTACCCCTTGCATTGTATGACATGATATGCGGCACTGTACCCCTTGCATTGTATGACATGATATGCGGCACTGTACCCCTTGCATTGTATGACATGATATGTGGCACTGTACCCCTTGCATTGTATGACATGATATGCGGCACTGTACCCCTTGCATTGTATGACATGATATGCGGCACTGTACCCCTTGCATTGTATGACATGATATGCGGCACTGTACCCCTTGCATTGTATGACATGATATGTGGCACTGTACCCCTTGCATTGTATGACATGATATGTGGCACTGTACCCCTTGCATTGTATGACATGATATGTGGCACTGTACCCCTTGCATTGTATGACATGATATGCGGCACTGTACCCCTTGCATTGTATGACATGATATGTGGCACTGTACCCCTTGCATTGTATGACATGATATGCGGCACTGTACCCCTTGCATTGTATGATATGATATGTGGCACTGTACCCCTTGCATTGTATGACATGATATGTGGCACTGTACCCCTTGCATTGTATGACATGATATGTGGCACTGTACCCCTTGCATTGTATGACATGATATGTGGCACTGTACCCCTTGCATTGTATGACATGATATGTGGCACTGTACCCCTTGCATTGTATGACATGATATGTGGCACTGTACCCCTTGCATTGTATGACATGATATGTGGCACTGTACCCCTTGCATTGTATGACATGATATGTGGCACTGTACCCCTTGCATTGTATGATATGATATGTGGCACTGTACCCCTTGCATTGTATGACATGATATGTGGCACTGTACCCCTTGCATTGTATGACATGATATGTGGCACTGTACCCCTTGCATTGTATGACATGATATGCGGCACTGTACCCCTTGCATTGTATGACATGATATGTGGCACTGTACCCCTTGCATTGTATGACATGATATGTGGCACTGTACCTCTTGCATTGTATGACATGATATGTGGCACTGTACCCCTTGCATTGTATGACATGATATGCGGCACTGTACCTCTTGCATTGTATGACATGATATGTGGCACTGTACCCCTTGCATTGTATGACATGATATGTGGCACTGTACCCCTTGCATTGTATGACATGATATGTGGCACTGTACCCCTTGCATTGTATGATATGATATGCGGCACTGTACCCCTTGCATAGTATGACATGATATGTGGCACTGTACCCCTTGCATTGTATGATATGATATGTGGCACTGTACCCCTTGCATTGTATGACATGATATGTGGCACTGTACCCCTTGCATTGTATGACATGATATGTGGCACTGTACCCCTTGCATTGTATGACATGATATGCGGCACTGTACCCCTTGCATTGTATGACATGATATGTGGCACTGTACCCCTTGCATTGTATGACATGATATGCGGCACTGTACCCCTTGCATTGTATGACATGATATGCGGCACTGTACCCCTTGCATTGCATGACATGATATGTGGCACTGTACCCCTTGCATTGTATGACATGATATGCGGCACTGTACCCCTTGCATTGTATGACATGATATGCGGCACTGTACCCCTTGCATTGCATGACATGATATGTGGCACTGTACCCCTTGCATTGTATGACATGATATGCGGCACTGTACCCCTTGCATTGTATGACATGATATGTGGCACTGTACCCCTTGCATTGTATGACATGATATGCGGCACTGTACCTCTTGCATTGTATGACATGATATGTGGCACTGTACCCCTTGCATTGTATGACATGATATGCGGCACTGTACCCCTTGCATTGTATGATATGATATGCGGCACTGTACCCCTTGCATTGTATGACATGATATGTGGCACTGTACCCCTTGCATTGTATGACATGATATGTGGCACTGTACCCCTTGCATTGTATGACATGATATGCGGCACTGTACCCCTTGCATTGTATGACATGATATGCGGCACTGTACCCCTTGCATTGTATGACATGATATGTGGCACTGTACCCCTTGCATTGTATGACATGATATGCGGCACTGTACCCCTTGCATTGCATGACATGATATGCGGCACTGTACCCCTTGCATTGTATGACATGATATGTGGCACTGTACCCCTTGCATTGTATGACATGATATGTGGCACTGTACCCCTTGCATTGTATGACATGATATGTGGCACTGTACCCCTTGCATTGTATGACATGATATGCGGCACTGTACCCCTTGCATTGTATGACATGATATGTGGCACTGTACCCCTTGCATTGTATGACATGATATGCGGCACTGTACCCCTTGCATTGTATGACATGATATGTGGCACTGTACCCCTTGCATTGTATGATATGATATGTGGCACTGTACCCCTTGCATTGTATGATATGATATGCGGCACTGTACCCCTTGCATTGTATGACATGATATGTGGCACTGTACCCCTTGTATTGTATGACATGATATGTGGCACTGTACCCCTTGCATTGTATGATATGATATGTGGCACTGTACCCCTTGTATTGTATGACATGATATGTGGCACTGTACCCCTTGCATTGTATGACATGATATGTGGCACTGTACCCCTTGCATTGTATGATATGATATGTGGCACTGTACCCCTTGCATTGTATGACATGATATGCGGCACTGTACCCCTTGCATTGTATGACATGATATGCGGCACTGTACCCCTTGCATTGTATGACATGATATGCGGCACTGTACCCCTTGCATTGTATGACATGATATGTGGCACTGTACCCCTTGCATTGTATGATATGATATGTGGCACTGTACCCCTTGCATTGTATGACATGATATGTGGCACTGTACCCCTTGCATTGTATGACATGATATGTGGCACTGTACCCCTTGCATTGTATGACATGATATGTGGCACTGTACCCCTTGCATTGTATGACATGATATGTGGCACTGTACCCCTTGTATTGTATGACATGATATGTGGCACTGTACCCCTTGCATTGTATGATATGATATGTGGCACTGTACCCCTTGCATTGTATGATATGATATGTGGCACTGTACCCCTTGCATTGTATGACATGATATGTGGCACTGTACCCCTTGTATTGTATGACATGATATGTGGCACTGTACCCTTTGCATTGTATGATATGATATGTGGCACTGTACCCCTTGCATTGTATGATATGATATGTGGCACTGTACCCCTTGCATTGTATGACATGATATGTGGCACTGTACCCCTTGCATTGTATGACATGATATGCGGCACTGTACCCCTTGTATTGTATGACATGATATGTGGCACTGTACCCCTTGCATTGTATGACATGATATGCGGCACTGTACCCCTTGCATTGCATGACATGATATGCGGTACTGTACCCCTTGTATTGCATGACATGATATGCGGTACTGTACCTCTTGCATTGTATGAAATTAGGGGAGAGAGAAAAGGGGGATGGGGGAGAGAGAAACAGGGCGAGGAGGGAGGAAGAGAAGGGGGGTGGTACTGTAGAGTGGGGAAGAGGGAGAAAAGGGAAGAGATGTAGGGGGGGAGGAGGCAAGAGAAAGGGGGGATGGGGGAGGGAGGGAGAAAAAGGGGCGAGGGGGAGGGAGAAAAGGGGAGGGAGAAAAAGGGGCGAGGGGGGAGGGAGAAAAAGGGGCGAGGGGGGAGGGAGAAAAAGGGGCGACGGGGGAGGGAGAAAAAGGAGCGAGGGGGGAGGGAGAAAAAGGGGTGAGGGGGGGAGAAAAGGGGGAAGGAGAAAAGGGGAGAGGGGATGGAAAAAAGGGGGAGTGGGAAGAGGGGGGAGAAGGGGGTTGAGAGAAAAGGGGGGAGAGAGAAACGGAGGGGCAAGGGGGAGAGAGGAAAAGGGGGAGGGAGAAAAGGGGGTGAGGGAGAAAAGGGGGGGAGGGAGAAAAGGGGGGAGGGAGAAAAGGAGGGGAGGGAGAAATGGGAGGGAGGGAGAAAAGGGGGGGGAAGAGGGAGGGAGAAATGGGGGGGGGGAAGGGTGGAGGGAGAAATGGGGGGGGGAAGGGTGGAGGGAGAAATGGGGGGGGGGGAGGGAGAAATGGGGGGAGGGAGAAATGGGGGGAGGGAGAAAAGGGGGGGGGAGAAAAGGGGGAGGGGGGGGGAGAAAAGGGGGAGGGGGGGAGAAAAGGGGGAGGGGGGGGAGAAAAGGGGGGGAGGGAGGGAGAAAAAGGGGGGAGGGAAAAAAGGGGGGGGGAGAAAAGCGGTGGATTGCTGCTTTAAAACAGATGTCATTGCTGTATCTGCACTGCTCGATATTATACAATGTAACTATTCTAAAACTGTGGTGTGTAGATATTTAACATAAAATAACATACATGTTATGAAAACAATCAGGTGTCTGACAGGACAGTAATTATTGCAGCTGCCCGTCCTTTTAAATCTCCCCTCACAAAAGGTCGCACTGTGCGGCCCTTAACAAAGGAACAAACGCGTGTATTTAACGAGGCCCCGCCGCTGACGCCAAGCGGTTTTATACGTATGACCTTATCAATCCTCCACAGCGACTGCCCAGAAAATGGCTGGACACCTAATTGGGGGTCACGACCTCTAGACAGGGCAAGGAACACGAAAAACAAAAAGCAGGCGATGCAGAATGACGTCACGTTTACAGATCAGAGCGGCGAGCCCCCAGCGGGGAAGGGGCCTGCTCATGTTCACAACGAATTAATGGGGATCAGATGGAGATCTGTGTCCTGCTGAACTGGTTCCATATTTCGGTAATTGCTGCTCAAACCCATTGATAGAAGGGGGTTTCTGCAGACCCCCCTGCCAAGTATTCCAGGCTCCCCCCTGCTCGCTGGCTGGGGGGGGTTTGTGAATGACAAACACAAAGCTCCTGGTTTGCAGTAAAACGTTGAATGATTTCGCTTATCCTTAGGAAGGGGACATGCCTGTTGCTGAGACGTTCTGAGCCTTCCCTTTTCTCATTTGGATTTCTTTTCTGCCCCCTCCCAGACAGATGAAGCCTGGTAATTCAATACCACATATATCCGGCCTCCTCATGTCTTTCAAGGGGGAAGCAGAGGTGAACAACCATTACTCCTAAATATTTGGAATAAAGGCTCTTTGAAATGCAGCGCTGGTCCCCTAAGGATGTAAAAGGGCATTTCAAAAAAAGATTTGCTTAAAGGAGTATCACAAATTGCACCTTTTTGTGGGTGTTTTAAAGATGGCTGACGCCTCAACTAACATCCTGCATGGCAACCTACCAATTAGATTGTAAGCTCTTCGGAGCAGGGACTCCTCTTCTACAATGTTCCTTTTATGTCTGAAGCACTTATTCCCATGATCTGTTATTTGTATTATTTGTTATTTATATGATTGCCACGTGTTTTACTGCTGTGACGCGCTGTGTACATTAATGGTGCTATATAAATAAAGACATGCATACATACCTCCATGTTGAGGAATGTGATTTAAAACAATGTTATTGGAGCTGCATTATATGAGCATTTTATAAGGTAAATAAGATACAACATTTATTTTGTGATATAATTCAGCACATCCTCTTGCTCAGGTAAAAAACAAAAACAAATGAACCAGTTTATCTGTGACTGAAATCCTTTGCTGGATTTGTGAGTTTGCTTTCGGAAGGCCCGACACTCAGGGAGAGGGGTTCATATTCACCTGGAAACTAGGTATTTGTACGGAGAGATGTTTCTTTTAACCCTTGTGCTGCTGGAGGGGTGAGGTAGGCCTCACTGAGTTAGGGGAGATATACCGTGTCTGTTCTCTTTAACCCAGTGTTATCCAGCCAGGGTTCCTAGGAATCCTTAGGTCCCCCGGGCGTCCCTAACGGGTTCCCTGCAATTTTGTGGTCATTTGAAGGTTGTATCAAATGCAGAGAAATGTACAATGCATCTGATCACAGAGTTGCTATTAGAGATGATTTGGGGTTCCTCAGAATTTCACTTAGGGTTCCTTAACCAAAAAAACGGTTGGAAACCGTTGCTCTAACCGGAGGCTTAAAGGATCGGGATGCACAAGCAACAATGTATTATCATAACTCTGTGTCCAGAACATACGTCTCCATGCATTATTTCCTGGTAACATCTTATAAGTAAGCTCTCGGGATAGGAGTTCTTTACGAGTTACCATCTCTGGCTTTGTTGATGTTATCTATTCCAGGGATACATGAAACAATCCAGTGTCAGGACATATAAGGATGAGGGAGCCAGGCTTCAAACCGTGCATACAGGAGATTGGGAGAAGGGCCTGAACTTGTTTTCATGTTTACAGACGTAGCGGACATTATTGCACCCATTAACTCAATGGTCAGACATTTAAAAAAACAAAAAACCGGTGGGCAGACATCTTTTAAACTCCCACTCCCCTAAACTTTTAGAGTGCTTACAATGAGAGAAGAGAAGTATTATACCTATGCATTTGTTTCAGGAATAGAATATTGTATATTAAATGGTGCCCTCTAGGTTGCATCATCATAATGTCTGTCCATGATGGAACTGGAGATTCAATCTTTTTGAAGTAGATATATTTTGTAGGCCAAAAAACTGAAAACTGGTGGCCTCAGAAGATGCAGAATTAGCTGCAGGTTAGATAAAGGCCTCCTTCCCAATAGTGCCAATGACCTTGAAAAGTGTTCACTTAAAGCACTAACCCTCCCCTGACAGCCCTTTCAATAGAGCCGTCACTTTATACCTCCACAAAGCACAATGCGCAGAGAGAGGGGAATGTGCTGCTTTGCATATCACTGCTGCTTTGGTATACCATGATATTTTAGGGGAAAATGAGGTCATAGTAAGTGATGTCATTGTCACTCTGCTCCAGTGTTTTCTCACAAAGGCGTCCTCTTTGTGTCTGTGACACTGTGGCCTCACATTCCCCTCACATTCCTACAGCCCACACCAAGGAGCGGCACAAAGGCCGCGCTCTGTCAGTCTCCTGCACCACTTCTGTGAAAGGGCCTTGTTGACCACTGCGCCTGTCCTCACGCCTCAGGAATCCCAAGAATCAGACAGTATAAAGACAGCCTGTGACCTTGGACGGACGTTAGCAGCAATGCGTTGATTAACATTTTGTTTTCAGGGTTATTATTATAAGAATTTGGAAGGGCACCTATGATGCAGCTAACTTATTGGGGTTATCCCTGCATCTTTCCCTTGTCTGGGGCCATGCTCAGCAGATCTTGGAACATAACTGAAAATGTCCTACAGTTACTGTACATTATTCCCTGGATGTTGCAACCAAGAGTTGCATAGTGTGTGTCCCCAGGTCAGGGCATAGTGTGTGTGTCCCCAGGTCAGGGCATAGTGTGTGTGTCCCCAGGTCAGGGCATAGTGTGTGTCCCCAGTTCAGGGCATAGTGTGTGTCCCCAGTTCAGGGCATAGTGTGTGTCCCCAGTTCAGGGCATAGTGTGTGTCCCCAGGTCAGGGCATAGTGTGTGTCCCCAGGTCAGGGCATAGTGTGTGTCCCCAGGTCAGGGCATAGTGTGTGTCCCCAGGTCAGGGCATAGTGTGTGTCCCCAGGTCAGGGCATAGTGTGTGTCCCCAGGTCAGGGCATAGTGTGTGTCCTCAGGTCAGGGCATAGCGTGTGTCCCCAGGTCAGGGCATAGCGTGTGTCCCCAGGTCAGGGCATAGCGTGTGTCCCCAGGTCAGGGCATAGTGTGTGTCCCCAGGTCAGGGCATAGCGTGTGTCCCCAGGTCAGGGCATAGCGTGTGTCCCCAGGTCAGGGCATAGCGTGTGTCCCCAGGTCAGGGCATAGCGTGTGTCCCCAGGTCAGGGGTCTGCAACCGCTCAAGGAAGAAGAGAAATGTTATAAAAAATGTCTTTCTCCAAAATATTCCGAGAGCCGCAACACACGCATGAATATTACACCCCCACGCACATACATACACTGTACTATATACACTAATAGGTATATACTGTATAAGCATTAACATACAGCACACGCATGAATATAACACCCCCACACACACATACATATACTGTACTATACACACTAATAGGTATATACTGTATAAGCATTAACATACAGCACACGCATGAATATTACACCCCCACACACATACATATACTGTACTATACACACTAATAGGTATATACTGTATAAGCATTAACATACAGCACACGCATGAATATTACACCCCCACACACACATACATACACTGTACTATACACACTAATAGGTATATACTGTATAAGCGTTAACATACAACACACGCATGAATATTACACCCCCACACACACATACATACACTGTACTATACACACTAATTGGTATATACTGTATAAGCATTAACATACAGCACACGCATGAATATTACACCCCCACACACACATACATACACTGTACTATACACACTAATTGGTATATACTGTATAAGCATTAACATACAACACACGCATGAATATTACACCCCCACACACATACATACACTGTACTATACACACTAATAGGTATATACTGTATAAGCATTAACATACAACACATGCATGAATATTACACCCCCACACACATACATACACTGTACTATACACACTAATTGGTATATACTGTATAAGCATTAACATACAACACATGCATGAATATTACACCCACACACACACATACATACACTGTACTATACACACTAATAGGTATATACTGTATAAGCATTAACATACAGCACATGCATGAATATTACACCCACACACACATGTACTGTACTATACACACTAATAGGTATATACTGTATAAGCATTAACATACAGCACACGCATGAATATTACACCCACACACACACATACATATACTGTACTATACACACTAATTGGTATATACTGTATAAGCATTAACATACAGCACACGCATGAATATTACACCCCCACACACACATACATATACTGTACTATACACACTAATTGGTATATACTGTTTAAGCATTAACATACAGCAATATACAGTAGGTGGGAAATAAAATGCATCTCACAAAAACTGTGTCATTTACAAATACACAATACATACACTACCCCCCCAAAAAACACCTACATGACCCCCTCAAAATACACATACGTGACCCCACTCCCAAATACACACACACACAAAGACACACTACAGCATCTTTAAATGTCCCGCAATGCTCTGGGGACAGCGGCGGGCACGTGCGACATCTTTACATGTCCTCTGAGCAGCGCGGGACATTTAAACATGGCCTCATGGAGATTGTGAGCTGCGAGGTGTCCCGGCGGTTAGTTCTCCCGGTGGCGACGTGTGCGGAGGCGAAGCGCCGGAGGCGGGTCGGCCATGGACTGTACTGGCCTCTTACACTTTACCCATTGGATGTCTCATTTTTGCAATTTTTACCTGGACAGCGCTCTCAGGTCCCAAACCTTTATTACCCATCTCTCTCCTGCTTACATGGTATACGCTTATACAACCATTGTTTGTACTTTCTTTTCTCTGTGTTGTAATCCTGTAAGGCGGTATACAAATAAAATGATACATACAGTACTTTAGAATACTGATAATGTATATATAATATGTATATATACTGACAATTTACACATACATCAGAATTCCGGCAACTGATTTCTTCTGTTACCTGGGCCGTTATCATAAGAAAAACTGAAATATTGTGACGGGTTATTTTAAAGATGGCTGCCACCCAGATGGAAATCTCTAACTCTTGTTAGTTGTTGTTTTATGGGGTCCTGAACTATAAAAAAAGACTTCCACTGAAAATACTGCACAGGGAACGTTGATTTATTTGATTTATTTATAAAATGTTTTACCAGGAAGTAATACATTGAGAGTTACCTCTCGTTTCCAAGTATGTCCTGGGCACAGAGTTAAAATGACAAATAATACATGGTTACAAGTACAGTTACATACCGTGAACAGGTTATACATTATATACAAGACATTGCAGGCACAGTTAGAGATAATATATATTATGGGTGTATGTCAGGAGAGCGCAAACTTTTTAAGCTGCGCCCCCAGCCAGGCCTCCCCGGTCTCGCGCCTCCTCTCCTACCTTCTACATGCGTGAAATGACGCTCCGGGATCGCGTGACGTCACATCACACGGCCCGCTGCCATTGAGATGCGTCTGAAACAAGGTAAGTTTCCTTGTTTCAGAGGCCTCGCACAATCCCCCGGCATTTGGGAAGAGCGTGGGACCTCTGCAACGACCCGTGCCCCCCCAGACAAAACTCTGGCTCCCCCTGGGGGGTGCGCCCCCCAGTTTGCGCACCGCTGGTGTATGTAACAGTTACAGACCAGATTAAAATGTGAGACAGCTTTAGTTTTGAAAGAATTTAGACTGGTGGTGGATGTGAGAGTCTCCGGTAGGTTGTTAAAGTTTTGGGGTGCACGGTAAGAGAAGGAGGAGCGGCCGGATACGTTGTTGAGCCTTGGGACCATGAACAGTCTTCTGATGGCATTGACAGTAATATTTTGTACCACCCTGATAAAATGTACACAATCCTGACTCCTTAAGTGGAATTCCTGGGCACTTGAGACTTTAATAGATCTGGGCAATTCTCTCGATCGATTTTGTGTAAATGTATAATTGTATTACTTTCTCCCTGAAAACCATTCTTCCAGCCCAATGCTTAAGTCAGTAGAAGATGAAGAGATCTCCAGCATTTCCTACCAAATCTCCTTTAAAAGAGTTTCCAGATGTTCACCCGTTTGCTTCTTACTCCTCGTATAATTCTTGCTGCGGTCCCATGATATAACCCTATATTCCCGGGCAGGAACGTGAAGTCTCTCACTCAGCTCCTGCACTGCCGGGGAGGTGGGTCCAGTATATCCAAGGCCACAATGTAACATCTGTGAGCTCGGTCCCCGTCCTCCTGACATCACCCTGGGAAGGGAGCTGATGTTTGTCTGTGATCTTCCCAGATACAAGTACAGTATATCAGTATTATTAAGCTTACAATAGCCATTATTAACAAGCTGACTAATAAAGTCATGGAAGTGTAACACCTCTATCCCACCCGCTACCAGAGATCGAGTGTGCAGTGAATGTGAATACAGCTCGGAGTACTGACAGGAGTTTTACCTGCTCAGTTAGAGTGTTAGCTCAGTGGGTGACCTTTTCTTCTCAGGCTGCTTTCATGGATTCAGGCCATTGCTGTGAGAGGAGTAATAATGAGGTAGGTAGTGCGCCAGGAACTTTTCAAAGTGACTCGTTATTTCAGTGCAACAACATCTCTTTAATCAGCAGCAGGACAGGGGTTCAGTGCAGGCAATAAATTAATTACAACCTCAAGCATGCTTCGTTCTGAATACTGTATGTGAGCAGGGGATACCTCCTCAACCTTCTAGCAAGAATAGCTTCTTTTGGTGAATAATTTGGGGCACCTGCACTAGAAGAGCTAGTCCCCATCTAGAAAATAATACAAGATGAGCTGTCCCTCACCCCACAGATCAAGCCTGACCTGAAGACTCCCTTGTGTTTGTCTAAATTGCAAATTGTGGATCCCTGATGCCAGGGATTCCTGGAGACTTCCTAGATGGCAGGGTCTTCCTGGGATCTCCCCTGGGGTCTAATCCCCCCCCTCTCCTTCTCTCCCTGGTCTTACTCCCTCTCCCTGCCATGTGGCTCTGCATCCTCCAGACAAGCCTGTGCCTGAAAGTGCAACAATAATGAAACAAATTGGAGACTAACTCACCTGCCTAGCCTGGTGATGTCTGTTAACCCTGGCACAGCCTGCAGCTTACCAGGGCTGACATGCAGGGCAAGGGGAAGATTTTAGCAGGGTGCTACTGAAGTATTAAACAGTCATATTTTAGTCTATCTATCTGTCTACCTGTTTATTCCTCTACCTGTGTACCCATCTACCCGTCTACCTGTATCCGTCTACCTGTGTATTCATCTACCCATGTACCCATCTACCGTGTACCCATCTACCTGTGTACCCGCCTACCTGTGTACCCGCCTACCTGTGTACCCGCCTACCTGTGTACCCGCCTACCTGTGTACCCCTCTACCTGTGTATCCCTCTACCTGTGTACCCATGTATCCGTCTACCCGTGTATCCCTCTACCCGTGTATCCCTCTACCCGTGTATCCATCTACCCGTGTATCCATCCATCCGTGTATCCATCTACCTGTCTACCTGTGTATCCCTCTACCCGTGTACCCGTCTACCTGGGTACCCGTGTATCCGTCTATCCATCTCTGGCCCAGATCCACAAAGCTCTATTAAGTCACTCAGGCCTAGATCCACAAAAGGGCGCTGAGCTTTAGCACGCATTTATACTCACTAATGGAGGGGTGTGCACAGTTTTCCTTTTGTGCCCCGTCGTCTCTTCCCCCCCTCCTCGCGCCCTCCTTCTTACCTTGCCTGCAGCGTTTATGATGTAACGACCTCATGTTGCCCGAAGCCGCCTGAGATAAGGTAAGGGACCTTACAGAAGCCTCACGCGCTCCCCCATCGACATTAATTTAAATGCCTTCGGGAAGAGTACGGGGCCTCTGTAAGTGCCGCCCCCCCCCCCAGTTTGTGCACCCCTGCATTTATGGATGGGTTAGGGAGCGACCTTAAGCTGATTACCCTTTTGTGGATCCCCCTTATAACAATAATAAAATGAAAGTCATGTTTCCTCCTGTACCCCTTAGAAAGGGGGACATGATGGGAGTGTGGGGGTGGGGTTTGGTTGAGGCCCCAAAGGAAGAGAGTAGGTAAGGTTTGAGGCAAGGATAGTGGTTGGAGGAAGCTTAGGTGGCGGGTATGAAAAGGAGATGGAGTACATGCTCACCCTCATTGCTGCTTTGTAACGGGGCTCATCTCAAAACAGGAAGCAGACCCGTAGGGCTGAGGTACGATATAGGATCACCGACCTGAAACGAGAGACAGAGTCCTGAATGAGGATGGCGATGTTGGGGTCACAGGCTGGGGTCAAGGCAGAAAATCGGAGGTGGGGGCAAGGCTGGATGCAGGCAAACAGGATCAAGGCTAGAGGCAAATAGGAAACCATGCCCTGGCAACTTCCTGGAGGAAGTCCATCCTATGTGTAGGCAGGTTGCCAGTAGTCAAGATGGCCACTGCATCCCCCCAGTGAATTGGCACATTCACGCAAACTTGGACGCAGACCGTACCAAAGCCTCATGCTTGTGGCCACGAGGATCCCTACCTCCCACCCTTGTTATTGGTGTTTGGTTGTAAGTTACAAATGTTGTGTTCAACATGTTTGTTAAGGTTGTAATTTTATTATATTTAAAAAAAAAAGATAAGAAAATAAATGTTGTGTTTTTTTTAAAGGAAAAAAATTAAATGGGTTGCTCTGTTTGTTTGTCACGGCGGGCGGTGGGGCCGGCGGTGGTGCCGGCGGTGGGGCCGGCGACGGGATAGTGTTCAGATTGCACATGGGAAGGATGGATTAGTTATCCAGTTGGAAATAAGGTGGGGAAGGTGTTGCCGGGCCGTGGGTAGGGCGGCCAGTCTGGTGATATGGTTCCGTGTTGACCAGTGGTATTTTATATATCTCCTGCTAGAATAGTGAGGCTGGTGTGATTTGGGGTTATTAAAGGTACAGTATTGGATTAACACACGTTTTGGTGCAATCTGACAGTGCTAGTAAATGGTATGTTTTTCTAATAAAACTGTGGCCATCTGACCCCATTTTGGTTGTCTGTGTCTGATTGGTTGGGGGTTGGGGTACTGTCCGATCATAAGAATAGGGTGCGACTGACCCAATTCTTTTCTAAGGGATGCATGTGGGTAGATTATCTTCCTGTGCTGTCCAAATTATAGCACATTGGTTAGAGGCTTCTGGGAAAAGCCCAATGTGGGAGATTTCACACATCCATGACTTTGTTTTTCCTGGGGCTGCACATCAAAGATTCAGTTATTGATCAGCTTCAAAAACGATAGATCAAGGATTAGTATCCCAAGCCAGTCTAGGGGTTTACTTGTGCTAATATTCCCAAAGATGAACAGCAATTAAGCCACATTAAAGGCAAAAATCAATTAATACATATTTGTATTACACAGCTCATTGAATACAATATTTCCAGTAATTCTAGATCAGAACTATTTTTTGTATTTATCAAAGTAGACAAAAAATATATTGATTTCCCCTTATTTTTCAGAACATTAACAATGCTTATTAATGATTAATTGTCTTACAGGCTGTAGGAGATTAGTGCAGAGGTATAGCCCGGGAGACATAGGGGAAAATAAACCTTGGCCTTTATGTAGCCCGTATCTTCAAACTATACAGCTTTAAGGCAGCACACAAATAAACAAACAGCCTGTCCCCCTGTAAGGGCTGACTCAGTCTCCAAGTCCCTATCTGAAGGGCTGGGAGGATAGGCCTCTTGTCGTCCTCTGACACAAAGAGGTACCTGTAAGCAAGGGGCTCTTAGCCCAAGTCCGGGCCTGGGTTGGTGTCCGTGGGGGTGCACCCCCTGGTGGGTTCCAGTGACCGCTGTGTCCTGGAATGGAGGGGCTGGTTCCCTGGGATCTCTGTCAGCAAACACCTTCCATGTGCCAGAGCGATCCCCTGCAGGTTAAGCAGGAGACTTTACTACCTGTCTGATGAGCCAGGTGGAGACTGGTTAATTGTCTGTAGCTGCAATTAACCAGCTCTGTGCTGGAATCGCCAGACCAATACAGGCTTTCTATTGAAGCCGTTTTACATGGGTTAAGGCCCGTGTCTCACAGGCATACAGCTAAAAAAGCTGCTTTCTGTTCTGCTCATAAACACATAACATACTGTAGTTTATAGTGATGCTCAATACCTCCACCCGGGGGCACAACCAGAAATTCATATTGGGTGCGATGCAAGGTTTTTACCTGCCGACCCTCGTCTACGATTTCATGACGTTTCTGCGTCACGTGATGGAGCGTTGTCATGGCAATGCGTTGCCATTTGACGTCGCCATGTCGACGCAGCGTCACATGGAGGAGGGCTGCTTTCTTACAGAGGCCCTCTCCCCCCGGCAATCGGTTTCATTGCTCTAGGGAAGAGCGTGGGGCCTCTGGAACTGCGAGTAAAATACATTAAATTATTGGGGGTGCAAAATGCTCCCTTGCATCCCCCTGGTTGTGCTACTGTCTCCAGCACACCCCAGCACAAAAAGCATGTCTTAAATTATTGGTGAGTTCCAACAATGTCCCATGTGCTGTTCTTCTGCATTCTGAGCACACATCATGTGTAGTGCTTGTGTGCTGGGAGAAATCACCAATATGAATATTACAACTCATATCATCTATAATATCACTCATATATGAAGTTCCAAAGTCCATAACGCTGGGTGTTACATACTTTTCCAGCTCCGCAGAATGGGAGAGCAGATATTTTGGTTCAATCAGAAATTGACTTCAAGGTTGTTTCTCCTTGTAACAGGGACTTATCCCCGTTTAAATAAACTACCTCTAAAAGCTCTGAGTAATCCAACTGGGAGCTGGTTAATTCCAGCCAGTCAATTAACCAGTCTCCATCTGGCTAATCAGAGCTGTACAAAAGCCTCCTGTGGGAAACTGCTGAGAGTGACTCCTTAGCACACAACTGTGCTGACAGAGATACTGTCTTGAGCACAAAGGCTGTGCTGAGATCACCCAGAGACCTATATTCCTGGACAGAGACTGACATGAAGTGCCACCTGCTTTAAGGTATCTCTTGAGACTTTGGGGTGATAAGCTGGTAATGGGGTTATCCCTCCAGCCCTGCAGATAGGGACGGGGGAAGGGCTAGGTGTTTTGTGTTTTTTATATCTACGTTTTGCCTTAAACTGCTGTTTGAAGTGGCAGGCTGAATAAAGCCATGTTTTAATTTCACTCAAATTGGTCTCCATAATTGTACCTCTGCACACATCTTTTACACTCCTCTATATGGGCGTGTTTCTTAAGATCAAGAATCTCCTATGTATGATGGGGGAAGGAGAGCTTCTGTGGCACATGCCTACTGGCAGAATTTTCAGCAGGAGATTACAGAGAGCGGCCACGGCGGTAGCACAACCTCTGAACTGTATTAAGGTTATAAGGGAACTGAGAGCCGATCTGGGTGTATCTGAGATTTTCCTCTGGGAATTTAATGGGGAACAAACTGTGGATATACGGGGGACGTAGCAACCAAGAGCACGAGCTCTTTCCAGACGGGGTCTCTAGGCTTCGGTGCATACCTCCAAAGAAGAATGGTGTTTGGAACCATGGCCCACAGCCCACGGCATGGGTAGACACAGGCTTAACAAAGAATACCGCCTTCCTGGAGCTTTAACCTATCATCGTGGCAGTAGAACTTTGGGCTAAGGAGCTTAGTAACGAGCACATAATATTCTGGTCCGACAACCTAGGGGTTGTGGGAGCAGTGAACACTCTCTCAGCTACGTCTAGCCTGGTGATCCGGCTGCTGTGCAGGCTGGTGCTTCTATGCATAGAAAGCAACATAAACTTCAAGGCCAGGCATGTCCTGGGGAGATTAAATATTATTGCAGAACCGTTATCCCATTTCAATTGGGCTATCTTTAGGCGACAGCGCCAATGGTAGATGCCACAGGTCTAACATGCCCACGTCACCTTTGGCAGATAATGGACCTGGTCCTGACGTCACTAGCCCATCACACCAAAATCCACCTTTGCGCTTGTTACTTGTGGCTAGGACACGGCCAGGATTAAGGGTAAGAAGTGAGGAAGTGGTCGAATCATTCGTTTCCTGCAGGCCCAGAAGCAAGCGGGGTGATGCCTGCCGGGGCTGGATCCACGTTAGCGGGGGTGATGTGTGCCGGGGTTGGATCCACATTAGCGGGGTGACGCGTACCGGGATTGGATCCACGTTAGCGGGGGTGATGTGTGCCGGGGTTGGATCCACATTAGCGGGGTGATGCATGCCGGAGTTGAATCCACGTTAGCGAGGGCAACACGTGCGTGGTTGGATACACGTTAGCGGGGGTGACACGTGTGGTGTAGGATCCACATCTTGCGGGTTTGGCTTTTTTCCTCAATCAAAAGGATATAACAAAGGATTTTATAGTGTGGAGAATCCTTATAGGCTGGGACAGGGGTGCAGAGGAGGAAGTCTAACTCTGGACAGGCTGCAGGTATTGATGGAGGCGACCAAAGAAGTATGTGCGAATACAGCAGAGTGGGAACTGTTTAAAGTAACGTTCACTGCAGCTTTCTTTCGTCCTTTCAGGGATGGCAAACTACTGTAGGCTAAGCGACATCAAAAACCGGCAGGAGCTCAGGTTTGCTGCTTGCGAACAGAATTCAAAGGTCAAAAACAGACCAGGGTGGCAAAGGGGCACGTGCCCACCTCATGATGAGTATTAACAGTAAAGTTATGCCCAGTCAAGTTATTCAAACGGTACGCAAGGCACAGGCCCAAAGCGGCAATTTCATCATCCACTAGACAACGCCACTTACATGGTACCAGTTTCAAAGCGTGCTTAAGCGGTGCCTGATGGCTGGGGGGATGGACCTGAAGTCATTTATGACCCATTCATTTAGAATTAGCAGCAGATGGTAATAGCGATACCGGGAGGGGTGAGCATTAAGCCTTTAAGAGCTGGTCTTCTCTCTAGCACTGGCAAGTGCTTCACATCACATTGAAGAGGGGGTTTAGTATCCTGAGGTTTCTTCTTCACCAAGAAGGAGCTGGACAATCTTCCTCTGTCTGCATCCTGGAGGGACATTGACTATGTAATTGTTCATGGAATGTAATCGATGGTCAATATCCCATGTCCGGTTTTATATGCAATAGGAAGACCAGTTAGATAATGCCGTTATTAATGTGTATTCTGCTTTTTTTATGGGTACGAATTAAACACAAGGTGTTATTTGAAAATAAAGATAAAAACATGTGCTAGGAGAGTTAAATAATCTGTTATTGTGGTTTTTATTTCTGTGTACAAATCATAATTATTAATTGTGCCTTTTTAATGTAATGTTTCATCTGGTGTCTTGTGTTGTGTTTCGCTTTATTCATTATAAAATAATTCTGTTTTGAAATCAATTAATTTGGCTAGTGATTATGCTTGGAGGTGAAATAGTTAAGACAATCTCTAATAATCAGTCATTTGGTGAATGACATATTATTACTCAGATATTCAAACATTTCCATCTGATCTTTCATGTATAAAAGAAATGAAAACGTACAGATTGCTAATTATAATCTCTGCACAGATTATAATTAGCACAAGTACCTATTTGCAGCATGTGCCACATGAAGGAAGAGACCTCAAAACCCCACATATATCACTGGAGCCCCCACTGTTTTTACTGCTCCCAGTTTTAGGGAGTGCACTTCTGATGATGGGTGATCATGTTCCCAGCTGTTGCCGTGTGACATTTCCCTACAAGTCATGCATTCTGCCGTCCATCTTGCCGCTTGGCAAGAGTGAAAATCCCTAGAAGACTGCAGGAAAAGCGTTACACTTTGTATTCTCGGAAACACGGATACAAAGGCCATTGCTAAGAAATCGAGTTGGATATGCTTATTCTTGGACAGTGCTGCCTCTGAGGTCAGCGTTCCAAACAGCTGTCTTGTAAGTAACGTTTCTGTGAAGTTAGCCGTGCACACTGCTGCTCTCTGTCACAAATATGTAGGCACAACTGGTGCAATTATTATGCTTTAATTTTTGAAAAGCATCAACTCGTGAGGGGCGGAAAATACTGTATGCTCTTCCTCCTAAAGCATGAACATAGCAAAGTGTAGCTATGCTAAGTATGACAACACACGACTCCCAAATCTCATTTTGCGTCTGCATTATTTGTATCTTTAGTGGGTTGTGTTAGAGCAAAGGGTGCGCAAAGTCAGGGGGGGCGCGGCGATTACAGAGGCACCGCACTTCCCCGAAGGCATTTATATTAAATGATGGGGATTGCGTGAGTCCTCTGTAACTTCACTTACCTTGCCTTCCAGCGACGTGTCATCATGGCAACCTGACGTCACATGACCCCGCGCTGTCATTTGACGCCGGAGCCAAGCAGGGGGAGGGGCCGCGAGCAGGGGTGGGGATGGGGGGGCGGGGGGGAAGCCGCAGTGAGAAAACTTTGCACACCTCTGTGTTAGAGGATATCGGTCACCAAGTGTCAATGCTCCCATTTTATGAGTGAATAAAATGATAAAATATTCATATCTGCCCTTACAATGTCTGCTGAATGTTTAAAAGTATAAACTGACTTTGTAATTTAAATGTTTTAATAAAAAATGTCAACATGATGAACAAAAAGAACATTTGTAGGTCACAGTTTCGTCAAAACTTTTGTTCCTGGGCTTATCTGTTTAAGAGTAGTGTATCACTCAACTTAAATATATATGGGAAAGACCACAGCAGCAAGATGGAGCTTAGGCCCAGATGTAGTAAACTCCATTAGGCTGTTTAACATAATGTTAACCTAATTTAATGTTAGGTTAATCGTAACTCATTTCCACTAAAGAGAATGACCGATCGCTAACCCTGTGTTACTCCTTGAAATGATGTACAGTTAAATGTATCCGACCATTCCCCCTAACATTGCATATCCATTAAGGGCCATTCAGGGTAAAACGCAGGGAATTAACGTCAGGTTATTTGAAGTTAACACAAGGAAGGGCTAATTTAACTTGACATTATGCCAACGGATGTTTTTTTTTTTTTTTTTAACTACAATTACCTTCATGGATATGCGTCAAACTCAGGGAAAATAATGTCCATTGCAAATGTAGGTAACCTGGCGTTATTTGTCCTGATTAAAACATCTTAGCGCATCTGGGCATTAGAATGGAAGCACAGCAGGCCTAATGGCATCGAAGAGATTACACGTGGTGCCCATGCCAGTTTAATATAGAAAACATCACATACCTTGTTGCTGGATATAGACTGTTCTCAGCAAGAGAAAGTTGGCACAGTTGCTGCCAAGGAAACCCCGATAAAAGTCCTGGCCATGTACAGTCCGTGAATTCTATTTTACTTGTGTATCCGCTGTTACTATTTACTAAATAGCTGGTTACCATAGAAATCTGTAAACACTTAAAAAAATAGAGTTAATTTGATATGTTAGTTTAGTATCTTCTCTTAAGCACATTTACCACTGAGATTATTTAGTGGCTTAATGATTTATTCTGTTTTACGCCAAGAAATCTAAATTACCTCGCAAAACCAAAAAACGTCGTTACTACTTTTCATGTTGTCCAAACCACGACTGAATCGTATTTCACATTTTTAAAAAAATCTATATTATTTTGTGACTGGGAAGTTACAGAGTCTGCCCTTCTCTTACAATGAAACCGTTGCTTTTGAACCCAGAACCTAGTTAAATGAATGAGTGGTGGGCAAGGTGAGATTTAAAAGCATCCAAAAGTTAGATTGCACATGGTTCTATCTCACTTGGTGGAAGACAGTGTCACCTATTCTAAGGCAGTGTCACACATTGGTGGGCAGAGTCACTTATTCTAAGGCAGTGTCACACATTAGGGGGCAGAGTCACCTATTCTAAGGCAGTGTCACACATTAGGGGGCAGAGTCACTTATTCTAAGGCAGTGTCACACATTAGGGGGCAGAGTCACTTATTCTAAGGCAGTGTCACACATTAGGGGGCAGAGTCACTTATTCTAAGGCAGTGTCACACATTAGGGGGCAGAGTCACTTATTCTAAGGCAGTGTCACACATTAGGGGGCAGAGTCACTTATTCTAAGGCAGTGTCACACATTAGGGGGCAGAGTCACTTATTCTAAGGCAGTGTCACACATTAGGGGGCAGAGCAATCAATTGCAATAGTAGTGCCACAGGAGGAAGTCACAACTCTATATTAATGAACAATTGGTTAACTGAGGAAGAAGTTCATAGGCAGCTTGATAAAATGAAAGTAAATAAGGCACCTGGCCCCGATGGCATACATCCAAGAGTTCTCAAAGGAGTTAAGTTCAGTAATAGCCAAACCATTACATTTAATATTCAAGGACTTCCAAAAAAGGGAATAACCCTCTAAATTAACTGCCCAGTCATGCGTTTCATCCCACCATGTTTCAGTAATGCCTATGATATCATACTGCTCCCTTGCAGCTATTAATTCAAGCTCCCCCGTTTTATCTGGCAAGCTTCTTGCATTAGCAAGCATGCATTTCAGTTTTTTTTTAGCCTGTACTATTATCTTATCTGCTCCTTCCTTTCTATGCCAATTGGGTTTAGTCTTTAGAAGTTTTCTAATATTATCTGTATATACTATGGGTATTTCTCTGCTTGCCGAACTTGCACTTGCCCCCATTCTACCTCCATGACCCCTTGCTATTACGCCATCCCCATCTATTCTATTTAGTTTGTTATCTGTTTCTTGTCCCTCCCCCTCCATCCTACTGTAGTTTAAAATCTCCTCCAACCTTTTTAGCATTCTCCCCCCTAGCACGGAAGATCCCTCTTCATTGAGGTGCAATCCGTCCCTAGAATATAGATGGCACCTCTCAGAAAAGGAGTCCCAGTGCTCTAAAACCCCAAACCCTCCTTCCTGCACCACTTTCTTAGCCATGCATTAAACTCCCTGATCTCTGACTGTCTCCCTGCGGT
This sequence comes from Ascaphus truei, assembly GCF_040206685.1. Taxonomy (NCBI): domain Eukaryota; kingdom Metazoa; phylum Chordata; class Amphibia; order Anura; family Ascaphidae; genus Ascaphus; species Ascaphus truei. The sequence goes on from NC_134494.1 coordinate 47,782,471, forward strand.
AGCGCATGGCACTGGAGGTCCTTGCCTTAAGCTTTTGGCCTAGATCCCTGAAATCATTCTTTAGGACCCTCCATGTTTCTCTGACATTTGTCATTGGTGCCAACGTGTACCAAGACCGCCGGGTCAATCCCAGCCCCCCCCCCCAACAATCTGTCTACCCGATCTGCAATGTGCCGAACCCGAGCACCCGGGAGACAACAAACTGTTCGGTTCATGCGGTCCCGGCAACAGATTGCCCTATCTACCTTCCTAATAATGGAGGCCCCTACCACCACAATCTTTCTTTGTCTCTGAGTATCCCGAGTCCCCTCTGTGCTGGATTGTTAAATTAAGGAAATTTAGTATATTTTGGAATACCATCTATTAGCGCCTCATTGACACTAACACACTTTAGTGAATACTGGTGTAAATGGGAAGAATGCCAAATTAAGCATCCTCCCAAAGCCCACCTGTTTAAAGTGGCATACCCAGCACCCTCCTGACAAACCTACGGTTAATACCATGCTGAGTGCCGTATACCCTGCCCGGTCATTGTGTCATCACTCCCCCATTCTGTATTGATGGCACGTTTCTTGGAGACAGGACCTAATTACCTATTGTTTCATTATGTTTTTAGCTGCATGTATTTGATGTTTTATTCCTGCCTTTACTCCCACATTGTACTGTGGGATATCTTGGCACCATATAAATAAGATAATGATACATAATAATTAGAAGGCAGTGTCACACACTGGAAGTGGATCTTTCTTGTAGGTTGTCGATCTGGTCAAGAGAAGTTGAATGATGTCCCAAACTTTTATGAGAGATAAGGGAATATAAAGCTTTGTCAGAACTTGCATTTAAAGGACCCAAGAGAGGTAATTTACAAGCTGGGGATGAAACCTATTTGGGCACATTTGGGAGGCTCTTCTTGGATCTGCTTTTCAGGAATGTGCTGGTTGTTTGACATCTGTGCTTTAAAGACTGCTGCTCAATCCCTCATTTGTATGGGAGTTTTGTGACCACAGTAACTCAGTTAAATTATCCAACTTTTCAACAAAGTGCCAAAAAAAAATTCAAGGAAAAAGAAATTCCAGAGGGGTGAGGAATATTAGAGGGGGCGGAAAGTGATGATTACATCACAAATGCTCTCAGTAGTAAAACGTTAAACTCTAGCACCAAAAAATGTTTTGTTGCGCAACTGCTCTGCTTTCAGTTTTCTGCTGCACGGTGTGTGTGACGGCGGTGTGTGTGACGGCGGTGTGTGTGTGTGACGGCGGTGTGTGTGACGGCGGTGTGTGTGTGTGACGGCGGTGTGTGTGTGTGACGGCGGTGTGTGTGTGTGTGTGTGACGGCAGTGTATGTGTGTGACGGCGGTGTGTGTGTGTGTGTGACGGCAGTGTATGTGTGTGACGGCGGTGTGTGTGACGGCGGTGTGTGTGTGTGACGGCGGTGTGTGTATGTGACGGCGGTTTGTGCAGAATGTTGTGTTGTGAGGTTAATGACACCTCAGACCTGGTAGATTATTTGGTGCAAATGAAAAGGGAAAATATCAAGCAAGAAAGGGACAAAGTACGATCTCATGACAATATGATACACAATGACAATATGATATACAATGACAATATGATATACAATGACAATATGATACACAATGACAATATGACACACAATGACAATATGATACACAATGACAATATGACACACAATGACAATATGATACACAATGACAATATGATACATGATTGATCTCGTGACAATATGATACATGATCTCATGATAATATGGACCTGGTAACCCCTCCTACAGGCACCCAACAAATGTCCCGCTGGTGCACCTTGGGAAATACATAGAGCAAAGTGCTGTGATACATTGGTGCAAAGGGTAAATTCTCTATTTGCCCCCCTTTTGCTCAAAAACGGTCTTAGTACAATGCACCCACTAGGGCCCAGGTCCACAAAAGGGAGCTAAGCTTTAGCGCGCCTCAGCTCATCTATATGCACGGGAGTAAAGGCTTTAGCTTAGCACCAATGTGTGAATCTGGATCTAAGTGTAACAGTGCAGTCACTTCTCAAATCACAGAGAAAAACATATTTATTTATAAAATAATTTACCATGAGAAATACACAGAATTTTGCAGATGCCACTTTATACAGGCAGACTCGGCTGTGAGAAGTACATTGTATTAGATAGTATAATTTATAGATGGCCCCATAGGTTAAACAGTGTTATTGATAAAGGCATTTCAAAGGATCACTTGTTATTAAAAAGTTTGTCTTTGTCATTCAAATGCTTTACTTCTCTATAAACCTACTTATGTCAGAAGTAATAAATGGGAAAGACGAGAAATCGCCTTGCTCCTGTTTTCAGTGCTAGAAGCAGAAGACAGACATGACTTACTTATACCTTGGCGGGGGGGGGGGGGGGGGAGTCCTGAACCCCCCATAAACACCCTTCAATACATAATGCACACACACATGGTTGGGAGAAACAGGTCGCAGCTCTGTTACAACTATACACAATATCACCAAAAAGTAGGGTACCCTGCTAAGTTGCTCCATAACCATCCATAAGCCAGAGGGATACCCCCCAACTTTTAACCATTTGCCAAGTAGCTGCACAAGCTACTTGGCCCCTAACAACCAGCACTGACAGGTCACTGCCATACCAGCTGCCCAAGCCAAGTATGACCTTGCATCCCCCCAAACAACCACTGTAGGTACCTTAGACCTCACTCAAGGAGCCAACTTTCTGCCAGGGTCCCTTCCCCCTCTAACGCCTTCCCACAGGGTCCCTTCCCCCTCTAACGCCTTCCCACCGGGTCCCTTCCCCCTCTAACACCTTCCCACCGGGTCCCTTCCCCCTCTAACGTCTTCCCACCGGGTCCCTTCCCCCTCTAACGTCTTCCCACCGGGTCCCTTCCCCCTCTAACGTCTTCCCACCGGGTCCCTTCCCCCTCTAACGTCTTCCCACCGGGTCCCTTCCCCCTCTAACGTCTTCCCACCGGGTCCCTTCCCCCTCTAACGCCTTCCCACCGGGTCCCTTCCCCCTCTAACCTCTTCCCACCGGGTCCCTTCCCCCTCTAACGTCTTCCCACCGGGTCCCTTCCCCCTCTAACGTCTTCCCACCGGGTCCCTTCCCCCTCTAACGTCTTCCCACCGGTTTCCTTCCCCCTCTAACACCTTCCCACCGGGTCCCTTCCCCCTCTAACGCCTTCCCACCGGGTCCCTTCCCCCTCTAACACCTTCCCACCGGGTCCCTTCCCCCTCTAACGCCTTCCCACCGGGTCCCTTCCCCCTCTAACACCTTCCCACCGGGTCCCTTCCCCCTCTAACGTCTTCCCACCGGGTCCCTTCCCCCTCTAACACCTTCCCACCGGGTCCCTTCCCCCTCTAACGCCTTCCCACCGGGTCCCTTCCCCCTCTAACGTCTTCCCACCGGGTCCCTTCCCTCTCTAACGTCTTCCCACCGCGTCCCTTTCCCCTTTAACGTCTTCCCACGGGTCCCTTCCCCCTCTAACGTCTTCCCACCGGGTCCCTTCCCCCTCTAACGCCTTCCCACCGGGTCCCTTTCCCCTCTAACGCCTTCCCACCGGGTCCCTTCCCCCTCTAACGCCTTCCCACCGGGTCCCTTCCCCCTCTAACACCTTCCCACCGGGTCCCTTCCCCCTCTAACACCTTCCCACCGGGTCCCTTCCCCCTCTAACGCCTTCCCACCGGGTCCCTTCCCCCTCTAACACCTTCCCACCGGGTCCCTTCCCCCTCTAACACCTTCCCACCGGGTCCCTTCCCCCTCTAACGTCTTCCCACCGGGTCCCTTCCCCCTCTAACGTCTTCCCACCGGGTCCCTTTCCCCTCTAACGTCTTCCCACCGGGTCCCTTCCCCCTCTAACACCTTCCCACCGGGTCCCTTCCCCCTCTAACGCCTTCCCACCGGGTCCCTTCCCCCTCTAACGCCTTCCCACCGGGTCCCTTCCCCCTCTAACACCTTCCCACCGGGTCCCTTCCCCCTCTAACGTCTTCCCACCGGGTCCCTTTCCCCTCTAACGTCTTCCCACCGGGTCCCTTCCCCCTCTAACGTCTTCCCACCGGGTCCCTTCCCCCTCTAACGTCTTCCCACCGGTTCCCTTCCCCCTTTAACACCTTCCCACCGGGTCCCTTCCCCCTCTAACGCCTTCCCACCGGGTCCCTTCCCCCTCTAACGCCTTCCCACCGGGTCCCTTCCCCCTCTAACGTCTTCCCATCAGGTCCCTTCCCCCTCTAACGCCTTCCCACCGGGTCCCTTCCCCCTCTAACGCCTTCCCACTGGGTCCCTTCCCCCTCTAACGCCTTCCCACCAAGCTGTAACAAGAAATATCAGTTAGAACCCAACAATCACAAAACCCAACATATCATTTTCAAAACAGGGAGGGAGGGTAGGGCTCCTTATAGGTCCAGATTTGAAGAGGTGTGTACATTTTCTCCCCAACCTAATATCACCTAGCCCCTCCTTACTCCTCCCACCTTCACCCCAACTTGCAACATTAGTCTTCCCCTTCCTCCCCCACACCCACACCCAAACACTTGGCCAGTAGTCATGCTGTTCTCTGCTTATTAAGGGCTCAGGGCCTTCGGCACAAAGGCTGTTGTTAGAAATGGATGTTTGCAACCAGGGCCACCTACAGCTTTCCTGGGGCCCAGGACTAGAGGTTCCACCTGGGGCCCCTGTGTCGGTGGCCTTGCGAGCCCCCATTCTTTCTCTTACACTCCCCCTTCTCAAACACTTCCTCACTTTCATCCTTTTCACATCCTCTACCTCCACCCATGTATTTCTCTCCCCATCACTCTCCCAACCCTCACTTCTCTCCCTCTCTTACATCCCCACCCCTCTCCCCTCCCTCTCTTACACCCCCACTTCTCCACTTCCCTCTCTTGCTCACTTACTGCCCCCTCTTACGCCCTTCATCAGATTTATCGAGGTGAATGTATATGGTAGGCAGTTGACATGAGCGCCCAACTCCGCACTTCCAGGAATATGCCATACCAAAAAGGAGTGAGGCTTTTGAGAGATCCAATTTTTTAATATGTATCCAAAATAGGGATGACACCATAGGGCGCTGTGTCACTGTATTACTGAAACTCCGTGCCTTTGGTGAATGGACTGTCTCTGATCTAAGATTGAATCATTTGTGGCATTGCATTAAATGTTTAAATAGAGAGACATCTCCTTGAAGCAGATATAACCTTAGATAAAAATCTCCACATGTGCAAGGCATCGGAAACTGTGAAAGCACAAGCAAAATACAGCTCAACCCCGTTATAACGCGATCCGTTACAACGCGAATCCGCTTATAGCGCGATGCAAGCGTGGCTCCTAATTTTGGTATTTAGGAATACTTTACAACACGATTATTGGCATCTTAAATACTTTATTGTACATGCATACAATTGTACATTATTTCTAACGCGATCCGCTTATAACGCGTTGTGATTCTTTGGACCCCAAGCACAGCGTTATAAGGGGGTTGAGCTGTAGTTGCATTCACCAGAAGGGGTTATCCATGACCTAAGTACAAAAGAGGCCAATCAAAAATGGCCATAACAAATATCAGAATGACAGCTAAGCCTACAGGAGATAGCACCTCTAGGTTATGTGGGGAGTGTGAGTGCGGCCTCAATCAATGTGCAGCATTTGGAAAGCTCTGGCACCGGGGAAAATATAATCATTTACAAAGTGCTGTAAATCACAGATGAAGAAAAAGCAGCTTGAGATTGAGGAGCAGCTTTTATGAACAGTGTTCGCCTGTGAATGATTTAATTAATATCGTTATGGCCAGATGGTGGAAACAGAAACAGATCACAAGCCCTTGACGGCTTTATTTGGAAAACCACTAAATGAATCCACTTTAAGAATTCAAAGAATAATAATTAAACTGAGGGATCATGGAGAGAAGTTGAGAATAGACCGGTTGATATTTACAATGACAAGTTAAAGGAGGTCACGGCATAGCTCTGCCAACAGAAAATAACACGTAAATACAACTTTCATTTTCACTTAGTGGCGACTCACAACAGCCCCCCACTTCCCCGCGCGACCACCTGAGAACTCCCAGCAGCCTGCAGAATAGTATGAGGCGCGCCCTAATCACGCCCTAATCACACCCCACGTTTACATAGACGGACGCTTCAACACGAGCAGAATTAAAGGCTTTGGGGATGATTCCTGGGCTGTTGCCTAATTTATTTGCAACAACTGCTGCTGTAGCACAAACTCATCTATTCACATGGGGGGTGTGTGGTTGGGGGGGGGTGTGTGGGGGTGGGGTGGTGGGGGGGGTGGTGGGGGGTGTGTGTGTGGTGGGGGGGTGTGGTGGGGGGGGTGGGGGGTGTGTGGGGGGGCGGTGGGGGGTGTGGGGGGGGCGGTGGGGGGTGTGGTGGTGGGGGGGGTGTGGTGGTGGGTGTGTGTGTTGGGGGGGGTGTGTGTGTGGGGGGTGTGGTGGGGGGTGTGTGTGGTTGGGGGGGTGCGTGTGTGGGGGTGGGGGGGGGGGGGTGTGGTTGGGGGTGTGTGTGCGTGGGGTGGGGGGCTGGTGGGGGTGTGTGTGGAGTGTGGTGTGTGTGGAGTGTGGTGGGGGGGTGTGTGGTGGGGGGGTTGTGGTGGTGGGGGGGGTGTGTGGTGGGGGGGGGGGATGCTTCCTCACTGAACAAATGCAGAGACTCCCCTATCACAGAAATTGTCAGTTCTGTGGAAACACGCCCCCCTCACACAGAGGACTCACTGCTCTGCATTTGCTATTGTTCCCGTCTCACAAGAGATCTGCAGCCACAAATGTGAGACTATTTGCTGCATTACTGTTCAGCACCTGGGGGCCATCAACCATTAACCCCTTAGTAATCTCAGTCCTTCAGGCAGCAGATTTAGGGCTCTACGGGGGTTGGAACCACATAACTCAGCTGACATCTGACCAGGACAGCATTGCTCTGTTCTGAAGGGGTTAATTCTATGTGTTATATACATGATCCTGAGGTATCAATCTGCTTAACCAACCAGGGACCTCCCACCCCATAAAACCTATTGTATTTCTGCATCACAACGCCTTACAGACCTGCCAGTGACATTTTAATCATTCTGTTAACTTCTTCAGAAAAATATTAATTTATTATTTGGCCAAACTGTAATACATTGAAAAGAAGCAGCAGTTCATTTCTAAAAGTAAAACCTTTTGTTAATTTCTTACATTACATGTGTAGCCCTGTGTGGTTTGGGCTATAGGTCTGCCCTCCTCCTTGCAGTAATCCCCGCGTAAGGGCAGGTTGCCAGGAGTAATCATGGGTTTTCCACACTTCAGGCAGTACACTGAGGCAGGTCACCAGACTTTGTGTCCAATCAAGAGACACAGGGGCGGTGCCTGTTGGAGCTACTTAGGGTATTGCCACTTCCTATTTAGTGGTCTTGGAGAGTCTGTCCTTGGAGTAGAAAGGACAAGGGTGGCATAGACCGAGCTGCCAGGACTGGCTAGCTTGGGGCCTCCTTCCGGGAGGGAGAGTGCACACCCCATATCTCCAACCCTGCTTTGGGGGTAGGGGAAGAGCTAGACCCACTCTGGGTGCCCTAGGCCTGGAGTGGTGTCAGGGACATCCTAGAGGACGACAGCCTGCTGTGCAACTGTCTGCTGAGGAAGAGAGTCAAATAAAGAGCTTGCACTTTTATACAAACTCCTGCCTGAGAGTGAAGTGTATCAGGAGGAGGGGAAGGTAATTCTCTTGTGGGTACTTCACCCCATACAGCTGGGGGCTGCACCAGTAGAAAAGACGGAGGCACAACCCCAGAAGCCTGTCCTGTTCTCCCCCATGTCATCGCGGGAGACTCAGGGCCCCCTGTTGCCAGCAGGTATGCACCACACTGAGACATGTAGCCTGAGCGTTAGACTCCCTAGGAGACCCTATCTGAGATTGGGTGGGGGAACACATGTAAAGTTACATCCACATTTCGTTCTGTCCCATCTGTCCCTTATATTTGTCACTACTATAGGGAGAGTGTGGCATTTCTCTGAATGTAAAAACAGAAAAACCGGCGCCTCCAAAAAGAAATATAAATATAACCTGACCAAATATAAAGTCCAATATGGCTGAGATGAAATCCGAAGTGGAATCTTCAATGGGGTCTCAGGAATAGACAAACAAACAAATAAGATCAAAACAAAGAAAAAAAAGAGAAAAAAAGATCATAGTGCAACTAAAAACAACTAGAACAAATAATCACTGATATGATTGAAAAGAGAATAATTACAAATTTAATGCAAATTAATTAAAATAAATATATAAAATAACAAACACTTGAATGTTGGGCTAGAGACACTAATAAAGCGATGACATCCGGTAGGGGTAAAATTGAAACCCTACTTACAGCAAAGCTGATAGGTAAACGCCCGTAGCACAATGTCCTGGACTTGGAACCAGAGCCTGTTAGGTAGTTGGTAATACGCAGCCTCTAGAGATCCACGATGCCGGGAACTGCCGCTTCTAGCACACTCACAGGTGTCCTGATGTGTGGGGGGTGCCGCAGGTGAAAACCTGGACCCAATGCTGCAGAGGGAATCTCTGAGGTGATACACGCAGACCAGAGGTCTCGCGATGACTCAGTGACGTCACCACGCAGCGCAAAGGCAGGGGAAGTAACCGGACGAAAACCGGGGAACTCAGAGAGCTCAGGCTGGGTGAAGGGAGGACAGAAGGGCTACCGGGGGAAAATGTCAAAGTCTCAGCCAAATAAAAACCACCCTACGCGTTTCGTGACGTCAGTCACTTCGTCAGGGGCATGATGAGAGTGTGAAGTGCTAGCATATTTATACTATAGCACTAATTTGCACATTAGCATAAAACAAAGGCATGAAATGCAACCATAAACAAGTCAATTCATAACAGTGATAACGTAAAACATAAAACGAATTAAACATAAATACAAACATATAAATATAACGATACAATAAAAAACAGAAAAAAGACTAAAAGAAAAAAATTAATAAAAGCCGTAGCAGACCTGCTCTTAAAAGCACAGTACTAAAAGTGAATAGGAAAAAAAATATGCAAAAAACATTCAAAGAACATTCAAAAGACCCTATAATACTAAAACTGCCAGTACAAATAAACAACAAGCAGCAATAGAAAAGATTGTGCAAAAGCACAAATTCTTGGGACACATAGTAATGAATTACTTGACCAGAAAAGCAGATAGATCGAATTCGATATTCAGACCGTTGGGAGATAATGTTTTAAGTTCATATATCCAATATGACTCACGTTTACTTATGCCATTAATTTTGTCTCCCCCTCTCCAATTGCCAGGGTATGCTTCAATAGCTTTGCATTTAAGGCAATTGGGTTTTTGTTGGTGATGTGTCAGAAAATGATGAGATACGCTATGTGTGGTTAGTCCTTTCCTAATATTGTATATATGTTCATATATGCGTCTTTGGTAGGCCCTCCCCGTGCGGCCAACATACTGTAACCCGCAGGGGCACTGTAATAAATAAATGACATAAACAGAGTGACAGTCAATATGTGAACGAATATTATATATTTGACCGGTAACATTGGAACTAAAGGTAGTATGATTAGAACTATACTTGCAAGCTGTGCAGTTAGTGCAAGCAAAAAAACCTTTTGGATGAGATTCCACATCAGATGTCTGAGTTAGTAGAGGGCAGGTAGGGGCCAACCTAGATTGCAAATTAGAGGCCTTCCTAAAGACAATGGAGGGTTTAGGGGGAAGGATTTGGACCAGGGAAGGGTCTCGCAAAAGAATGGGCCAATGTTTGTGCAGAACCCGTCTAATGTCAGGTGCCATAGAATTATACTGCGTAATAAAAGACACCGCATTTATCTGATTGGAGTCAACCTTATCCTTTTTGTACTCTAGAAGGCCAGCCCTCTCAATATCCTGTATCTGCAACAGGGTCTGGGAGAGCAACTCCTCAGGATATTGTCTATTCAGAAATTTATTTTTTAGTTCACTCGCCTGAGACGCAAAAACCTCATCACTTGAGCAGTTGCGCCTCAGGCGAATGAACTGGCCCTTGGGGATATTGCGCAACCATTGAGGATTGTGCTGACTATTGGCCAACACATAATTGTTGGCCTGCACAGATTTGAAATAAGTTTTGGTATGTATACAATTATCTACAGAACTGATATTCAGATCTAGAAAATCAATAGAGCTGGAATCAAAATGACAAGTGAATTTAAGGTTCATCTGACTGTTGTTGAGATAAGAAATAAAGAGATTTAATGAGTCAGTACTGCCATTCCACACAAACAAAATGTCGTCTATGTAGCGAAGCCAAAGCACCAGGTTTGCACCAAGGGGACAGTTATTCCAAATACAACTCTCCTTCCACTGTCCCATAAATAAGTTGGCATAACTTGGTGCAAACCTGGTTCCCATGGCCATGCCACAAACTTGCAAATAAAACTTAGAATTAAACGAAAAATAATTATGCGTAAGAATAAAATGAATGGAATCTATAATGAAATCTTTTAAAACTGATGACATACTATTGTCCATATCTAGCGTGCGGCGTATGGCCTGACAGCCAAGGGTATGGTCAATCACCGTGTAAAGAGATGTTACATCAGTGGTGACCCACACATACCCCGGCTGCCACTCCAAACCGCGCAATGCCTGAAGCACGTGGGTGGTATCGCGCAGATAGGACCTAAGGTGTAAAACATGAGGTTGCAAATAATAATCAATAAATTGTGATAAATTGGAGGTAAGCGAACCAATTCCAGGTATAATTGGTTTACCTGGTGGGGTGTGAAGATTCTTGTGAATTTTAGGAATAATATAGAACAAGGGGATACGGGGATGGGCTGTATGTAAAAAAAATCATATTCATCCCTCAAAATAGCTAGATCAGCCAACCCATGTTCTAATAATGTACTGAGTTCAGCAAGAAAAAGTGTAGTTGGATCCACAGACAAGGGGAGGTAAGTGGCTATGTCATTAAGTAGTCTATCCGACTCATGGATATCATAATCTTTATCCATAACCACTTTACCTCCTCCTTTGTCAGCAGGTTTAATCACTATAGATTCGTTATTTTCCAATTGAACCAACGCTAGTTTTTCATGTAGGCTCAAATTGTCTTTACGAATCTTGAAATTACGACTAGACGTCTCTAAATCCTGGGTAACCAGATCAATAAAGGTATTCACAAAATGACCCTGTATGTGTTTGGGGTTAAAGGTGGAGGATTTTTTGAAAATTTTAACAGACGGAACAGTTGAGGTAGGATCAGTTGGGGTAGGGATATTGTGATTACTTACACTATTAATAGCATCATTAATGAAATACTTTTTAAGAGCCAGTTTCCTGGCAAACTTCTGCACATCAATATTGTATTGTATGTCTTTATTTATATAGCGCCATTAGTGTACATAGCGCTTCACAGTAGTAATACATGTGGTAATCAAATAAATAACAGATAATATAAATAACAGATCATGGGAATAAGTGCTTTAGACATAAAAGTAACATTAAGGAAGAGGAGTCCCTGCCCCGAGGAGCTTACAGTCTAATTGGTAGGTAGGGAGAACGTACAGAGACAGTAGGAGGGAGTTCTGGTAAGTGCGTCTGCAGGGGGCCAAGCATTATGTATCGTGTTTAGAATATCCACAGTGCTATTCATATGCTTCTTTAAGCAAGTGTGTCTTAAGGTGGGTCTTAAAGGTGGATAGAGAGGGTGCTAGTCGGGTACTGAGGGGAAGGGCATTCCAGATTTGAGGGGCAGTCAGTGAAAAAGGTTTAAGGTGGGAGAGGGCTTTAGATACAAAGGGGGTAGAAAGAAGACATCCTTGAGAAGAACGCAAGAGTCTGGATTGTGCATACCGAGAAATTAGGGATGAGATGTAAGGAGGGGCAGAAGAATGTAAAGCTTTAAAAGTGAGGAGAAGAATGGAGTGTGAGATGCGGGATTTGATCGGAAGCCAGGAGAGGGATTTCATGAGGGGAGATGCTGAGACAGATCTAGGAAAGAGTAGAGTGATTCTGGCAGCAGCATTTAGGATAGATTGTAGGGGAGACAGGTGAGAGGCAGGAAGGCCGGACAGCAGGAGGTTACAGTAATCAAGACGGGAGAGAAAGAGGCCCTGAGTCAGAGTTTTAGCAGTCGAACAACAGAGGAAAGGGCGTATCTTAGTTATATTGCGGAGGAAAAAGCGACAAGTTTTAGAAATGTTTTGAATGTGAGGGGCGAATGTGAGAGAGGAGTCGAATGTGACCCCTAGGTAGCGTGCTTGGGCTACTGGGTGAATGATTGTAGTTCCAACAGTAATGTGGAAGGAGGTAATAGGGCCAGGTTTGGGAGGAAGTATGAGGAGCTCTGTTTTAGCCATGTTGAGTTTAAGGCGTCGGAGGGCCATCCAGGATGATATAGCAGAGAGACATTCAGAAACTTTGGTTTGTACAGCAGGTGTAAGGTCAGGTGTTGAAAAGTATATTTGTGTGTCGTCGGCATAGAGGTGATAATTAAACCCAAAAGATGTTATTAGGTCACCTAGAGAGAGTGTGTACAGAGAAAAGAGAAGAGGTCCCAGGACAGAGCCCTGGGGTACCCCCACAGAGAGATCAATAGAGGAGGAGGTGTTAGCAGAAGAGACACTAAAAGTACGATGGGAGAGGTAGGATGAGATCCAGGATAGAGCTTTGTTCCGAATACCAAGAGTATGGAGAATGTGAAGGAGAAGAGGGTGGTCCACGGTGTCAAATGCTGCAGAGAGGTCGAGTAATATGAGCAGAGTGTAATGACCTCTGTCTTTGGCAGCATGGAGGTCGTCAGTTATTTTAGTGAGGGCTGTTTCCGTGGAGTGAGCAGTGCGGAAGCCAGATTGTAGAGGGTCTAGGAGAGAATAGGTGTTGAGAAAATGGAGCAAGCGAGAGAATACAAGACGTTCAAGTAGTTTAGAGGCAAAAGGCAGGAGGGAGACAGGTCGATAGTTAGAAAGACAGGTAGGGTCAAGCTTGCTGTTTTTGAGTAATGGTATGACTGTTGCATGTTTGAAGGAGGATGGAAAGGTTCCAGAGCAGAGGGAGGAGTTAAAAATGTGTGTAAGCGTAGGGATTATAGTAGGAGCTAAAGGTTTTAGGAGATGGGAGGGAATGGGGTCAAGAGGGCAAGTGGTAGAGGGAGAAGAGGAGATCAACAGCGACACATCCTCCTCTGAGACAGTGGAAAAAGACTCAAGGAAGGCAGGAGGAGAGTTAGGAAGAGGTGTAGGATGGGGGGAAGAAACAGAGGGGATGTTCTGCTGTATAGATTCCACCTTTTCCTTAAAATAGTCAGCAAAGTCCTGAGCGGAGATGGAGGAAGGAGAGGCAGCTGAGGGTGGTTTGAGTAGAGTATCAAAGACAGAGAACAGTCGGCGTGGGTTAGACTTGTGCATGTTGATTAGTGCAGAAAAGTAGGCTTGTTTAGCTTGCGAGAGGGCAGAGTTGAAACAGGATAGCATAAATTTGTAGTGCAGGAAGTCTGCGAGAGTGTGAGTCTTCCTCCAGAGGCGTTCAGAGGAACGAGTGGAGGAACGCAGCATGCGCGTGTGGGAATTTAGCCAGGGTCTAGGGTTAGAAGGGCGAGGGCGGCAGAGAGAAAGCGGGGCATGTAGATCAAGAGACGAGGACAAGACAGAGTTGTACTTTCTGACCAGGTTGTCAGGGTCTGTAGCAGAGCTGAGAGAGGAGAGGGAGGAGTGTAAAGTGGACTCAAAGTCAGGTAAGTGAATAGAGCGCAGGTTTCTGCAGAACCGGGGGGTAGATGGAGGTGGAGAAGGGGAGAAGCGAGATAAAGAGAATGAGATGAGATGATGGTCAGAGAGAGGAAAAGGGGAAATGGAGAAATCAGAGAGAGAGAAGTTTTTAGTGAAAACCAGGTCTAAGTAGTGGCCATCCTTGTGGGTGCTGGCTGCAGTCCACTGTTGAAGGCCAAAAGAAGAGGTAAGAGAAAGAAAGCGGGAAGCCCAAGAGAGAGAGGGGTCATCAATGTGGCAATTGAAGTCCCCAAGGAGAAGAACAGGGGATTCTGAGGAGAGAAAGAAAGAGAGCCAGGATTCAAAGTGAGAGAGAAAGGCAGAAGGGGGATGAGTAGAGGTAGGTGGGCGATAGATGACCGCCACATGAACAGGGAGAGGAGAGAAGATCTTTACAGTGTGAGCCTCAAAGGAGGGAAAAGCAAGAGAGGGGGGAATAGGAAGGGTTCGGTAATGGCAGACAGAGGAGAGCAGGAGCCCCACGCCTCCACCCCTGCCATCAGGGCGCGGAGTGTGGGAGAAGGAAAGGCCACCATAGGAGAGGGCAGCTTCCAGAGCAGAGTCAGACTGAGTGAGCCAGGTCTCAGTTATAGCAAAGAGAAGCAGGGAGTGAGAGAGAAAGAAGTCATGTACAGAGAGGAACTTGTTAGAGAGGGAGCGAGCATTCCAAAGGGCACAGGAGAAAGGGAGAGAGGAGGGAGGGTGGCAGGGGATGGGTATGAGGTTGGAGGGGTTGACACCAGAAGGAGTAGAAGTTGCATGTGGGAGGCGAGGACGAGAGCAAGTTGAAATAAGACAGGGACCAGGATTGGGAGAGATATCCCCAGAAGCAAGGAGGAGAAGCATGGATAGAAAGAGGATGTGTGAGGAGGATTTGTAGGGGTGTTTTTTAGTGCAGGGGATATAGCTGTGTGGTGTCAGAGGACGCAGGTAAGAAAGGAGTTCATGTGAACAGAGAAGTGGTGAAGAAAGGAGAGATGGAGATATATGAATAGAGTTTGAGACATTCTGAGGCTGGTAAAAAGAAGTGCATAATTTGAGAAGTGAAGTCACAGCAAATATAAATGGTAAAGGCAGCATCACAGCAGTAATGATGCAGTCTGGTATTGATGATATCCTCCTTTCCAGCATAGTTCAAATGCAGGAATCAGGGCCAGATGGGGTGTCCACTTCTTCCTCACTTCTTTTGAACTTCCTTTTAAACTTCAGTTGTTCAATAGTCATGCCACTTATAATGGGCCACTTGTCACCTGACAATGTTGTTCTGTCTGCTTAATTAGCACATCTGAGGCACATTCAAACAAATGGTTTTCTACACAGGGTGTTCCCTGCCTAGGTGGCAACACTTAATTTGATTAGGGGTAGACAGAAAACAGCATTCAAATATGGATTTTACCTAGCATTGGATCACTTGCATATACTATATAATACACACAGCAGAGGATTTAGATTTATATCAATATATATGTTGAAGCTATTTGGCCCACAAACTGGTGCAAATGTTAATCCCTTACCCAAAACTTTATTCTCTACATCAGTCAGCGTATATTTGCTAATGTTGAAAATGCTTTGATCATCTACATTATTTCTTCTAGCTCTGTTTCGTCTGTTAATGCCTCCTCTCTGTCCTCTACATCATTTTTTCTTTTTTTCTTGCTGCCAAGGAGCATTAAATCTAAAGGGGGTTTGCATATTGTAGTGACCTTTACCTCCGGGAAGATATTCTCCCTTTCCTTGCGCCACTCTAAAAAAGAGAACGCCGGCTTAGTGACCTGTGTGGGTAGAGATTCATAGCTACTAACCTCCTCGTCATCTTCACATTCCCTCTCAGATAACACCTGGAATTGGTTGCTAATAATAATGTCGTCTGCCTGGGCCAAAGATGGAATTGTGACTTTAGGTTTGGACATACGCTGAGAAATAAATTGCTGTTTGTTGTGTACTGGCAGTTTGATTGGTACGTAGGGTGGGGCTGTGTCAGGTTTAATTTCACAGGAGCCTGTCCTGTTCTCCCCCATGTCATCGCGGGAGAATCAGGGCCCCCTGTTGCCAGCAGGTATGCACCACACTGAGACATGTAGCCTGAGCGTTAGACTCCCTAGGAGACCCTATCTGAGATTGGGCGGGGGAACACATGTAAAGTTACATCCACATTTCGTTCTGTCCCATCTGTCCCTTGTATTTGTCACTACTATAGTGAGAGTGTGGCATTTCTCTGAAAGTCCCATATTCAGGCCTTGCGATCTGATTGCAACAGGTTTGGTTTTATTCAGTGGGAGAGAGATTTGTCTTTATAGATGTGTGACCCATTGTGAGGCCACATTGTGACTCTGGTGACGTTGTTATACACGGTACCAAATGAGGTACGTGCAAAAGAGGGACACAGAGCAGAACAGGAGCTTAATGGGACTCGCCTAACACATTATTATTCTGTTGGGGTGAGTCCTTATGTTCCAATTAAGAATGAGCTATATTGATTAGGTTAATGTGCAGCTCCATAAACAAGCACACAGTCAATATGTCACACAGACAGACCAGGCATTTATATGTATATGTCACACAGACAGACCAGGCATTTATATGTATATGTCTGATCACCAAATACTTCTCTGTCATGGTCAAAACGGGTTTTGTTATTACAGCACTGATGATGTATGCATGTTTTATACGCATTCTACTTAGGACAGACTTTTTCCAATATAGCGGACAAGCCGGCTACGTACAGCTCTGTGTGTACGCGACGGCCACATGGAAAAGAAATGCTCAGCATTTTCTGAAAGGAGGAAAATTGACTGTTGCCCCCCCAAAACCCTCTGGGGACTACTAATTAGTGAAAGCGGTTAATCGGGGGGATCACTCTGGTATTGCCCCTCCTCACCATGTGATGTAGAATGTCTTGTGACCAGTGATGTCACCATAGGGAGATCGAGGGGTGTATATATAGCTCCACCCTATGCTCTAGAACAGGGGGGCGCAAACTTTTTTCCCTGCGCCCTTCTGCCGGCAGTCCCCTCACCTGCGCACCCCCCCTCACTCCCGCTCCGGCGTCGGCCTGCGTCACAATGTCACGTTGCCATAGCAATGTGACGTCACACGACCTTGCGGCGTTGACATGGTAACTCGTGTGAGAAGCCGCCGGAGCCAAGGTAAGTTAGGTTTACAGAGGCCCCTGCAGCTCCACCGGCACTTAATTTAAGTGCCTTCGGGAAGCGTGCGGGGCCTCTGTAAACCCCGCGCCCCTCCCCCCCGCACTCAGTCTCACGCCCCCTAGTTTGCGCACTGCTGCTCTGGGAGCTGGTTTCTCTGAGTTCTGGCAGAGGGCCTCACTGTGAGTCCTGTAAATATGTTTAGGTGTATAGCTATATTTTTTAAGAGTGTCCTGTCCCTGTTTATTGTTTTCAGCTTAGGAACGTGCCTTATTTAGTTAGCGCCTATAGTAACGGCCCAAGTTTTTTTGTCATTCGGGAAGAGAAGTGAGCAAGTGCTTAGTAGGAGTGCTCCGGAGCATAACTGAATTGGCCGCACTGAAGGTCCTTATTAAACTCCTGATTCAGTATGTATGGATGAGATATGCAGTGCACAGTAATGGGATACTGATCCCAGAAAGCAGAGTGCATTCCCACCAGGGGCCGGCTTGGGATGGGGCACTATTACCGCTCTGCAGGAGATCTAACCTATACTAAGGGAAACAAGTAAAAGTACCTCCCCAGCGTATGAGTGAGAGCTGCCAGGGGGAGAAGCGCAGAGTAACTTTATGATTTGCACCAGTTAATATATCTAACATGAAGTATGTCCTTGTATAATGAGCCTTATAAACGGCTGTGAATAAAGCTCTTGTTTCTACTATAAAAATTTGTGGCGCCCTTCCTTATTCTATCTGCATATCCTCACCCGGCCTGCACTGACCCAGCACCCTGACCAGGTATGAGACTGAGCCCAGCCTGCACTGACCCAGCACCCTGACCAGGTATGAGACTGAGCCCAGCCTGCACTGACCCAGCACCCTGACCAGGTATGAGACTGAGCCCAGCCTGCACTGACCCAGCACTCTGACCAGGTATGAGACTGAGCCCAGCCTGCACTGACCCATCACCCTGAGCAGGTATAAGACACTGAGCCCAGCCTGCACTGACCAAGCACCCTGACCAGGTATGAGACTGAGCCCAGCCTGCACTGACCCAGCACCCTGACCAGGTATGAGACTGAGCCCAGCCTGCACTGACCCAGCACCCTGACCAGGTATGAGACTGAGCCCAGCCTGCACTGACCCAGCACCCTGACCAGGTATGAGACTGAGCCCAGCCTGCACTGACCCAGCACCCTGACCAGGTATGAGACTGAGCCCAGCCTGCACTGACCCATCACCCTGAGCAGGTATAAGACACTGAGCCCAGCCTGCACTGACCAAGCACCCTGAGGAGGTGTGAGAAACTGAGCTCAGCCTGCACCTGCCCAGCACCCTGACAGGTATGAGAGACTGAGCACAGCCTGCACTGACCCAGCACACTAACCAGGTATGAGAGACTGAGCCCAGCCTGCACTGACCCAGCACCCTGAGGAGGTGTGAGAAACTGAGCTCAGCCTGCACCTGCCCAGCACCCTGACAGGTATGAGAGACTGAGCCCAGCCTGGACTGACCCAGCACCCTGAGGAGGTATGAGAGACTGAGCCCGACCTGCACTGACCCAGCACACTGAGGAAGTATGAGGGACGGAGCACAGCCTGCACACAGCACCCTGACCAGGTCTGAGAGACTGAGCCCAGCCTGCACACAGCACCCTGACCAGGTCTGAGAGACTGAGCCCAGCCTGCACTAACCCAGCACCCTGACCAGGTGTGAGAGACTGAGCACAGCCTGCACCCAGCACCCTGAGCAGGTCTGAGAGACTGAGCCCAGCCTGCACACAGCACCCTGACCAGGTCTGAGAGACTGAGCCCAGCCTGCACTAACCCAGCACCCTGACCAGGTCTGAGAGACTGAGCCCAGGCTGCACCCAGCACACTGACCAGGTCTGAGAGACTGAGCCCAGCCTGCACTGACCCAGCACCCTGACCAGGTCTGAGACTGAGCCCAGCCTGCACTGACCGAGCACTCTGATCAGGTCTGAGAGACTGAGCCCAGCCTGCACCCAGCACCCTGACCAGGTCTGAGAGACTGAGCCCAGCCTGCACTAACCCAGCACCCTGACCAGGTCTGAGAGACTGAGCCCAGGCTGCACCCAGCACACTGACCAGGTCTGAGAGACTGAGCCCAGCCTGCACTGATCCAGCACCCTGACCAGGTCTGAGAGACTGAGCCCAGCCTGCACTGACCCAGCACTCTGACCAGGTCTGAGAGACTGAGCCCAGCCTGCACCTCCCCAGCACCCTGAGGAGGTCTGAGAGACTGAGCTCAGCCTGCACCTGCCCAGCACCCTGACAGGCATGAGAGACTGAGCCCAGCCTGCACTGACCCAGCACCCTGAGGAGGTCTGAGAGGCTGAGCACTGCCATGTATATATATCGAACTCGATTTAAACTCCTTTAGAGCCGGGCAAGGAGGGATACAACGGTTTACAAAACAATTGTGTAGAAAATAAAAACATTTGACAGTTTTTGTGAATAATTGCAGAATATTTGTCCCTGAAGATGTAGTTTTCGGCAACAGATATGTTAGGTGCTTTTTGTGTACTGTACATATATACGAGGGCCCTTCCCTTGAATGTAGGTCTGTTTTGTAGCAGAAAGTCACTATCTCCCAAGGCTGCACACTGAACCAAGATCTTGGATTCTCATCCTGCGATGGCTGAACTTTGGTCTACAGTTGGAAGCCACCCACGTGAGCCTAAAGACCACCAGGAATAGCCCTGGCCTGGCGGCTTTCTCAGGACCCAGAATAGACACACTTCCGCTGGTACCTCCTTGAGATAGAAATAATTTGGCTCAATGTGAAAATATCGGCTGCAGAAACAGCTGCCCGTACAACATGTTTCCATGGAAACTGCGTCTCACATCCTAAATTTGAAATGGACATTTTTAAAGACGTGCAGTGATTCCAGAATGGTGCATACTTTTTACAGCATAGTTTAGTTTTTTTGTCATAAAATAACCACTGGGGATAAATATATTATTTCCTTAGTGCAACTTAAAGTGGAACCTCCTCTGGGCAGACGCTCTCTTACTTGATGCTCTTATCCTTATTGATTGTGCTCTTATTTTCCATGTATTCACATTTTGGAGAGGATTGCACACACTGATAGCGCTATATAAATGAAATGATACACACATACTTGCACGTTATAGGTTGTGATGAAGATTACAGTGAAGGGGAAACTGTGCAGTGCAGCAGCAGAGCAGGCGCTGGCCACTGCTTGAAAAGAGCAGCTGCACATGTGATGAAGGACAGGACATGTACTGAAAGACTAAACACGCATCCCACACACAGACCTACAATTGAGTTGCAGTAGCAGTACTAGATTACTTGCAGGGGGGTGCGGGGTGCATGAGACTTTTTTTGGGGGGGGGTGCTGCATTTACAGAGGCCCCGCGCTCTTCCTCAAGGCATTTAAATTAAATGCCGCTGACTGCGCCAGGCCTCTGTAACTCACTTACCTTGATTCAGCCAGCTTCGGGCGACGCGTTGCCATGGCAATGCGGCGTCAACGGACGTAGCGGGGTCACATGACGTCACGGTGTCATTTGACACTGCGTCGCCATGGCAACGCAGCGCCCGATGGTCATGTGACGTGACATCACATGACCCCGCAGCATAATTTGACGCTTGATATAAAGTGGGGGGCCCGAGCAGTGGAGGAGAGCAGCAGGGTGGTGCAGGGCAAAAGTTTGTGCACCCCTGCTTTAGACTAACTAAAAAAAGAGAAACCACTCACCCTGTCGTTTCAGGCCGATCCCAAAATCCTTTATACTCAATTCAGAGAGAAAAGTACCCCTATAATCTCTCCAAGGTTCTCAGTCCTCATCACTCAAAAACAGAAGACTGGAATTAAACGTTGTCATCACCGATCCGCATCTTTATTATCAAAATAGAAAATAATCCCCATCTCTTAAAAAACATCAGAATACCCCATGAAAAAAATTATTTTAATTTTAAGCTGGTCCAGTCCACATTTTGTCATTTGTCCATAGTAAGGACTATTGGACCACTATGTATCTATTGCTAACTTACAAACAGTGTTATCAACACACACTGTTCATATACCACACACGCAAGGTCTTTCATTTTCAAATACCTTCCATTATGAACTCTCCAATACCTTTTGCCAGAGTTTAAAAAGCAGAACACCCCCCCGGGGGGATGCCCCGTGTCCAGCAGAAGGACAGCCTGCCCCACACGGGCGTGGGGGTACACCTTTAACAAAAGTAACTCCTGACAAAAGAAATAGTATACAAGATATAGTGCCAAAAATAAAGATAAGATGAGAGGAAGTTTATTTTGATGAGGATATCCCGAAGTGATGTTGAAAATATGCCTGGAATGGTTAATTAGCATGTCAGAGGAATCAGAGGAAATGATATCTCAGCTCTCGTCCGCTGTGTTTCTGACACTTTTCCCTCCCATATGTATCTTATCTGCAGGAAACGGTCTCACAGCTTCTGAACAAGCCGGAGATTGTGACTCATCGCTGGGCACCGGGACAACTTATATTTGGATTCCTCTTTTCCACATAACTGGTAGTTAATAATAAAAGGGAATGTATTTAATGGCAGCCCAGGACACTGGTCCCTAATACCTGCAGCACACAGCTTCTTATAAACTGCCTTTACTTAAATACTAATCACTAGCGTTCACTGGCAAATCTCTGAATACATACCCTCCAACATTTCACCGAAGTAAAATACATATATAGGCCCCACACCCATCATACAGACCCGCAAACCCGTTATATAGACCTCCCACCAATCATAGACTCACACTCCTCATTATAGACCATTTAAATACCTAAACCTCTCCCACTTACATAATAATCCCACCCCAATTATTATTTTACATAATAGCTCCACCGGCCACATTCAAAGCAGCTCCTTTTCTCCACTTAATAGGGCCTCTCCTCACAACTGCAGCCTGCTGAGGGGCCCCGGGCAGAGGGGACCGCACACCTGGGACCCCCACAGTTTCCCGCTGACGCACACTCGCTGCAACTAGGGCCAACCCAAACTTTGTGGTGACACGTAATGAGGGCCTGTGGCCAGCCTATCACATGGCCCGTGGTCGCAGAGGGGAGAGGGCGTGCAGGGAAGGCACCCGGTACAAGCTGGGACACTGCTTGGGGGCTGACACACTGCCTCTCAAAGTTGTACAGTTGAAGGGTTCGCCAATAGTTTTGGAAAGTTGTATTATGGGTCCTGGATATGTAACAATTTGATATGACCAACAAAAGAGATCACTTAGATTGTAAGCTCTTCGGGGCAGGGACTCCTGTTCCTAATGTTACTTTTATGTCTGAAGCGCTTATTCCCTTTATGTGTCATATTATTATGTTCCGTGTGTTGCTGCTGTGACGCGCCATGTACATAAATGGCACTATATAAAGATATACATACATACAAATAAGGCAACAGACTGTACAGGGCTTACAAACCTCACAGATGTCTTCATTTGCACGGTTAACATGTAAACCTAACACTTCATTAAAACTTGGGATGTCTGTCATATCTCTTCATTTTCTCCTTCTATCTCTGTATAAATATATACTTAGATTGTAAGCTCTCCGGACAGGAACTCCCTTGACTAATATCTACTTTAATGTCTGTAGCGCTTATTTCTATTATGTCTCATATTATATTGTCACTTGTGTTACTGCTGTGAAGCACTATGTACATGGATCGCACTATACAAATAAAGATATACATACAAAGATATATCTTATACTATATTAGTGAAAGCACTGTATGTTTGTTTGCCTGCCTGCCTGCCTGCATGCATGCATGCCTGCCTGCTGGATGTCCGGTGTCCCTAGCGGCAATCTCATTGGTCCCTTGGCCCGCCCGCCCCCGCACACCTCTCATTGGCCTCACACACTCACACCACCCCCTTGGCCCGCCCCCCACACCTCTCATTGGCCTGAGGCGGAGTGACGGGCCAAAGGTCCAAAAAAATAAAAAAAAAACACACACACACACACACACACACACACACACACACACACACACACACACACACACACACACACACACACACACACACACACACACACACACACACCTCTCTCCCCTCTCCAAATCACCTTTTCCCCCTCCCCAGCGGCATCACCTCTTCCCCCTCACCAGCGGCATCACCTCTTCCCCCTCCCCAGCGGCATCACCTCTTCCCCCTCCCCAGCGGCATCACCTCTTCCCCCTCCCCAGCGGCATCACCTCTTCCCCCTCCCCAGCGGCATCACCTCTTCCCCCTCCCCAGCGGCATCACCTCTTCCCCCTCCCCAGCGGCATCACCTCTTCCCCCTCCCCAGCGGCATCACCTCTTCCCCCTCCCCAGCGGCATCACCTCTTCCCCCTCCCCAGCGGCATCACCTCTCCCCGCTCCAAATCACCTCTCCCCGCTCCAAATCACCCCTCCCCGCTCCAAATCACCCCTCCCCGCTCCAAATCACCCCTCCCCGCTCCAAATCACCTCGCTTCCCGCAGCTGCCACGCGGCGCGTAAGATGGCGGACCCCCTTCCTCCCTCGCGGCGCCGAGTCAGACGGTGGCGGCGCCCGGAAGTACAGGTAGGTGTCGCTCCCCACCTCCGGCGCCAAACGGAACTGAGAAAGGGCGCATCAACTGAGGTGTGTGTGTGTGTGTGTGTGTGTGTGTGTGTGTGTGTGTGTGTGTGTGTGTGTGTGTGTGTGTGTGTGTGTGTGTGTGTGTGTGTGTGTGTGTGTGTGTGTGTGTGTGTCACTGTCCACTGCCCCCCCCTCCTATCCACTGCCCCCCCCTCCTGTCCACTGCCCCCCCCTCCTGTCCACTGCCCCCCCCTCCTATCCACTGCCCCCCCCTCCTGTCCACTGCCCCCCCTCCTGTCCACTGCCCCCCCCTCCTGTCCACTGCCCCCCCCTCCTGTCCACTGCCCCCCCCCTCCTGTCCACTGCCCCCCCCTCCTGTCCACTGCCCCCCCCTCCTGTCCACTGCCCCCCCCTCCTGTCCACTGCCCCCCCCTCCTGTCCACTGCCCCCCCTCCTGTCCACTGCCCCCCCCTCCTGTCCACTGCCCCCCCCCCTCCTGTCCACTGCCCCCTCACTCCTGTCCACTGCCCCCCCCTCCTGTCCACTGCCCCCCCCCTCCTGTCCACTGCCCTCCTGTCCACTGCCCCCCCCCTCCTGTCCACTGCCCCCCCCCTCCTGTCCACTGCCCCCCCCCTCCTGTCCACTGCCCCCCCCCTCCTGTCCACTGCCCCCCCCCTCCTGTCCACTGCCCCCCCCCCTCCTGTCCACTGCCCCCCCCCCTCCTGTCCACTGCCCCCCCCTCCTGTCCACTGCCCCCCCCTCCTGTCCACTGCCCCCCCCCTCCTGTCCACTGCCCCCCCCCCTCCTGTCCACTGCCCCCCCCCCTCCTGTCCACTGCCCCCCCCCTCCTGTCCACTGCCCCCCCCTCCTGTCCACTGCCCCCTCCCTCCTGTCCACTGCCCCCTCCCTCCTGTCCACTGCCCCCTCCCTCCTGTCCACTGCCCCCCCCCTCCTGTCCACTGCCCCCCCCCTCCTGTCCACTGCCCCCCCCCCCTCCTGTCCACTGCCCCCCCCCTCCTGTCCACTGCAGGAAATGCAGGGGGAGGAATCCATGCCTTTGAGGCGCCCCCCCCTCCCTTTGACGCCCCCCCCCTCCCTTTGACGCCCCCCCCCCTCCCTTTGACGCCCCCCCTCCCTTTGACGCACGCACGCACACACTGACTGACGCGCACACAAAGCCTGACTGACGCACGCACACACTGACTGAGGCACACACTGACTGTGTGTGCGTCAGTCAGTCTGTGTGTGTTTGTGTTTCTGCCTCAGACTCACTGACGCGCGAGCAAACACACATTGACTGACGCACACACGCTACATGAAGCTGTAAAGGAGGGAGGGAGGGGGGGGACTGGATTGATGTGAATGGGGGACAAACAGAGAGAGGGGGGAGGAGAGAGAGGAACGGGAACATTACATCCCGGGCAACGCCGGGTCTCTCAGCTAGTATATATATATATAGTGTGTGTGTGTGTGTGTGTGTGCGCGCATGTGTGGGTGGGTAGGGGGTGAATAAGTCATATACACAGAGAGCTACATTTGGAAGTTGGAGGCTCAGGTTGGCTACATTAATACGTTAAGCTTTCAGAACCCCACCCTAAATTACTTTATTGTAGCTGTGCTCAAACGGGTCCTAATCCCTGTGCATAGTCAGGTCATAGGAAACAAATGCATTTTGCCATTAAATTGACACTGCGTATGTCTTCTACATACAGTAGAGACATCACACACCGTTTCCTGGACAGCCATCTTAATTTAGGTACGGGCAGCAACCTAAATATGCAGCGACATTCATCAGTTAGTTTGCTAACGAGTGGAGAGCCCCACTAATGAAGGGAAGTAGGAATGGGAGAGGATTGCGTACTAAAAGGAACGGGTAGAACCAGGCCCTATGAGGAAGGAATAGGATTGCTCTGTGAGGATAGGAGATGATTGGATCCTTTGATAGAAATGGGCCCTACGAGGGGACATACTATTTGGTCTTATGAGAGGGGTGCGGGGGGTGTTAGGACTGGGCCCTAAATCAGTTTCCTTGTATTGAACAAGCAGTGATCTTGCACACAGAGATCACACACTTGATCCCAGGAACCGGATTAGTGATGGGCCCCTCTCATGTGCAGAACAGTAAGGGACGCAGAATTCCAGTAAGGGGCTGCGGGGGAAGTGGGGGGTTGGCTGACACAATGCAAGTTACACAAAGGCTGCTGTATGCGTTCAGAGGGACAGGGTCTGTGGAGGTTTCGCCTCATTACAAGCGCTGTGTTAAGATCCTGTCCCACCTTGCAGAAGGCTGCACACATTCCTCAATACTTCCTTTCGCTTTTGCTGCAAAACAACATGGGGGGTCCCAACACCGCCGTTACTGCATATTAACCCCCCCAGCGCTGGAGAGGCTTGCAATAGATTGTCGCAGCTCCGGCATACAAATGGATCAAGCTTTTTTATTTATTTTTTAAATATATATGTGTAGCTTGGTCTGTTCTTCATTCCTCCTGTGCGTGGATAGCAGGGGTGCACTGACACCTGCGTCTCCGTGAAATGAGAACCTAACGTTGGTAATGTGAAGAGATCAATGTCAGTGGCACTGAACCGCAGAGCATACAATCTAAGCAGAGTGCTGAGACAGTTACCATACTGATGCATAATAGACATCACCTTTCATTATAGCCCTTTATTTAAATGTGAGTTACGAAGTCTTTATGGAATAGAATAACGATTATCGTCTTTAAGTGAATTTTGTGATGTGGAAGCTGAATATTATGATGAGAAATTATGTGATTTGCAATGAGGGGAGGACCACAAACAGCTTTCTATGGGACTGCCGAACAAACTTTAATAATCTTCTCTTTTATCACACACAAGATACTCCCCACTAACACTAATTACTGAGACACATTATGGGGTAACACGAGGGTGACTTTGTTTCCAGGTGAGAAGAGTTTGCTGCCATGTGTCACTGCCTGATCCATGTCTTTTTGTGATTCTGAAATGTTGCTCTGCGATACTCATGGTTACTGTGTGATACTCACGTATTGAACTGAAAGTTTAATGTGTGATACTCCCATGTTGAACTGAAAGGTTACTGTGTGATACTCACGTATTGAACTGAATATGCCACAGGATGGGGTATGCCTCAGGATGGAGTTTGACTCAGGATGGAGTTTGCCTCGGGATGGGGTATGCATCAAGATTGAGTATGCCTCAGTACGGGGTATACTTCAGTATGGGGTTTGCCTCAGTATGGGGTTTGCCTCAGGATGGAGTATGCCCCAGGATGGAGTATGACTCAGGATGGAGTATGACTCAGGATAGAGCATGTTCCAGTCGCACAGCTGATCCTCCGGTGATACTGAAGAGGTGTATCAATGTAAAGAAGGTGCTAATAGAAGATTTTGATGCATTTGCTGATTGCATTTGTGTCAGATCAGATGTAACATTTGGCACAAATTGTAAGCCAGGAAAACTTACACCGCTTCAGACCTGGTGGTGTGTCCTAAACACAAAACAGAGAAGTGACGCACTGAGACGTACATTGTGATGCATTTAATAATCCGCGTGTCATGTAACGCCGTCCTAACATCTCCTTCTGACACTCCCCAAATCCTTAACTGACACACGCGGTGAAAACGTGGAGCAAGGACCTGAATACATTGATGCAAAGAGACACAAGATGGAAAAGGACCAGTCTTGGGAAAATCTTGCTCCAAATTTGCCAAACACCCCCACCCCCGCCCCCCCTCCTTTATCTTCTAGACTCGCTCTCAAACCTGGAAAAAACAAAAGGCATTTCATTTAAAGGCAGAATGTAAACCATTCCAAGATGTTTGGTTTGTCACTTTTTGGAGAAATACTGTGTGTCATGGAGCTGTTTTGGATTTACTACAAAAGGACATGTTAATACAGGAGAGTCCTGTGTATTACAATGTGCAGACAGAGAGGAAATTCCTCTCATGTCTGTAAAAAGCAATGAACACAATGCAGAGCACTGATTTGTATATTCTCTTGTCAAATGTTAGCTTAAAGTTATAGGAGTTTTGGGGACGGCAGAGACTTGAGAGGAATTCCACAGGAGGCTGCAGGCCTTAAATCTCCTTAGTGAAACAAAGCAGGTACCATTAGGTGTTGCCTCACTTGAGTTCTATATCTTTAACCTAATTAAACAATCCATACACATACATATATATTTCATTTTAATTTCCCATTCCAATGTCACTTTTTTGTGTGAAATTATACTGTAGTTTCTTGTTTTAGATAAATGTTCATTTAAAATTGTTTTTTTTTTCTTTCCAGGGAGCTGTTAAATACAGCCATATCTCTGCTGAATAATATGATCTGCTAACGCAGGGGAGCGCAAACTTTCTCCGCTGCGCCCCCCCATGCCTGCGCTCCCCCCCCCCACCTCCATACCTTGTCTTCGGCGTCAAAGGAGGCCGCGGGGTCACGGGATGTCATGTTGCCACGGCGACGCGTCACCCAAGGCAAGGGACGTTGCAGAGGCCTCACACAATCCCCCAGCATTTAATTTAAATGCCTTGGAGAAGAGCGCGGGGCTTCTGCAACCGCCGCGCCCCCCCCACCCTGAAAATCGCACCCCCCCAGTTTGTGCACCCTTGTGCTAACGTACGTTTGGATTGTATGTAGGTGATATGTGTTACTGTACTGTTTGCAGGTCAGACCTCAATTTCAAAAGCAATATATAAAAATATGAATTGAGTGGTAAATATGGAAGTGGCGACGTCCTTTCACTGTGTACCTTCTCCACAAAGGCGGCTTATAAACCTCTCTATAAGATAACAGGGATCTTTGCATAGGAAAGGTTATCGCTGATCACTGAAGTCATACACATGGAAAGTTCACCGAGTTGTATGCCGCTGCAGAAATAGTCGGGTGCATTAAGGACCTGCTCTAAGCCCCACTTAATTTGGCAATTAACTGGAAACACGTGATTTAAATAGAATACCGACAAACAAGGATTGGAGGTTTTATTCAGAAATCAGGCAGCTCCCCATCACTATATCATTGTTACATTGTTTCCATTGCTGCTCTTTATGGCAGTTTAAGGGTTAACATGCATCAATGAGCCTTTGATAGCTGCTCTGTGTGGCAGGGAGAGGGTTAAGAGAGGCAGGAATGTCTCAATAAACCTTTGATGGCTCACTGATAATAACACCAGCCTTTGTCCCACTCCCTGCTCCTCACACAGCTCAGTGCCATGCTGGCTTTTATGAATGGTCGGGTTCTGCAGTGAGCTTATTGGCTGATCTATTTGTAACACGGACAAATAGGAAGTGCTGAATACTTCCACCTGGTGTGCCTCTAGTGACAGTAATTTCCAGCCCTGCGTTAACTGGCTGCGTTTCGTTCAATCTCACAATATCATCCCGTATATATGTCACAATATCATTCCGTATATATGTCACAATATCATTCCGTATATATGTCACAATATCATTCCGTATATATGTCACAATATCATTCCGTATATATGTCACAATATCATTCCGTATATATGTCACAATATCATTCCGTATATATGTCACAATATCATTCCGTATATATGTCACAATATCATTCCGTATATATGTCACAATATCATTCCGTATATATGTCACAATATCATTCCGTATATCTCACACTATAATTCCGTATATATGTCACAATATCATTCCGTATATATGTCACAATATCATTCCGTATATATGTCACAATATCATTCCGTATATATGTCACAATATCATTCCGTATATATGTCACAATATCATTCCATATATATGTCACAATATCATTCCGTATATGTCACAATATCATTCCGTATATATGTCACAATATCATTCTGTATATATCACAATATCATTCCGTATATCTCACACTATAATTCCGTATATATGTCACAATATCATTCCGTATATATGTCACAATATCATTCCGTATATATGTCACAATATCATTCCGTATATATGTCACAATATCATTCCGTATATATGTCACAATATCATTCCGTATATATGTCACAATATCATTCCGTATATATGTCACAATATCATTCCGTATATCTCACACTATAATTCCGTATATATGTCACAATATCATTCTGTATATATCACAGTTTCATTCCATTTATCTCACACTATCATTCAGTATATATATCACAATATCATTCCATTTATGTCACAATATAATTCCGTATATATATCACAATATCATTCCGTATATGTCACAATATCATTCCGTATATGTCACAATATCATTCTATATATCTCACAATATAATTCCGTATATCTTACATCATTCCATATATGTCACAATATCATTATGTATATGTCACAATATCATTTGTATATGTCACAATATCATTCCGTATATGTCACAATATCATACCATATATGTCACAATATCAATCTGTTTATCTCACAATATCATTATGTATACAGTATGTCACAATATCATTAGTATATGTCACAATATCATTCCGTATGTCACAATATCATACCGTATATGTCACAATATCATTCCGTATGTCACAATATCATTATGTATATGTCACAATATCATTCCATATATGTCACAATATCATTCGTATATGTCACAATATCATACCGTATATCTCACAATATCATTCTGTTTATCTCACAATATCATTCCGTATATGTCACAATTTCTTACACAGTAGCTTACAATCATTCTGTATATAAACATTCCGTATATCTCACAATATCATTCTGTATATAAACATTCCGTATATCTCACATTATCATTCTGTATATAAACATTCCGTATATCTCACAATATCATTCTGTATATAAACATTCCGTATATCTCACATTATCATTCTGTATATAAACATTCCGTATATCTCACAATATCATTCTGTATATAAACATTCCGTATATCTCACAATATCATTCTGTATATATCTCACAATATCATTCTGTATATAAACATTCCGTATATCTCACAATATCATTCCGTATATAAACATTCCGTATATCTCACAATATCATTCTGTATATAAACATTCCGTATATCTCACAATATCATTCTGTATATAAACATTCCGTATATCTCACAATATCATTCTGTATATATGTCACAATATCATTCCGTATATATGTCACAATATCATTCTGTATATATCACAATATCATTCCGTATATCTCACACTATAATTCCGTATATATGTCACAATATCATTCCGTATATATGTCACAATATCATTCCGTATATATGTCACAATATCATTCTGTATATAAACATTCAGTATATCTCACAATATCATTCTGTATATAAACATTCCGTATATCTCACAATATCATTCTGTATATAAACATTCCGTATATCTCACAATATCATTCTGTATATAAACATTCCGTATATCTCACAATATCATTCTGTATATAAACATTCCGTATATCTCACAATATCATTCTGTATATAAACATTCCGTATATCTCACAATATCATTCCGTATATCTCACAATATCATTCTGTATATATCTCACAATATCATTCTGTAATTAAACACGTATCCTTTAAGCATTGTTATATCCCTCAGTGCCGTATTAGGCTGAGTCCATGGTGTCAGACACTGCGCGGAGGCGTCCGCGTGGGTGCGATCAGATTGCCTTAAGGCATTGATCGTGCCCATAGACCGCCCAGGTGCACGCGGGCAGAGGCAGGAGGGGGCAAGCGTTGCGCAAGAAATCAGTTGAAACTGATTTCTTGGCACGACATGCAGGTCACGTGAGCGGTTTGCCCAATGAGGGCGAACCAGTTCCGTGACGCCCCTAGGCACGCCTCCCACGACGTGTCTACCTTGGACAGGAAAAGCACCCGCTTCACCCGGGTGACGTCACAGCCTCCGCACTCCTCCGCCCGGGTGAAGGCACCTAATATCTCCCTGACCCTGTCTACTTCTGTCTTGGTCCTGGGATGGGACAATCTTTCTTCTCACGTGGTTCTGGGTCGGGTTTCATTCTGTAAAAGCTTCTCTCTTTGAGCTGTCCCCACAGTGCAGAAGGGGAGAAAGGAAGAGGCTTTCTTCCAAATTCTTTGAGGGAGTTAATCCTGCTTTTTATATGACAACGCTACATTCTCTGCTTGTATAATTGGGGCTTTTGTTAGGGTGGTGTTGTTCTGCAAAAAAAAAGCTTCAAACAGATTCAGCAGAAGATGGAACATCACTCTGAGTCGCTGTGATGGGCATTTAGAAAAAATAACCGTGACAAATAAAAAGCCCTGTCCACATCCTCTCTATATGTGCCTGATAACATTCAGCGTGTAACAGAAGAAAGTCTTACAGAACTAACAGCAGTTAATGGTGTATTCATGGCTTCGTTGAAGCATTTTTACGTAACAGAAGAGAAGGCTCTCTGAGAGAAATCACAAGGCATTTTCTGAATTTGTGTGGTTACATGTAGGATGACAGCTGCAATGTTTGGGTGATATTGAAAGGATAGTCTGAATTTGCCACATACATAGTGCATAGGGTGGCCAGGGGGCTTGTCCAAAAATACTGGACACAATGGTGAAAAGTGCGACGCGCGCGAGAATCGGTGGGGAAGAATGTTATTTATAAATGACCGGACTGTTATGTAATTTTTTCTACATTTCACTCCAAGTATTCACCAATTTGCACCAATTTATATTCTATTTTGGAAAAAAATCTGGGGAGGGAGCGCCCTTCCGAGGATTATTTTAGGAAATAGAATATTAAATAGTACATATTGGTGCAAATTGGTGCAAATTGGTGCACGCTTGGAGTGACATTTAGAACAAATGACGTAATGGTCAGATCATTTATAAATAACTGACCTGCAGTCATACTGTACATGGCGAGCAACACTGATCTTACTGCTGCTCCCACAAATTCCAAGATTTTTGCACCCCTCCTCATCCTCACTCTCTCCCCCTTGTCCTCTCACCCTCCCTTGTCCTCTCACCCCCCATCCCCCCTCCCTTCATCCTCTCACCCCTCCCTTCATCCTCTGTTACCCCCTCCCTTCATCCTCTGTTTCCCCCCATCCCTTCATCCTCTCACCCCGCCCCCTCCTCCCTGTCATTATCAGTACAGTAGCTTTCAAATTTAGACTTCAAAATCCAGCATTAAATTGCATATTGCATCATACCATTGGATAAGTAACCTGCTCTGCCTTCTTGGGGATGATCGGTAAGTAAGGGTGCTGCAGAGATTGCAATGCTGCTGAGATGAGAGCTGAGATCTGTGAGTAAGGGTGCTGCAGAGATTGCAATGCTGCTGGGATGAGAGCTGAGATCTGTAAGTAAGGGTGCTGCAGAGATTGCAATGCTGCTGGGATTAGGGCTGAGAGTAAGGGTGCTGCAGAGATTGCAATGCTGCTGTGATGAGAGCTGAGATCTGTGAGTAAGAGTGCTGCAGAGATTGCAATGCTGCTGGGATGAGAGCTGAGATCTGTGAGTAAGGGTGCTGCAGAGATTGCAATGCTGCTGGGATGAGAGCTGAGATCAGCGAGTAAGGGTGCTGCAGAGATTGCAATGCTGCTGGGATGAGAGCTGAGATCTGTAAGTAAGAGTGCTGCAGAGATTGCAATGCTGCTGGGATGAGGGCTGAGATCGGTAAGTAAGGGTGCTGCAGAGATTGCAATGCTGCTGGGATGAGAGCTGAGATCAGTAAGTAAGGGTGCTGCAGAGATTGCAATGCTGCTGGGATGAGGGCTGAGATCGGTAAGTAAGGGTGCTGCAGAGATTGCAATGCTGCTGGGATTAGGGCTGAGAGTAAGGGTGCTGCAGAGATTGCAATGCTGCTGGGATGAGAGCTGAGATCTGTGAGTAAGGGTGCTGCAGAGATTGCAATGCTGCTGTGATGATCTGTAAGTAAGGGTGCTGCAGAGATTGCAATGCTGCTGTGATGAGGGCTGAGATCAGTAAGTAAGGGTGCTGCAGAGATTGCAATGCTGCTGGGATGAGATCTGTGAGTAAGGGTGCTGCAGAGATTGCAATGCTGCTGGGATGAGAGCTGAGTTATGGAGCCTTCTTGAGAATTTACAATGCGGGTCATTTTTAATAGATCTTGAAAATGGGAAGACTGTTAGTATAGTAACAGAAAAGTGAGGGTGAGTGAGCAATTAAACAAAGTTGCCAGTACTGTATGTCACCACACACACACACACACACACGCACGCTCACACGCACGCGCACACGCACACGCACACGGCACAGGACACAGACAGAAAGACAGAAAGACAGACACACTGAGATACACACATTGAGACACACACATACACACTGAGACACACACAGACACACACACAGACACACACACACACACACACATACAGACAGGACACAGATAGATAGACACACACAGGCAGGACACTGAGACACACACACAGACAGCACACTGAGACGCACACAGGCAGGACACCGAGGCACACAGACAGACACACACACTGAGACACACAGACACGCACACTGAGACACCAGACACACACACTGAGACACACACTGAGACACACACACACACACACACACACACACACACACACACACACACACACACACACACACACACACACACACACACACACACACACACACACACACACACACACACACACACACACACACACACACACACACACACACACACACACCTCTCTGCTGCATGCTTTGCCACTGCTCTTTGGCCCCACCCCCCAGGCTCCTGCCACCTTCTGATTGGCTGCATTACACAGCAGCAACCAATCAGAATCTGCCCAGCCCCCTAGCAGCAGCCCTGCTCTGTCCCATGTCCGGTATTACTGTATCTCTCACATTTTACCGGACAGGGGAACCGAATACCGGCCTGTCCCGTTCCATACCGGGCACCTGGCAACCCTAGTAACCAAATACCGGCCTGTCCCGTTCCATACCGGACACCTGGCAACCCTAGTAACCAGATACCGGCCTGTCCCGTTCCATACCGGGCACCTGGCAACCCTAGTAACCAGATACCGGCCTGTCCCGTTCCATACCGGGCACCTGGCAACCCTAGTAACCAGATACCGGCCTGTCCCGTTCCATACCGGACACCTGGCAACCCTAGTAACCAGATACCGGCCTGTCCCGTTCCATACCGGGCACCTGGCAACCCTAGTAACCAGATACCGGCCTGTCCCGTTCCATACCGGGCACCTGGCAACCCTAGTAACCAGATACCGGCCTGTCCCGTTCCATACCGGGCACCTGGCAACCCTAGTAACCAGATACCGGCCTGTCCCGTTCCATACCGGGCACCTGGCAACCCTAGTAACCAGATACCGGCCTGTCCCGTTCCATACCGGGCACCTGGCAACCCTAGTAACCAAATACCGGCCTGTCCCGTTCCATACCGGGCACCTGGCAACCCTAGTAACGAGATACCGGCCTGTCCCGTTCCATACCGGGCACCTGGCAACCCTAGTAACCAAATACCGGCCTGTCCCGTTCCATACCGGGCACCTGGCAACCCTAGTAACCAGATACCGGCCTGTCCCGTTCCATACCGGGCACCTGGCAACCCTAGTAACGAGATACCGGCCTGTCCCGTTCCATACCGGGCACCTGGCAACCCTAGTAACGAGATACCGGCCTGTCCCGTTCCATACCGGGCACCTGGCAACCCTAGTAACCAGATACCGGCCTGTCCCGTTCCATACCGGGCACCTGGCAACCCTAGTAACCAAATACCGGCCTGTCCCGTTCCATACCGGGCACCTGGCAACCCTAGTAACGAGATACCGGCCTGTCCCGTTCCATACCGGGCACCTGGCAACCCTAGTAACCAAATACCGGCCTGTCCCGTTCCATACCGGGCACCTGGCAACCCTAGTAACCAGATACCGGCCTGTCCCGTTCCATACCGGGCACCTGGCAACCCTAGTAACCAAATACC
Source organism: Ascaphus truei (assembly GCF_040206685.1). Lineage (NCBI taxonomy): Eukaryota > Metazoa > Chordata > Amphibia > Anura > Ascaphidae > Ascaphus > Ascaphus truei. Next base: position 47,817,815 of record NC_134494.1, read on the forward strand.
GGCCTGTCCCGTTCCATACCGGACACCTGGCAACCCTAGTAACCAAATACCGGCCTGTCCCGTTCCATACCGGACACCTGGCAACCCTAGTAACCAGATACCGGCCTGTCCCGTTCCATACCGGACACCTGGCAACCCTAGTAACCAGATACCGGCCTGTCCCGTTCCATACCGGACACCTGGCAACCCTAGTAACCAGATACCGGCCTGTCCCGTTCCATACCGGGCACCTGGCAACCCTAGTAACCAGATACCGGCCTGTCCCGTTCCATACCGGGCACCTGGCAACCCTAGTAACCAGATACCGGCCTGTCCCGTTCCATACCGGGCACCTGGCAACCCTAGTAACCAGATACCGGCCTGTCCCGTTCCATACCGGGCACCTGGCAACCCTAGTAACCAAATACCGGCCTGTCCCGTTCCATACCGGGCACCTGGCAACCCTAGTAACCAGATACCGGCCTGTCCCGTTCCATACCGGGCACCTGGCAACCCTAGTAACCAGATACCGGCCTGTCCCGTTCCATACCGGGCACCTGGCAACCCTAGTAACCAAATACCGGCCTGTCCCGTTCCATACCGGGCACCTGGCAACCCTAGTAACCAAATACCGGCCTGTCCCGTTCCATACCGGGCACCTGGCAACCCTAGTAACCAGATACCGGCCTGTCCCGTTCCATACCGGGCACCTGGCAACCCTAGTAACCAGATACCGGCCTGTCCCGTTCCATACCGGGCACCTGGCAACACTAGTAACGAGATACCGGCCTGTCCCGTTCCATACCGGGCACCTGGCAACCCTAGTAACGAGATACCGGCCTGTCCCGTTCCATACCGGGCACCTGGCAACCCTAGTAACCAGATACCGGCCTGTCCCGTTCCATACCGGGCACCTGGCAACCCTAGTAACCAGATACCGGCCTGTCCCGTTCCATACCGGGCACCTGGCAACCCTAGTAACGAGATACCGGCCTGTCCCGTTCCATACCGGGCACCTGGCAACCCTAGTAACCAGATACCGGCCTGTCCCGTTCCATACCGGGCACCTGGCAACCCTAGTAACCAGATACCGGCCTGTCCCGTTCCATACCGGGCACCTGGCAACCCTAGTAACCAGATACCGGCCTGTCCCGTTCCATACCGGGCACCTGGCAACCCTAGTAACCAGATACCGGCCTGTCCCGTTCCGTACCGGGCACCTGGCAACCCTAGTAACCAGATACCGGCCTGTCCCGTTCCATACCGGACACCTGGCAACCCTAGTAACCAGATACCGGCCTGTCCCGTTCCATACCGGACACCTGGCAACCCTAGTAACCAGATACCGGCCTGTCCCGTTCCATACCGGACACCTGGCAACCCTAGTAACCAGATACCGGCCTGTCCGGTTCTGTACCGGACACCTGGCAACCCTAGTAACCAGATACCGGCCTGTCCCGTTCCATACCGGGCACCTGGCAACCCTAGTAACCAGATACCGGCCTGTCCCGTTCCATACCGGACACCTGGCAACCCTATTTTAGTGCATAGTGACAACAGCTTTCATAGTGCTGTATTTGATGGGAAATAAGGCACTCCAGGGGATGGGTTACCATGAGGTCGCCCAGGAATAGTAAGAAATCCTTGTAGGGCCTAAAGATGATGTGTGATCCTGAATTCCTATCTGCAATTAAGAAGGAAGATTAAAGTCACCAATCAACTGAAAATATTCTGTTGATTTCTAAATGGGAAGGCTTGACATCTGTATGAGACCTGTCATGTTACATCAAGTCTGAATATGAGACCACGTCCCCATTTGGATACTATTATCTGGGATAAGAGGCCTCTGTGGTTTTAGCTTTATAAACACCAGGCCTATTGGGGAGGGCAGAATTACGGCACTTTGTCATTTTCTGCTCGCGGGTTTTAAATGTAAAGAAAGTGCTTGGATTAATATGGCAAACATTTCTGAGCCCTGCGCCTGCTCTTTTCCTTACCAGCCGTCTATCTACCCAGTGCTGCGGTGAAACCATGTGACGTCGTTTCTAGCAGTTTCTCTTGGAAGACGTAGATGTTGTATCCAGCGAGTTTGTGCGTCTGGAGCAGGGCTTCCCGACCTTTTTTACACTGCGCTCCTCCTGCTAGAAAATATTTGCTCCACGAACCCCTTATTAATAAACCTTATTGCCTACTCGTCAGACTATTGATAACAAAACAGTTTGACCGATCCCAGGCAGTATTGTGTCGTTTGCTCAATACGGCCCCAAACTGCCTGTCATGGAACAAGAATCACACCCCTGTTTCACCCCCCTCTTTCCTTTGCAGCTTCTGCCTGTCAGTTCTTATTTCAGCTGCATGGAGTTTGCACACACACACACTGTGCCTGTGTGATATGTAACAATGTTGCATTTCTTGCCTCTGGGCATGTAATCAGTGAGTTGCTACTGCAGCCTCTGAGATCCTTACCAGAATGGGCTAGTCTGCCCTCCCCCCTGTTTTGTTCACAGATAGTCTGTCCCTAGACTATTCCTTTACCCACATTGCTCCTCACTTCCTTTTCCACCCTGCAGACACTGAGTACAGCACCCATCTCTGTTACTCTCCTATGGCAAGGCCACCTCTTTCTACCTGTTTCTAACTACAAATCACTACTACACACCATCCACAAGTGCCTGTATTTACTGCTGCTTTTCCAATAAAGTGAAGGAAATATTATAGGACTTGGAGTGATTTGGAAAGGGAGCTGAGTTAATGCTATCTGGGGCAATTCACACATCACACGTGACCCTGGCTTCAGAATACTGCCCCTCCGTGTGTGCAGGCAGCATTGGGGGTACAGCTGTCACTCACTGTGGGAGATTCCAAAGTCACGACCCACAATGCCATGTCGCTGTGGATACAAAGCATTGTGGGTAGTGACTTTGGCAGCTCCTGCTGTAAGTGACAGCTATACCCACCATGCTAAGGTGCAGTTTGGGGCAATACTAAGGGGCCTATTCTATAAGCCTGCATTAAAAAAAATCTCTGCCTGTTTTTGTGAGCGTTGCTATCACGGTATCAGAAAGCCTCAAATACCTGTGATAGCAAAATTCCCCAAGCGAGCGAGTAGCCGGCGGCGCGATGTTCACTCTCTCAAAAGGCCAAATCCGGCGATTTGGTTTAGCTGCAGAGAGAGCTGCGCAGAGAGAGACGCCTCTCCCGGCGCAAATCTCACCAGCGATCGATGTATTTTAATATTAATTTTAATACTAGTGTAGACGAGCAGGGGGTCTCCGGAGCAGAATCGCATTGATTTGAGGTCCGGGGACCCCCTGCTTCCCGAGATACAGGCCCCGTTATGGGCTGCCGGTATCTCCTATGCTTTTTATTCCCATGGTCACGTGACGCGAGACATTTAAATGCATAGGAGATACCGCCCCTCCATAACGGATTATTGTGGGTAGCGGGGGGTGAGTGAAGGTGGTATTTGGACCTTGGTGGTTGTTGCGGGTGGAGTTAACCCCTTCATTTCCTTAGCGGTTAATGCCGCTAAGGTAATGAAGGGGTGAAGCCCTCCTGCTAACACCCGGTAGGCCTAAACATCCATCCTTGGGGCTTATTCTGGAGCCAAAGGGTTCACGCTGGGTAATATATGGCCAGACAGCTTAACTAGTTCCTTTTACAAGCACCACGAGTTCTTTGTCTTTTCTTCACTTTATTGGAAAGCAGCAGATATACAAAGTTACTGGCAGATGGTGGTGTAGTGAGAGAGGGCTTCTCTACAGTGAGGGTGCTTATAATGGGGAAAAAGTAAAAAACGATACTCTTACCAAGAGGTGGAAGGCATGAGTTGTGCTTACTTAGCCTGCTGAGGTAGAAAGAAAGAAAATAGAGGGTGTCTCACAGGAAGAGAGACAGGGCTGAGTAAACTGTGAATAAAGGCAGTATTAGACTGCCGAAACGTTGGACTTTATGGCATATTAAACCACCTTTTGAGTAAGACTGTGTGCCTGCTCCTTCTTCTTAATACAGACAGGGGGCAATGGAACAGTCCACTATGCCAGGGGAATTAAAGGGATTGTCATATCAACCAACTCCAGCAAGCTAGGTGATAGAGAAAATATCTAAAATAATCAATTTCCACCCGCACTGGGAATTATAACTGCAGGGAAAGTACTTCTAAATAAAGAGCTAGCAGGCAGAGCTGCAAAGAAGGGGGGAGGAACAGGGGCAGCAGAGATAGATAATCCAGTTCCAGGACAGGGCTTCTACCCCCTTCACCCAATCCCTCTACCCACAATAAATAAAAATACACACAACAACCCTACTGCCCCCAACAACCCCCCCCCCCAACACACATACAGTACAGTACAGTAATGGAAAAATTACTATTATCCAGATATGGATAATAGTGCATTTGCCCATTGTAAAGCAAACATTAGCCAGCCAGCATAAATAAAGTCAATACATCTTTCTACTTACCCCTGCCATCATGAAGGGCGTCCTCATCAGCATACTGCAGGTCCATGTCCTCCATTGCCAGAAAGACTACATAAAAAAAATCTAATGGCCCCTAACCCTTTAACCACCTTAGCGATGAATAACCGGTATAGTAATTAAGGGGTTAACCTCTGTCCCCTGCTACCAACCCGGGAGGCATAGCCACCCACCCTGGACCCACTATACCCACCCTGTACCCATTGATTGGCACAGTGGTATATCACACCCATATAATATGGGCATGATAAGCCACTATATCACTCAATGGTCAACCCAATAAAAATAATTAAGGCCAAAAATACATAAACACCTAAACACCTCAACAATAAAAGAACTAAAAAATCTCAACTACACATCAATTACATTAATCTATTACAAAAACAGCATATGAATTCCAATTTTGTTATTCCAAAACATAAGAATACAAATAAATAAAGAACTATCCAACCAAACAATGAAATAATTAAAACCTGTAGCCAACAAAACAAATAATTAATTTAAACCAATAGCCAACAAATCAATTAAATAAATAAAACCACTAGCCAACAAAACAAATAATTAATTTAAAATGCTAATCAATCCTAAAATGTACTAAAAACAAGCCATCCAAAATCAAAACAATTTAATCCAAACAATAAACAGAAATCGAAAAAATAACAATCAATACAAAACAAGCATTTGCCAAAAAATGCATTGGTTGTCACTATATTTATCTGTACCCTAAAGGGGCACAGATTAATACATTATCAGTCAATGGGCAATCCCAAACATAAAAATTAAAAAACCTGAAAAAAGACATTTAAATACATTCAATATGTATCTTACCTTTAGAAGTCTTCACCCTCTGAATCCCGGCGTATCTGAAAGCTCTCGACTCGCGACGTCATCATCGGCAATCCATCTCCATCCACCTTGAAGATCAGGAACAGGTAACAAAAATCTTCTTTCTTTAATCTTCTTTCAAGTCAAGTTTTTAATCTTTTCTCCCTTAAAGTGATGTCACATCCTTTTGAACAAATGTAACCTATCACATGGTACAGCAACCAATGGGATTGTCTTCAATCCCATTGGCTGTAATACAATGTGATATAGCCATGTGGTTTTAAAGATGTGACGTACCTCCCTTGGAGATGACGTCACATCCTTAAAAAAAAAAAAGAAAGAGGCGGGCACATGATACAGCGTCCAATCGGATTGGAGCTGTACCATCGGACCCTAAAATGTGACATCACAGACCATAGATAAGGCCTGTATGACTCATTTTACCTCAAGAAGCCAACGAGACAACAGAATAGCATTAGGAATTTTGGCCGATAAGTGCTCGATAAGTGGCTTATCGAGGCTTATAGAATAGGCCCCTATGTGTGCAGTCCCCACACAGTCTCAAAGCCCCCTATACAGCCTGGGATCTGGCGATTACAGATTTTTGGAGACCACTTGGAGACACCTCACCAATCCCATGTTATAAATCGCTGGTCTAGAGGTTGCCACCAGTACATACAAAGTTGTATCCTTTAGGAAGATTTCATAGGAATTCCTCATCAGTGTGATTTATTTCTAGTAAGCAAAGGAATAGTACTGATCAGTAACGCTTTTTCCTGTATCAGCACATCATTATTTCATCTATTTGTTTTATTTTTTAATTAAGCATATTCTAGAAATATTCCAACCACCACTGTCCTCTTCCCGAAATCCTGTGCTATGGATGTTCCCCTCAGATAAGGTCCAGGAGGTCACTTTGTGCCCTGTCCTGTAAATGTGATATATTTGGATGTGCAGATATATTTGTTATACCAAAAGAGCAGGTCTGCAGTGCAATGATGCTGTTAAACATACAGGACTCAATAATCCAATGATCAGAGTGAATTGAAATCCATTTGCTCAAGACCACCAGCACTCAGTAGAAATCTGGGAAACAGCTGGGTTGGCTGCAAGACCCAAACTTCATAAATACACAGAAAATTCCACTTGCTCATGTCGGCTAATTGTATTTCCATGATAATAATACATTTGAATGACTAGCTGTTCTTTAAAAAAAAAAATGAGAATCCCATCTCTCATAACCGTCCTGTGCAGGAGAAGTCTGCGCTACTGAGCAGAGAATCGTGTTGCAGTCTCTGTAGTTCTAAAGGGGATTGAAGGTGAACTGATTTCCTAATTACTAGTCTAACTCCCCTTGGGATTACTATGGCCATAGAAGGTAAGCCCCGCCCAGTTTTGCCTGGTGACCGTGACGTCACGGTAGGATATATATATATACGTCCAGAACCTTCTCCCTCTCTCTCTCTCTATATATATATAGAGAGAGAGAAGAGAGAGAGAGAGAAGGTTCTGGAAGTCAGGTCCCTGGAGGAGTCACTGTGGAGGGGCCTCATTGTGTATAATGTAAATAAGTTAGTGGTTAGGTGATTCTATAATAGGACAGGCATACCCTTTCATGTTTTGTAGTTTGGGACAGTGCCCTTACCAGCTAGTGTACATAGAGATGGCTCATCCCTGCTCTCCTGGCTCACATGGAGGAAGCCTATGCCTAGATAGAGTTCCCGGTACTGAAACCCCAAGGCGTAGCATGATCCGCCCACCCGGAGTGAAATAACTCCTAGCTAACTTTAACCCAGAAGGCTTGAGTTGAAACTTTAATAGCGCGTCTGAGATCAGATGCATTGTAAGGAACCCCAACCCTCTCTAATAGCGTGTCTGAGATCAGACGCATTGTAAGGAACCCCAACCCTCTCTAATAGCGCGTCTGAGATCAGATGCATTGTAAGGATCCCCAACCCTCTCTAATAGTGTGTCTGAGATCAGACGCATTGTAAGGAACCCCAACCCTCTCTAATAGCGCGTCTGAGATCAGATGCATTGTAAGGAGCCCCAACCTTCTCTAATAGCACATCTGAGATCAGATGCATTGTAAGGAACCCCAACCCTCTCTAATAGCGCGTCTGAGATCCGATGCATTGTAAGGAACCCCAACCATCTCTAATAGCGTGTCTGAGATCAGAAGCATTGTAAGGAACCCCAACCCTCTCTAATAGCGTGTCTGAGATCAGAAGCATTGTAAATTCTTCTGTATTTGAAACAATTTTCAAATCACCTGAAAATTGCAGGGAATACTTTAGGGGATGCACGCAAAATCCATGGGTTCCTAGGAATCCCTGTTGAAAAACACAACTAGAGATATCCACTGATTTATTTATTATTTATTTATAAAATATTTTACCAGGAAGTAATACATTGAGAGTTACCTCTCGTTTTCAAGTATGTCCTGGGCACAGAGTTAAGACAAATAGTACATGGTTACAAATAGTTACATAAATGAACAGGGTATACATTATATACAAGACATTGCATGCACAGTTAAAGAAAATATATATTAAGGGCGTATGAAACAGTTACAGACCAGATTAAAATGTGAGACCGCCTTAGATTTGAAAGAACTTAAACTGGTGGTGGATGTGAGAGTCTCTGGTAGGTTGTTCCAGTTTTGGGGTGCACGGTAACAGAAGGAGGAACGGCCGGATACTTTGTTGAGCCTTGGGACCATGAACAGTCTTTTGGAGGCTGATCTCAGATGATAAGTGCTGCATGTGGTAGGGGTGAGGAGCTTGTTCAGATAGCTGGGTAGCTTGCCCATAAAGAATTTAAAGGCAAGACAGGAAAGGTGAACTTTGCACCTAGACTCTAGTGATGACCAATCTAGTTCTTTGAGCATTTCGCAGTGATGTGTGTTATAGTTGCATTGGAGAACAAAACGGCATATTGTATTGTAGAGGGTGTCAAGTTTGCCAAGGTGGGTTTGAGGTGCCGAGCCATGTACTATGTCTCCATAGTCAATAATTGGCATTAGCATCTGCTGTGCGATACGCTTTCTGACCAGGAGACTTAGGGAGTGTTTGTTCCTGTAAAGTACCCCTAGTTTGGCATAGTTCTTGGTTGTCAGGGTATCAATGTGCATCCAAATGTTTAGTGGGAGTGAAACCATAAGCCCAGGTATTTAAAACTAGTAACAGGAGTTAGGTTGGTGCTAGCGTTGGTTCTAATCTGGAGCTCAGTCAGTGGAAGCTTTAAAATTTAGTCTTGGTCCCAAATACCATTGTTACAGACTTGTCAGTGTTTAAAAAGTGTTTGTTTTGGGAAATCCAGTTTTCGAGTCTCAAAAAGTCAGACTGAAGTATGTGTTGAAGGTCGGAGAGGCTATGGCTGTGTGCATATAGGATTGTGTCATCTGCATACATGTGTATTTAGGCTTCCTTACAAGCTGTGGGAAGATCATTAATGAACACTGAGAAGAGTAGGGGCCCCAGAACAGAGCCTTGCTGGACACCACAGGTGATATCCAGGGGGTTGGAGTTAGAGCCTGAGATGGACACATGTTGGGATCTTCCTGATAGGTAGGACTGAAACCAGTTTAAAGCATGCTTCCCTATTCCAGAGCTCTGGAGTTTGTTAAGCAGGATAGCATGATCAACGGTATCAAAAGCCTTTGCAAAATCTAGGAATACTGCACCAGTGAGTTGTCCCCGTTCCATTCCATACTGGAATTCATTGCAAACTTTTAGCAGGGTAGTTACGGTGGAGTGTTTGGGACGAAAGCCAGATTGGAATTGGCTAGGGAAATTTGTCTTGGTATAGTAATCGCTTAATTGGGAGTGGACACATTTTTCCATGACTTTGGATAGTATTGGGAAAAGTGAGATTGGTCTGTAGTTTGAGACAGTGTTTTTGACCCCCACTTTTGAAGATTGGGACAACTCTGGCAGTTTTCCAGGTCTTAGGATATGGCCTGCAGACAGGATAGAGTTGACTATGGAAGCAATTGGTTTGGCAATGGCTGGGGCACCAAGTCGTAGGAACCTAGATTGTAGTAAGTCGGGTCCGCATATAGATGCTATATTGTGACGGATTGAGGGGAGATATTGTTAATTTGAGGGACCTTTGCGAAGGTGAAAAGTGGGCCAGGTAGAGAGCTGTGCATTAACCCTTGTCCCATATGCAGGTCACATGCTCACAGGTGCGATCAACAGGGATTGCGCCTTAAAAGGACTGCACTGGGTTAACACAAACAGTATGAAACTGCAAAATCATGCAAATCAAAGAGAGGAAAAGATCAAAAGAAAGCTCCTCATACATGGAATTATCATTTTGGAAACATTAGAAAACCTCCCAGGTTTACTCTTCTTTATTAGTGTTATTTTACTGGACCATTAAAAGGCCTTAGAACCTAAATAATATCTAATTTCGGACGAAGTGATTTATGTGAATTGGTTGTAGAAAGGTAACATTTATTTTATCCAACCATATGTATGAAAGTTTCAGCCCTGGGATATCTAAAGACATATTCTTAAGCGATATAAAGTGACAACCTCTTTGTCTCGTGTAGGTCCTGAGACCGTTCTCTCTACACACTCTCTCTAGGTGATCTTATCACATCTCTTAGGTTCAATTATCACTTCTATGCTGATGACACACAAATTTACCTTTCATCCTGGAGGGTCTTCAGCAGACTCAAACTTAACATGTTAGAGACGGAGCTCCTCACACTTCCTCCCAAACCTGGTCCTACTGCTTCCTTCTACATTACTGTTGGCAGCACAATCATACACCCCCGTATCACAAGCACACTGCCTAGGTGTCACACTTGACGCCTCTCTCACATTCTCCTCTCATATTCATAGCTAGAACCTGTCGTTTTTTCTCTCTGTAATATTGTAAAGATACGCCCTTTCCGCTATCCCTCTACTGCTAAAACTCTAATGCAGGCTCTCATTCTCTCCCATCTTGACTATTGTAACCCTCTATTGCCCGGCCTTCCTGCCTCGCACCTACCTGTGTCCCCTACATTCTATTCTAAATGCTGCTGCTAGAATCACTTTACTCTCTCGTAAATCTGTCTCAGCGTCTGTCCTGCTAAAATCCTTTTCTTGACTTCCTATCAAATTCCGTATCACACACTCAATTCTCCTCCTCACTTTTAAAACCTATACACTCTTCTGCTCCTCCTTACATCTCAGCGCTAATTTCTCGCCATACACCTGCCCGACTCTTGCGTTCCGCTCAAGGAAGTGCTCTCTCAAAGACAAGGGTAGCCCTTTTGTATCTAAAGCCCTCTCCCACCTAAAACCTTTCTCACTCACTGCCCCACACCTTAGGAATGCCCTTCCCCTCAATATCCAACTATCACCCTCTCTATCCATCTTTAGGACCTTTCTTAAAACACACCCCTGTAACGCAGCATACGGGTAGCTCCGTGGCTGATACTATAGACCTCATACATCGACCGTGGCCCCTTGCAGACGCACTTACCAGAACGCCCTCCTACTGTCTCTGTACGTTCTTCCTATTTACCAATTAGATTGTAAGCTCTTCAGGACAGGGACTCCTTTCCCTACATTTTACTTTTATGTCTCAAATGCTTATTCCCATTATGTGTTATATTATTATCTCACGTGTTTTACAGCTGTGATGCGCTATGTGCCTGGATGGCGCTATAAAAAAATAAAGATAGACATATATACTGTATGTACATGCATCACATTTCCTGACTATGTTGATGTTGATTTATTGTCATTTCCACTAAATGCTTTCAGATATTTCTCCTGGGATGTTCTTCAAAGTTCCAGTTGCCATATTGGTCCTGAAGGGGTTTAACTTTATTGCAGGTTCTGATGCCTTTTAGTGGACCACAAGGACAAGCATGAGTTATTCATATATGAAATATATAGTGTAGAAAGACTTAAAAATAAACGTTTTGGAAGCTCTTTATACTACGATTTCATTTCTATGAAATTTTGTTGAATTAGGAATGACATTATTTATTATCCAAATAGACTCACTGTGAAGATGTCCATTTATTTTGGAGAAAATAATAATAATGTTTGCACTGCGTTGAATGTATTGTGCGTTACCGTGTGATAGTGCCCAGGAGACTTTCATGTAGAAGCTCCAGAATGTTGGATATTGCAGAACCCATGAAAATCATTCCATCAGTTTCACAGCAAAATATACGCGGAGGTTAAACAGACAGAACGTGTTCCCTACTCCAAATGTATCACAGAGCTGGGAATCTACCAAGCTCTTTATCTTCAGGTGTAACCCAGGCTGGTTACGTCCTATCAGTACTTGTCATCTAACAGAAAATAAAACTGTTCCTAATGGGCCTTTATTTCTGAAGCTGCAGCCCAATGGACAACAGTTAATTACCAGAGCAAGGCTGCCATTGGATGCCTTGTACAGGAGGTACTTGATGAGGACAGATATAACAGGGGTGGAGGGAGATTATGGGGCAAAGTGGGTGGTTTATAAATTCCACACATTCCAGGAGTGAGGAGGGGGTGGTGCGGGTGGGGGGGAGGAGGGAGGGGTCATTGCAAGAAACCTTCAATTTGTTTATGGGCCATAATTATTTATTTATAAAATATTTTACCAGGAAGTAATACATTGAGAGTTACCTCTCGTTTTCAAGAATGTCCTGGGCACAGAGGTATGATGACAAATAATACATGGTTACAAATAGTTACATAAATGAACAGGGTATACATTATATACAAGACATTTCGTGCACAGTTAAAGAAAATATATATTATGAGCGTATGAAACAGTTACAGACCAGGTTAAAATGTGAGACAGCCTTAGATTTGAAAGATCGCCTGTTGTATATCTGTAGTTTCCTGGAGAGTAGCTCAGCATCCGTTCAACTTAATATATAACCTCCATTTAATGTACCCCCTGTGCTGTATGTTTCCACTTCCTTGTAGAGTGTAAGCACCTTGGGGCAGGACCCTCCTTACCGACTGAAACAATGTAAGTTTACAGTTGTTATTTTATTGTTTTTCGGCCTTCAACCCTATTGTGCTCCGCTACGGAATATGTTGGCGAGTTATAAATAAATGATGACAATAATTCTGGCTTTGCCTGTCACTCGTGTAACAAAATAGTTGTATTTAATTGTAGTTTTTCTCAAACTGACTGTAAAGTATTGTGATTCCCCTTAAGTGGAGGCCGGTATTTACTTACGAAAGTAAATATAACAGTGAACGCTAATATTTGAAATGTTTTTGGGTGACCACTGCATGAAAGGATGACTAGTGGAGATATGACCGGTGGAGATATAGTGGAGATATGACCAGTGGAGATATAGTGGAGATATGACCGGTGGAGATATAGTGGAGATATGACCGGTGGAGATATAGTGGAGATATGACCGGTGGAGATATAGTGGAGATATGACCGGTGGAGATATAGTGGAGATATGACCGGTGGAGATATGACCGGTGGAGATATAGTGGAGATATGACCGGTGGAGATATAGTGGAGATATAACCGGTGGAGATATAGTGGAGATATGACCGGTGGAGATATAGTGGAGATATGACCGGTGGAGATATAGTGGAGATATGACGGTGGAGATATAGTGGAGATATGACCGGTGGAGATATAGTGGAGATATGACCGGTGGAGATATAGTGGAGATATGACCGGTGGAGATATAGTGGAGATATGACCGGTGGAGATATAGTGGAGATATGACCGGCGGAGATATGACCGGTGGAGATATAGTAGAGATATGACCGGTGGAGATATAGTGGAGATATGACCGGTGGAGATATAGTGGAGATATGACCGGTGGAGATATAGTGGAGATATGACCGGTGGAGATATAGTGGAGATATGACCTGTGGAGATATAGTGGAGATATGACCGGTAGAGATATGACCGGTGGAGATATAGTGGAGATATGACCGGTGGAGATATAGTGGAGATATGACCGGTGGAGATATAGTGGAGATATGACCGGTGGAGATATAGAGGAGATATGACCGCTGGAGATATAGGGGCCTATTCAGTACACTTCGAGTTTGGCATGTTATCGGAGCTTTCTGAATAGCCACACTTGGAAATTCGCTAGAAAAGTGTTCAAAACTGTTGATAAGTGACCTAACATGCCAAACTCGCTATAAAACGGCTTCTTCCCGATCGGTACAGTAGCTCTCTCGTAATCTCAAACCGAGCGGTAGCTAACAAAATGCTCAAACTCGCATTTTTAAAAAATATTGTGCTATTCAGGTAGCTTCGATATGCTAAACGCGGCTGCAACTCGCAGGTTCTGATCGATTGGATCCGCAATGTTACTCTGAAGAATTTTTTTATTCTTACTACATCAGATTGAAGTCGGGGGTCTCCGAGGCTTCAATCCTATGTAATAAAAATACATTTACTGCCAGCTTCATTACCTTAGTGGCTAACCGCTAAGGTAATGATGGGGTTAAATATCAGTGCCCGGTTTGAGGGGGTGGGTGAAGGTGGTATCCTTAGCGGTAGTAAGGTAATCAAGGGGTTAACTCCTCTCGCAACGTTCCCGGTAGGCCTAACCACCCACCCTGGGTAAACTACCCCCTCTGCCCCCAACAAACCAGGTACTCTAGTTTAACCACTTCATTGCCTTAGCGGCTAGCTGCTAAGGTAATGAAGCGGTTTTTATTTTATTTTAATTGAAGCAGGGGGTCTTCGGAGCTGAAACGCATTAATTTCAGCCTCGGAGACACCCTGCTTCCCGAGTTACAGGCCCTAGTATGGGGTGCCGGTATCTCTGTACATTGTTTAAATCTCCCGCGTCACATGACCGGGTCATTTAAACTTTGCGGAGATACCGGCACCCTATACCGGCCCTGTTACTCAGAAAGCAGGGGGTCCCTGAAGCTGACATTAATGCGGTTCAGCTCCAGAGACCCCCTGCTTCTATACTGTGTTATTCAAATCCAATAAAAACAGTGTGATCGCCTGTTAGAGCTGTGCAGGGAGAAGCAGCTTCTCTCTGTGTGCAGGAAGATCCCCTGTAAGAGCTGTGCAGGGAGAAGCAGCTTCTCTCTGTGCAGGGAGATCGCCTGTAAGAGCTGTGCAGGGAGATGCAGTTTCTCTCTGTGCAGGGAGATCGCCTGTAAGTGCTGTGCAGGGAGAAGCAGCTTCTCTCTGTGCAGGGAGATCCCCTGTAAGAGCTGTGCAGGGAGAAGCAGCTTCTCTCTGTGCAGGGAGATCCCCTGTAAGTGCTGTGCAGGGAGATGCTGCTCTCTGTGCAGGGACATCGTCTGTAAGAGCTGTGCAGGGAGAAGCAGCTTCTCTCTGTGCAGGGACATCGTCTATTAGAGCTGTGCAGGGAGATGCAGCTTCTCTCTGTGCAGGGACATCGTCTATTAGAGCTGTGCAGGGAGATGCAGCTTCTCTCTGTGCAGGGACATCGTCTGTAAGAGCTGTGCAGGGAGATGCAGCTTCTCTCTGTGCAGGGACATCGTCTGTTAGAGCTGTGCAGGGAGATGCAGCTTCTCTCTGTGCAGGGAGATGCAGCTTCTCTCTGTGCAGGGACATCGTCTGTAAGAGCTGTGCAGGGAGAAGCAGCTTCTCTCTGTGCAGGGACATCGTCTGTAAGAGCTGTGCAGGGAGATGTGACTCTCTCTGTGCAGGGACATTGTCTGTAAGAGCTGTGCAGGGAGATGCAGCTTCTCTCTGTGCAGGGAGATCGTCTGTTAGAGCTGTGCAGGGAGATGCAGCTTCTCTCTGTGCAGGGAGATGTGACTCTCTGTGCAGGGACATTGTCTGTAAGAGCTGTGCAGGGAGATGCAGCTTCTCTCTGTGCAGGGAGATGTGACTCTCTGTGCAGGGACATCGTCTATTAGAGCTGTGCAGGGAGATGCAGCTTCTCTCTGTGCAGGGAGATGTGACTCTCTGTGCAGGGACATTGTCTGTAAGAGCTGTGCAGGGAGATGCAGCTTCTCTCTGTGCAGGGACATTGTCTGTAAGAGCTGTGCAGGGAGATGCAGCTTCTCTCTGTGCAGGGAGATGCAGCTTCTCTCTGTGCAGGGAGATGCAGCTTCTCTCTGTGCAGGGACATCGTCTGTAAGAGCTGTGCAGGGAGAAGCAGCTTCTCTCTGTGCAGGGACATCGTCTGTAAGAGCTGTGCAGGGAGATGTGACTCTCTCTGTGCAGGGACATCGTCTGTTAGAGCTGTGCAGGGAGATGCAGCTTCTCTCTGTGCAGGGAGATGTGACTCTCTCTGTGCAGGGACATTGTCTGTAAGAGCTGTGCAGGGAGATGCAGCTTCTCTCTGTGCAGGGAGATGTGACTCTCTGTGCAGGGAGATCGTCTGTAAGAGCTGTGCAGGGAGATCGTCTGTAAGAGCTGTGCAGGGAGATGCAGCTCTCTCTGTGCAGGGTGATCGCCTGTAAGTGCTGTGCAGGGAGATGCAGCTCTCTCTGTGCAGGGAGATCACCTGTAAGAGCTGTGCAGGGAGAAGCAGCTTCTCTCTGTGCAGGGACATCGTCTGTGAGAGCTGTGCAGGGAGATGCAGCTCTCTCTGTGCAGGGAGATCGCCTGTAAGAGCTGTGCAGGGAGATGCAGCTTCTCTCTGTGCAGGGACATCGTCTGTTAGAGCTGTGCAGGGAGATGTGACTCTCTGTGCAGGGAGATCGTCTGTAAGAGCTGTGCAGGGAGATGCAGCTCTCTCCGTTCAGGGAGATCGCCTGTAAGAGCTGTGCAGGGAGATGCAGCTCTCTCTGTGCAGGGAGATCGCCTGTAAGAGCTGTGCAGGGAGATGCAGCTCTCTCTGTGCAGGGAGATCGCCTGTAAGTGCTGTGCAGGGAGATGCAGCTTCTCTCTGTGCAGGGACATCGTCTGTTAGAGCTGTGCAGGGAGATGCAGCTTCTCTCTGTGCAGGGAGATGCAGCTCTCTGTGTGCAGGGAGATCCCCTGTAAGGCCTTGCCCCCGCTGCCTACTACAGCGTCCGCTGTGGCGGACGCTGCGCGCACGAGAGCCCTCCCCGCAATGGCGCCGGGCCCGCTGCTGAGAGCAGGACTCGCGTCGAGCGATTAGGCACGCCCCCCGGCGGTTCAGCCAATGAGGGCGAACCTGCCGGGTGACGTCATGGCCGCGCCCCCGTCACTCCTCCGCCACGCCCCCCCGGTCTCTCCTCCTGCAGTGAGCTGCAGACCGGGGAATCAGCTGAACGCGCCGCCAAAAGCGCGGGCGCGCGTTACAGCGGAGAGACCGGGGCCTTAGCCTAAGAGCTGTGCAGGGAGATGCAGCTCTCTGTGTGCAGGGAGATCCCCTGTAAGAGCTGTGCAGGGAGATGCAGCTCTCTGTGTGCAGGGAGATCCCCTGTAAGAGCTGTGCAGGGAGATGCAGCTCTCTGTGTGCAGGGAGATCCCCTGTAAGAGCTGTGCAGGGAGATGCAGCTCTCTGTGTGCAGGGAGATCCCCTGTAAGAGCTGTGCAGGGAGATGCAGCTCTCTGTGTGCAGGGACATCGTCTGTAAGAGCTGTGCAGGGAGATGCAGCTCTCTGTGTGCAGGGAGATCCCCTGTAAGAGCTGTGCAGGGAGATGCAGCTCTCTCTGTGCAGGGAGATCGCCTGTAAGAGCTGTGCAGGGAGATGCAGCTCTTACAGACTGCCGGCAGATCGCAGCAGTAGAACCTTCCGGTTTCTGACTGGCGATAATTCTGTCTGCATACCGTGCTAACACAAATGTCCGACCGTGAGGCAGGGTCATGCCAAACCGTTCCATTTGGCAGTGATAACATCGAAACGACCTGAGTAGGCCCATAGACTCCGAAGAAACTTGCAGTGAATTCCAGTTCTGGAGAAGAGAACAGGTCTAATCAAATAAATGGGACAAAAATGTTTTCCTTTGATTTTAGGCAGCAACCCCCCCACACAAACCTAAATGAGTTTAACTCCTATAATCTTAGTATGTTTTTTTAATGTTAGAAATCATGATTTTCTTATTCTTACGTGTATTGTAGCTGCATGGACTGCGCTGGAATCTGCATGGGATGTACTGGTAACTGCATGGGATGTACTGGTAACTGCATGGCCTGCACTGGTATCTGCATGGCCTGCACTAGTAACTGCATGGCCTGCACTAGTAACTGCATGGACTGCACTGGTAACTGCATGGCCTGCACTGGTAACTGCATGGACTGCACTGGTATCTGCATGGCCTGCACTGGTATCTGCATGGCCTGCACTGGAAACTGCATGGGCTGTACTGGTAACTGCATGGACTGCACTGGTATCTGCATGGACTGCACTGGTATCTGCATGGCCTGCACTGGTATCTGCATGGGATGTACTGGTAACTGCGTGGCCTGCACTGGTATCTGCATGGGCTGCACTGGTATCTGCCTGGCCTGCACTGGTAACTGCATGGGCTGCACTGGTATCTGCCTGGCCTGCACTGGTAACTGCATGGCTTGCACTGGTAACTGCATGGACTGCGCTGGTAACTGCATGGCCTGCGCTGGTAACTGCATGGCCTGCACTGGTAACTGCATGGGCTGCACTGGTAACTGCATGGGCTGCACTGAGAACACTACCATCAAATTGTATCATTGAGTAACAAATCCAACCATTACCTGCCTCTGCAAAAGCAACACAATTGGAATGAGGTGATAAGGGTGGAGGGGCGTAACCTTCAACTAATTTGATTTAACCTCTTTGCAGCTAGAGCGGCAATTACTTTACAGACAAACATCACTGTGCCATGTTTGTTCCCCTCTCTGTCAGTTGAAGGCGTTTAGCTGTTAGAGATGTTTTTGTTCACCTTCTCCTCCTAACCAGTGGGGGGGGGGGGAGGGGGGCCCTCTGATAGCTCAGTGTGAGCTTACAGAAATAGATTGTTAGCTTTTCGTGACAGGGATTCATTGTACCTGCCCATGCTACCATACATATCCCGCACTGGCAGTGCTACATAAAGCCGTAACTCATTTATTTTGTGTTACAGCTCTTTGATATTTTAAGTGTTTTCAAAACAGATAAATACATTGATTTCTGTGACTCAGGAATGTGTTAGTGAAGCAGCTGTGATAATGTTCTAATGTGTTGGTGATGTGTATACCCCTGGAGAGAGCCACATGGTCAGGGCATTCCATGATATGCTATTTAAGTGACACAGGAAAAGCTTTCAGTCTGATACGCAAACTCTGAACATCAAGCTCTGGGGCATATCAACAATCCACATTATTATTCTATGTTGCTATTATTCTTATGATGGTCAGTTGTGTATTTGTTTTAATGTGTATCGAATAATCTTAAACTTTATAAACCGCTGGGTACATGGTTGGAGCAATATAGATACAATTATATATACAGGCAGTCCTCGTTTTACAACGCTTCGCTTTACAACGAATGGCTTATCCAACGCTATGCAATGCATACCTATGTTCATTTTTACAACGCCAAAACGGCTTATCCAACGCTCTTACGACGCTTTGCAAAGTTGTCTATGTGTGTATAATATATATATATATATATATATAGTATAATATAATCAAAAAATAAATAGATGATACCGTTCTGTGGCTAACGAAATGCTCTTACGAAATAAAAGCATTTTGTTAGCCACAGAACGGTATCATCTATTTATTTTTTGATTATTGAAGCTCGGCTAACACGGTACTGATACCTCTACACTAGTATAATATATATATATATATTATAATATTATATTATACTATATATATATATATATATATATATATATATATATATATATATATATATATATATATATATATATATATTTAGGCAGTGGCCTAAACAGAGATCGAAATTTTATGAGTCATTACTGACACTAGCGAACTCTCTTCCCATGAGCGCTAAAGGCCATGTCTGTACATACTGTGCTATATGTATGCACACACAGCTGTCTCTCACACATACTAATACTCCTTATTTCTCCATCCATATACACCAATAGGGACCACATAGTATCCACACACACCTTTAGTTGTGCTACAAACTCTCACATTTCCACACCCACCCACACCATTTATATCCCTCTCACTCCACACACACCTTGTGTAGAGCACTGTTTATACTGTGGGCTCTCCATTCATTTTTATTCACACTGATACACATACACACTCTTTCTTCACTTGCTTTCAGTTACCCTTTGACACCTCTAGCCATAAAACACATCCACACCGGGGGAAGGACAAGCACAGATAACATTCCAAGAGACACTGTTTTCAAGTTATCCTTGCTTCATTCATTGTAACATCGCCGGAAGAAGAGATCAGTGTATCTCGAAAGCTCGCACAAATTAAAGCATTTCGTTAGCCACAGAACGGTATCATCTATTTATTTTTTGATTATATATATATATATTATATAGTATATATATTATTATATTATTATATTATACTATATAATGTTATATTATATATATAATACAGTATATACACTATATAATTTATGTGTGTGCTGCATATCTTATTGTCTGCGTAACATATTTGGTGTATTTTAGTGTTAAATATGCCTTCAGGAACAGAACCTTTCATTTAAACAGTGTTCCTATGGGAAAACGTGTTTCGATTTACAACGTTTCGCTATCCAACGCCATTTTGAGTATCGCATTGTGTCGGATAACCGAGGACTGCCTGTACATACATACATACATACATACATTGTGTTTCAGAACTGGCCACAAGCTTTTAGTTTAGTTAAAATTATTCTGGGTTTTGGGATATTCGCGCAGAAATTCCGATTCATGCTGTTTAGTGAATCTGACCCTAAATGTTTGGCTTTAGACTGGCCATGCGGAAACCCATGGAACTTCACGTCACCCACAATTATATTTGCCACTGAATGTGCTGAAATACCCTGTAGCCCAGACACCTGTCCTGCACCTAGCACATACATGTACATAACATGATTTACTTTCCCCTGTCTTTCTGCTTACTTTCTTCATTCTGAAAAAAACTCTCACGTTTTCTATTTCAGATAAATTATATTGTCAAATAATATTTCTTAGGGGCGCTCGTAAAACAACTTCCATTAAAAAACAAATGCATGTACAGTATAACTCATCTTTAATCTTTCTAATGGCTAACAACGGACAGAGTTAGGATTTGGGACCTACATTTGATTTGAGTCCTTAGAAGATAATATTGAACATTACAAATAGCATCAAATCTGCACCTTTATTTATTTATAAAATGTTTTACCAGGAAGTAATACATTGTTTTCACGTATGTCCTGGGCACAGAGTTGTGATGACAGATATATGGTTACAAATACAGTTACATAAGTGAGTAGGGTTATACATTATATTCAAGACATTGCATGCACAGTTAGTGATAATATATATTAAAAGCGTATGTAACAGTTACAGACCAGATTAAAATGTGAGACAGCTTTAGTTTTGAAAGAACTTAGCCTGGTGGCGGAATATTATCACGGTCGGAGAAGTATAAATCTGTGAGGATATAATATTTGTAGTTAAACCATGAACTGTGATACAGAAAACCACCCACACTGAAAGCGAGGTGTCACAGTATCACCCACTGACAAGTCACTTGAAGAAGGGAATGATTCGAGGAGTGTTTGACATTCTAAGATAAGATCAAAGAGAGCGAGCTATTTCCCCAGACCCTTTCCAATCTGTGAGATAGTTCAGACCAGACTAATGAGGCTTCCTGTGTTATAACACACTGACTGCTTCACTGGCTCATATGTGTTTATTTTGTTGGTAAAGGAGGAGTATACATCAAGTGCATTAAAAGAAACCCACTGGGTTTCACACTGCTCAGGTTACTGCCCTGCTTAGCAGTTGTTGCACAGTTGCTGGGAAGGCATGGTTAATATTTCAAACAAGACTCCTTTTTGCAATGATTGTAGAACCCAAGCAGCTGAAACAAAGCTAAAAACAAGGTCTGAAAGTCTCAAAACAAACAGGAAATACAAATGTTTTAGAAATATATAATTTAAGGAGGTGGGTTGGTTTATATATCTTAGCAAAGGAGACTTTCTGTCCACTCCCAAGGAACCCAGAGAATATCTATAGTAATGATAAATATTAGGAGCAAATCCCCGCAGTCCGTGTTATTTCACTTTCTCAGTGAATCTGTTTCCTTTTCTGTCTGCGCAGTGTAAAAAAAATTAGGCTGCGGCCATAGTAAGAGCTACGGCACGAGCGTCATCGCTCACGCCGAAAACAAAAGGCAGGAAGCAATGCGCATGGCTATAGACCGTGCGTGCGCATGCGTGCACGAGAGCACAGAGGCGGCCGATGCATGTCGAGTAAAAGTTGTTTGAATTTGCCGCGCGACGGCCGGGTAACGTGCGCGGTTAAGCCAATGAGGGAGCACCGCTCACGTGACATCATGGCACGCCCCCGGCACGCCCTCGCGCAACCCTGCATGGCACAGATCGCGCCTAGTACAGGCGCGTGTGATGTCACGCGCTCGGTCGCCTGCTAAGCCGTCGGCCTACCAGACGTTGAGGTGTTACAGGAACCTACAGTAAAAAAAAGTCTAATATCCTTATTCAGTGCTACGCTTCAATAACCTGCGCAAAAATTCCCTCGCCAAGGGTGGAGCAGTCAGATGCAGTGACAACCATGCCAAGGCCGTGTGATGGCGCAGTGATGTGACAGTGACACAAGAGACGGCAGGTGGAGTGACGTCACCACGGTTGGACTCCATGTTCAGCACTGTTGCTTGCATTTTTCTCACCGTGCGTGCTTTTTTTCGGACTAATTTAGGAATACATGTTAATAAACGTACTACACATTCACTACACAATTATGACACCTGACTTCTGGTAACACCTCCCTCTCAATGTCTGCCAATCACTAACTACACAATACTCTTATAAGTACGCTAACCCAGGGGTGCGCAAAATTCCCCCCCCGCACCCCCTGCTCGTGCCCCCTCTAACCTTGGTTCCAGTGTCAAATGAAGTCATGTGACCCCACAGCTTAATTTGGGAGAACTTACTATGTCCACAGCCCTATTATGCCCCAGTGTCCTGGAACAGGATTATGTGTGTTTTCTGCTCTCAGGGTGCCAGTACTCCCCAGTGTAAGTTGCCACATTGTTATTACTAATGTAACTACATTCCCCCCTTGTTTTGCTAGTTGCCTAGCAACTGCTGTACAGGGCCCTGTTGGTATTTCCCAGCACCCTTGGTTGTATGGTTTCGTCTGGCCATATTGGATCCAGCAGTCTGTGAGTACATACCCCTCTACTGCCTCTCCCAGAACAAGGCATTGCTATTTTGCCTTCCTACCACAAGTGCCACTTCCCAAGTTATTTGTATGTTCCTGTATGCCTTTTCCCATAAAGTGCAGAAAATAGAAAGACTTTAAAGGGCACGAGTTAAACTGCCTGGTCCTACTCCTTTGCCACAGGCAGCTTGAGGGCCAGAACATTTAGTGGTGTACTACCATGAAAATAGAAAGGTGAAAAGAAAATGTTTCATAAAATACAAAAACAATAAAAACAGAACGAAAAACACACGCGGAGATCTCTTTCAGGAACGTAATACATCTCCTCAGAGAGCACAGGAGAAGGTGCGAGGCAAGCAAGGACTTCAGGGACTATAACATAAGAAAGGTACCGTACAAATATGCGAGGGTAAGTAATATGAGGAATGAATGATTAGGTAGGTACAACTGAAGACAAATTAACATAGGTTTATAACAGTCAGTGTGCGTTTAATGAATGACTCTTTAAAATAGCAGTTCCCCTCTACCACACCCCATTTTTTACAGCAGGATTGGAACCAGGTCTCCCCCGGTGCTGAACCCCATTATTTTCAACTCTGCGGCCCCTTCATTCCTGAGATACTTATTGGCAAAAGTACCGCCGGCACTTACCGGTTTTTGAATCCGCCTGTTGTGCGAACCAGTCGAAACGATAACGTTCGCAGCTCCCTATTGGCCCATGTGACTCGGGAGATTTAAATGGCTATTTCATTTCCCCTGCAGGGGTCTGCAACTCACTACTTTTAGCAGTAAGTATCTCGAGAAACAGCGAGTGAGTGAGACACTGAAAATAGCGCGTTCCAGCCCCGGGACCCCAGGTACCTATCCGGGTTTAAAGAGAGGGGAATTAAAACAAACAGGGAACTGCTGTTTTCAATAAAAAAGACTTTGCAGAATGTAAAATATATTGTTCAGTAGTTTCTCAGCCATATGCTGCATTCTGGCTTGCTTATAAAGGAACACGTCTGTGTAAGTCTTGTTAATTACACCTAATAGCACAGGAACGCCTCTTGTTTCTTCACTGCAAAGCCCTATTCAGTTTAGCTTTTCCCTTTATGTGCCTATGGTAAAAAATCCCTCTTGAATAGGGACCTTAGTGTTTACACAGTCAGCTGGAGAACGAAATGAAGTAAACCTCTTGTTATTGATCTTAAATAGAAGCCGAACGTCTCGTATGGTTAAAATGGGCATTTCATTTAGTTGTTTGGAACGTGAGTATTATGTTTCTGCAATAACTGCAGCCCGAGGCCTAGCGCAGTTTGCAAAGCATAGCCAGGCTGGTAGAAATAAGCCGTTACACTGTTTATCCTTAAAAGGGAAGCAAATGAATGCCAGATTCTGTGTAAAATATACAACAATGTCACCAGAGAGGGGGCGGCTTACATGTTTGACAGCTAAATAAGTTACATGTTGATATCTCACAGGGTTCCATTATTAAAATAATCTTTACAAAAACAGGCAGTCGGTATATATATATATATATATATATATATATATATATATATATATATATATATGTATGTATGTATGTATGTATGTATGTATGTATGTATGTATATATGTATATATGTATATATGTATATATGTATATATGTATATATGTATATATGTATATATGTATATATGTATATATATATATATATATAGTGACCAAGACGTTTTCAAGCTGGGACCCTGGAGGAAGCTTAACACTTAGAGCTTGGGTTTCATTTACACACACGAATCATTGAAAATCTATTGGAATGAGATCTCCTATCCAGATATACTTAGACTGTAAGCTCTTCAGGACAGGGGACTCCTTTTGCGAATGTTACTTTTATGTCTTATATCCATTATGTGTTTTATTATTATATCACGTCTGCTGTGAAAGGCTATGTACATAAATGGTGTTATATAAATAAAGATAGACACACATATATCTGGGGGAGGGGTTCTAGCAGGTACAAGACTGAAGTACAATGCTGATTTTTTCCCCCCAGGGCGATGAGGAGTCAGAAATACCCCTCAAAATGGTGTGTTGGGGGAGTTCGCCCTACGTAGGGAAGGGCCCTTTGTCTCAAGCTGAGTAGGGCCACATTTTTCAGGGAGCTCAAGTTTATTTACACCGAGTCCCGACCTATTCTCTAAACACCCAAACACCCTTTAATTCATTTGCTTTAAGTTAGTATTACAATACTGGTCAGTGATGGGAAAGTCTGTGCTCCTTTAAAAGCTTACTATATATATAGCGGAGGCCCCACTGCTGCCATGTGCGACCCCCTGCCTTGGGGGTGAGTGTGTGTGTGTGAGTGACAGTGTGAGAGTGACAGTGACTGTGTGTGTGTGTGTGTGACTGAGTGGTTGTGTGTCTGTGTGTGTGTGACTGACTGACTGACTGTGTGTGTGTGTGTGACTGACTGAGTGAGTGACTGTGTGTGAGTGTGTGTGTGAGTGTGTGTCTGTGAGTGAGTGTGTCTGTGAGTGTGTGTGTGTGTGTGTGTGAGTGTGTGTCTGTGAGTGTGTGTGTCTGTGAGTGTGTGTGTCTGTGAGTGTGTGTGTCTGTGAGTGTGTGTGTCTGAGTGTGAGCGTGTCTGTGAGTGTGTGTGTGTCTGTGAGTGTGTGTGTGTCTGTGAGTGTTTCTGTGCGTGTGTGTGTCTGAGTGAGTGTGTGTGTCTGTGAGTGAGTGTGTCTGTGAGTGTGTCACCCTCTCTCCCTGTCACCTTCTCCCTGTCACACTCACCCTGTGTCAACTTCACCCTCTCCCTGTGTCACCTTCACCCTGTGTCACCCTCACCCTGTCGCCCTCACCCTCACCCTCTCCCTGTCGCTCTCACCCTTTCCCTGTTGCCCTCACCCTTTCCCTGTCGCCCTCACCCTTTCCCTGTTGCCCTCACCCTCTCCCTGTCGCCCTCACCCTCTCCCTGTCGCCCTCACCCTCTCCATCGCCCTTTCCCTGTCGACCTCACCCTTTCCCTGTCGACCTCACCCTTTCCCTGTCGCCCTCACCCTTTCCCTGTCGCCCTCTCCCTCTGTCTGTCGCCCTCTCTCTCAGTCGCTCTCTCTTTTGCACTCTCTCTGTCTTTGTCTCTCATTCTCTCTCTGTGTGTATTCTCTCTCTCTCTCTGTCTCTCTCATTCTCTCTCTTTCTCTGTGTCTCTTTCTCTGTGTCTCCCTTTCTCTGTGTCTCTTTCTCAGTGTCTCTCTTTCTCTGTGTGTCTCTCTCTCTCTGTCTCTCTCTCTCTCACCCACTCTCTCTCTCTCACCCACACACTCTCTCACACTCTGGATCTCTTATTTACCCTATATATTTTAACTGCTCTATACCTACACTGAAATAACCTATACTGCTTTTCTTCCAGATCTAACTCCCCAGCTTCACACGGAAGACATCGGAATCCCCCCTAAACCAGAAGACAGGTAGGGAACACCTCCCCTCCAATGTATAACATTGCGGGAATGAGGGCACCTGGACAATGAGGTACTCCGGATCAGGTAAGATCCCAGGCGGGATTGCTGCTTTAGCTATTGTGACGCGAGGGCGTCCGACACTGGTTAAGGGCTTCAGGAAACTAGTCATTCACACCTGGCTTTTTTACAATAAATAAACTAAAGTCAAAAACGAATGTTGTTCTTTCTAGGAATTTATTCATGTAAAAAAAAAAAGTGGGTCTGGGGGCGGGGCTGGGGGCGGGACTAGGGGCGGGGCTGGGGGCGGGACTAGGTGGCAAGTAGATTTTTTGTTCGGCGAGTAGATTTTTGGTTGATTTGTCGACCTCTATATATCTATATATCTATATATCTATATATCTATATATCTATATATATATATATATATATTTATATATTTATATATTTATATATATATTCACCTTTCAGAGCTATTGATTTTGTTGCCATTCACACTCGGTGGATTTCTTTAACAAAGTCTCTTGGTTGCAGAATAAGTTTAAACACGGTAGCAGATTTATCGAAGGAAAAGCGCCTTACATTTCCTGGGATTACTTTTCTTTATATATCTGGTGCTGGTTATTGCTCCAGTTTGGGATACATCCCTGTATAGATTTGTTTGGGTTTTCCATTAGATATAAACAAGTAAAGCAGCAGAACAGAATGCCTTGCATTTTAATAAAAAATAAATAAATAAAGGATTGAAGCTGGGGGTCTCCGCGGCTGAACTGTGTTAATTTCAGCTCCGGAGACCCCCTGCTTGCAGAGATACTTACCTCCGTAGAGGTGCCGGTATCTCTGCAGTCAGAAACTGTGCGCTTAACATACTGGCGGCCTTTACATCTCCTACGTCACGCGGGCCAATAGGAAGCCATGACATCATCTGTTGCGGCTTCCTATTGGCCAGGGTGACCGGGACATTTAAACTTCACAGGGATACCGGCTTCCTATTGGCCAGGATGACCGGGACATTTAAACTTCACAGGGATACCGGCTTTCTATTGGCCAGGATGTCCAGGACATTTAAACTTCACAGAGATACTGGCTTCCTATTGGCCAGGGTGACCGGGACATTTAAACTTCACAGGGATACCGGCTTCCTATTGGCCAGGATGACCGGGACATTTAAACTTCACAGGGATACCGGCTTCTTATTGGCCAGGATGACCGGGACATTTAAACTTCACAGGGATACCGGCTTTCTATTGGCCAGGATGACCGGGACATTTAAACTTCACAGAGATACCGGCTTCCTATTGGCCAGGATGACCGGGACATTTAAACTTCACAGAGATACCGGCAGCACCTACAGAGGTAAGTATCTCTGGAAGCAGGGGGTCAATCTCTAAGGATTAAAACAGTTCTGGACCCCAGCGGTAAATGCCATTATCTTTCATTTCAGCTTGTTTTTTTTATAGCTTTGAATTACAGCCCAAAATAAATGTTCAGTGCAACATTCTGCGTAACTGACAAATATACAGCGTGGGAAACGGCAGATCTAAACTGACGGGAACATCTCAACAGCAAAAAAGGAAAGGGATCTTTACAGCAAGGACAGATACAACGTGGAGTTTATTACCCATCGAGATTGTGATGGCAGATATAACAGATATCTTTAGGAAAAGATTAGACAGATTTTTGTGAAACATAATTGGATAATGTTTTATTGTTTTTTTGCTGTTGTTTGCGTTCCTCTGGATCAATGTACATGTACTATAAAATTCAAAATGTAGGATGTTTATCCGCCGTCTAAATGTATTATAGGTTGAACTCGATGGACATACAGTGTGTCATTTTGTTAACCTCATCGACAAATCCGATGTAACTGTGTAAATAATGTACAAAGTGACACAATGAACTCTTTTCAGGTTAAATTGTTGCTTGAGGGCATCATTGTAAACACGTGCCTTTAAAGATCAATGTATCATGGTTATTTTCTCATTTTCTTGCCTGTGTGTTTTTAGGAGGTCACCAGATGCATACATTATAAATCGGATGTGTACAGTATAATCAGTGTACAATTATGTGTCCAATATGTGTCCAGACTGCATCATTACTGCTGTGATGCTGCCTTTACCATTTATATTTGCTGTGACTTCACTTCTTCTCAAATTATGCACTTCTTTTTACCAGCCTCAGTATGTCTCTAACTCCATTCATATATCTCCATCTCTCCTTCCTTCACCACTTCTCAGTTCACATGAACTCCTTTCTTACCTGCGTCCTCTGACACCACACAACTATATCCCCTGCACTAAAAAACACCCTTACAAATCATCCTCACACATCCTCTTTCTATCCATGCTTCTGGGGATATCTCTCCCAATCCTGGTCCCTGTCTTATTCCTACATGCGCTCGTCCTCGCCTGCCAACTGCAAACTCTACTCCTTCTGGTGTCAACCCCTCCAACCTCATACCCATCCCCTGCCACCCTCCCTCCTCTCTCCCTTTCTCCTGTGCCCTTTGGAATGCTCGCTCCCTCTCTAACAAGTTCCTCTCTGTGCATGACTTCTTTCTCTCTCACTCCCTGCTCCTATTTGCTATAACTGAGACCTGGCTCACTCAGTCTGACTCTGCTCTGGAAGCTGCCCTCTCCTACGGTGGCCTTTCCTTCTCCCACACTCTGCGCACTGATGGCAGGGGTGGAGGCGTAGGGCTCCTGCTCTCCTCTCTCTGCCGTTACCGAACCCTTCCTATTCCTCCCTCTCTTGCTTTTCCCTCCTTTGAGGCTCTCACTGTCCAGATTTTCTCTCCTCTCCCTGTTCATGTGGCGGTCATCTATCGCCCACCTACCTCTACTAATCCCCCTTCTGCCTTTCTCTCTCACTTTGAATCCTGGCTCTCTTTCTTCCTCTCCTCAGACTCCCCTGTTCTTCTCCTTGGGGACTTCAATTGTCACATTGATGACCCCTCTCTCCCTTGGGCTTCCCGCTTTCTTTCTCTAACCTCTTCTTTTGGCCTTCAACAGTGGACTGCAGCCAGCACCCACAAGGATGGCCACTACTTAGACCTGGTTTTCACTAAGAACTTCTCTCTCTCCGATTTCTCCATTTCCCCTTTTCCTCTCTCTGACCATCATCTCATCTCATTCTCTCTATCTCGCTTCTCCCCTTCTCCACCTCCATCTACCCCCCGGTTCTGCAGAAACCTGCGCTCTATTCACTTACCTGACTTTGAGTCCACTTTACGCTCCTCCCTCTCCTCTCTCAGCTCTGCTACAGACCCCGACAACCTGGTCAGGAACTACAACTCTGTCTTGTCCTCCTCTCTTGATCTACATGCCCCACTTTCTCTCTGCCGCACTCGCCCTTCTCCTAGACCCTGGCTAAATTCCCACACACGCATGCTGCGTTCCTCCACTCGTTCCTCTGAACGCCTCTGGAGGAAGTCTCACACTCTCGCAGACTTCCTTCACTACAAATTTATGCTATCCTGTTTCAACTCTGCCCTCTCGCAAGCTAAACAAGCCTACTTTTCTGCACTAATCAACATGCACAAGTCTAACCCACGCCGACTGTTCTCTGTCTTTGATACTCTACCCAAACCACCCTCAGCTGCCTCTCCTTCCTCCATCTCCGCTCAGGACTTTGCTGACTATTTTAAGGAAAAGGTGGAATCCATACGTCAGAACATCCCCTCTGTTTCTTCTTCCCATCCTACACCTCTTCCTAACTCTCCTCCTGCCTTCCTTGACTCTTTTTCCACTGTCTCAGAGGAGGATGTGTCGCTGTTGATCGCCACTTCTCCCTCTACCACTTGCCCTCTTGACCCCATTCCCTCTCATCTCCTAAAACCTCTTGCTCCTACTATAATCCCTATGCTCACACACATTTTTAACTCCTCCCTCTGCTCTGGAACCTTTCCATCCTCCTTCAAACATGCAACAGTCATACCATTACTCAAGAACAACAAGCTTGACCCTACCTGTCTTTCTAACTATCGACCTGTCTCCCTCCTGCCTTTTGCCTCTAAACTCCTTGAACGTCTTGTATTCTCTCGCTTGCTCCATTTTCTCAACACCTATTCTCTCCTAGACCCTCTACAATCTGGCTTCCGCACTGCTCACTCCACGGAAACAGCCCTCACTAAAATAACTGACGACCTCCATGCTGCCAAAGACAGAGGTCATTACACTCTGCTCATATTACTCGACCTCTCTGCAGCATTTGACACCGTGGACCACCCTCTTCTCCTTCACATTCTCCATACTCTTGGTATTCGGAACAAAGCTCTATCATGGATCTCATCCTACCTCTCCCATCGTACTTTCAGTGTCTCTTCTGCCAACACCTGCTCCTCCTCTATTGATCTCTCTGTGGGGGTACCCCAGGGCTCTGTCCTGGGACCTCTTCTCTTTTCTCTGTACACACTCTCTCTAGGTGACCTAATAACATCTTTTGTGTTTAAATATCACCTCTATGCTGACGACACACAAATATACTTTTCAACACCTGACCTTACACCTGCTATACAGACCAAAGTTTCTGAATGTCTCTCTGCTATATCATCCTGGATGGCCCTCCGTCGCCTTAAACTCAACATGGCTAAAACAGAGCTCCTCATACTACCTCCCAAACCTGGCCCTACTACCTCCTTCCACATTACTGTTGGAACTACGATCATCCACCCAGTAGCCCAAGCACGCTGCTTAGGGGTCACACTCAACTCCTCTCTCACATTCGCCCCTCACATTCAAAACATTTCTAAAACTTGTTGCTTTTTCCTCCGCAATATAACAAAGATACGCCCTTTCCTCTGTTGCTCGACTGCTAAAACTCTGACTCAAGCCCTCATTCTCTCCCGTTTTGATTACTGTAACCTGCTGTCCGGCCTTCCTGCCTCTCACCTGTCTCCCCTACAATCTATCCTAAATGCTGCTGCCAGAATCACTCTACTCTTTCCTAGATCTGTCTCAGCATCTCCCCTCCTGAAATCCCTCTCCTGGCTTCCAATCAAATCCCGCATCTCACACTCCATTCTTCTCCTCACTTTTAAAGCTTTACACTCTTCTGCCCCTCCTTACATCTCAGCCCTAATTTCTCGCTATGCACCATCCCGACTCTTGCGTTCTGCTCAAGGATGTCTTCTTTCTACCCCCTTTTTATCTAAAGCCCTCTCCCGCCTTAAACCTTTTTCACTGACTGCCCCATACCTCTGGAATGCCCTTCCCCTCAGTACCCGACTAGCACCCTCTCTATCCACCTTTAAGACCCACCTTAAGACACACTTGCTTAAAGAAGCATATGAATAGCACTGTGGATATTCTGAACACATGATACATAAAGCTTGGCCCCCTGCAGACGCACTTACCAGAACTCCCTCCTCCTGTCTCTGTACGTTCTCCCGACCTACCAATTAGATTGTAAGCTCCTCGGGGCAGGGACTCCTCTTCCTTAATGTTATGTTTGTCTAAAGCACTTATTCCCATGATCTGTTATTTATATTATCTGTTATTTATTCGATTACCACATGTATTACTACTGTGAAGCGCTATGTACATTAATGGCGCTATATAAATAAAGACATACAATACAATACAATACAATATAAAACCCCAGTTTCACAAGTGTATTTCATTGTCTGTAGATTTAAGCAGAATTGAAGCATTGTATTTGTGGGAGCAGTATACAACCCCCACTCCAGTATACCAAGATGAAGAGCATTCAAATCCTGCCCAGGAGTGACAGCTCTAATTGTTTGATTTCCCACTGGGGATCTGTAGAAGCTTCCTGAGCACCTTCTGTTGGTTACTGGACTGTTGAAGGAGTTGATGACATAATGAGCCACAGAGCGGGTCACACATCCACAGATAAAGATGCTCAGTGTGTGGGAATGCACCTTGAAGATGCTTGGTTTGATTAAGAACATACTGTGAAGTAATGGGAAGACAGGTGAGCACATCCAGAGCAGAAACAAACAGGAAAGAAAGAATGCTTTCAGCCCCCTTACCACTCTGCTTACTTTGTTGTCAAAGGAGAGAAAATAGAGTATAGCTCATCTGACTGCACTAACACTGTAGATAACCCCTGTGCATCCATCTTGAATTGTCAACTCAGTTAGAAGGACCTTCTCTCCAGGATACTCTTTCCATTGATTACCTATCTTGTTCATTAAATACCAGCTGGCATGTGAGGGCTTTTGTTTGTCAG
Organism: Ascaphus truei; assembly: GCF_040206685.1. Taxonomy (NCBI): domain Eukaryota; kingdom Metazoa; phylum Chordata; class Amphibia; order Anura; family Ascaphidae; genus Ascaphus; species Ascaphus truei. The sequence continues at coordinate 47,849,882 of NC_134494.1, forward strand.
ATACCCCTGGATTATGTAAAACTAGTGGGGGTAAAATGAATGTGCTTAAAACTTGCCAACAGAAGACTCCTCCTCAGTACACAAGTTGGGCTGCTACCTCTAAATACCACGGCAGCTAATGTAGGCTGGGATGGGACACACAGACTGCTCCATGACAGAGAAAGGGCTCTGCTGGAAGTAAAAATGGGGAGGGAGAATGTTAATGGAGACAAAAAGGCAAAATAACAGCAAGATTGCTAAGCGCACAAGTCCTGCTCAGTATATAAGTAACGTGCACCGCCAGTGAATGTATCTGGGGAAGCCTCGGATTAGACAAACATCAGAGTTTATTGAGGACATTGTTTAGATGGGAAATGCCTTGTGTAATAATGGATCCAACCTTACAGTGGGAAACACGGTGCAGGTTATGGCCCCGGAGTCTCGGGTGGAGAGTGTTTTACACAGTGAAATATCTTACATTGTCCTATTACTGCAGTATGTATGTTTGTATGTGTTTCTGTATATCTTTATGGATATAGCACCAACAGTGTACTCAGCGCTTCACAAAGACAATACAGTAAAGGGAATTATGATAATACAATAAGCGCAGCAAAGTCAGACAATAGGAAAGGAAATCCCTGCCCCGGAGAGCTTACAATCTAAGTGGTATGTTGGGAGAGTTACAGAGACAGCAGGTGAGGGAATAAGTGCAGGAGATGGCAGTGCTTGGCCACAATGGTTGGTAGGAGTGACTGAGTGTAGGACAGTAGCCATGAGGGCCGGCTGTTGGGCAGCTTCATTTGAGAGGTGAGTTTTAAGGTTGTTCGGTATTAAATTAGATAGGTTAATACCATTAGCAGGGAAAGAGGTGGCAGGGAACGTGGGTGAGAGCAGATGTGTATATGGCTGGGTCCAGGATTAGGAGAGGTGCCCCCAGCAGAAACAAGTAGGAGTAGAAAGAGAGAAAGAAGGTGAAGAGAGAATTTGTGGGGGTGCTTTTTATTTAGAGGTGTAGAAGTTGTTGGGAAAGAGGTGAGTAAATAGTGGTGCAGTGTATGGGGACATGCATAGTGGAGGGGAGGAGCGATGAAGAAATGTGGATAGGAGGGGAGTGGAAAAGTTGGTGAGAAGAAAAAAGTTTACAAAAAGGAGTGAGAAAACAGCAAACAGGGAGGGCAGGGAGAGATGTAGGAGGAGAGAGGCAGGGAGGGCAGGGAGAGATGTAGGAGGAGAGAGGCAGGGAGAGAGGCAGGGAGAGAGGCAGGGAGAGGTAGGGAGAGAGGCAAGGAGGGCAGGGAGAGAGGCAGGGAGGGCAGGGAGAGATGTAGGAGGAGAGGCAGAGAGAGAGGCAGGGAGAGATGTAGGAGGAGAGAGGCAGGGAGAGATGTAGGAGGAGAGAGGCAGGGAGAGATGTAGGAGGAGAGGCAGGGAGAGAGGCAGGGAGAGATGTAGGAGGAGAGAGGCAGGGAGAGAGACAGGGAGAGATGTAGGAGGAGAGGCAGGGAGGGCAGGGAGAGATGTAGGAGGAGAGAGGCAGGGAGGGCAGGGAGAGATGTAGGAGGAGAGAGTTCTCAGGTATTGGAGGATATTTATTTTTTTATTCATAAAATGTTTTACCCGGCAGTAATACAGTGAGAGTTACCTCTCGTTTTCACGTATGTCCTGGGCACAGAGTTATGATGACAGACACATGGTTACAAATACATGGGTACATTAGGTGAACAGGGTTATACATTATATATAAAGACATTGCATTACGTTAGGTGAACAGGGGTATACATTAAATATGAAGATATTGCATGAAAAGTTAAAGATAAAATAAGATAGGCTTTTGTCACAGTTACAGACCACATTAAAATGTGAGACAGCTTTAGTTTTAATAAACACACAATCCCAGCACGCTCAAGAACCCCAAACCCCACTACATCATATATATATTAGTGTCAAAAGGAGTGCTACTGAGCGTGGCCAAATGTATACAACAAAAGTCGTCCGTCGCCTTAAACTCAACATGGCTAAAACAGAGCTCCTCATACTTCTTCCCAAACCTGGTCCTACTACCTCCTTCCACATTACTGTTGGAACTACGATCATCCACCCAGTAGCCCAAGCACGCTGCCTAGGGGTCACACTCGACTCCTCTCTCACATTCGCCCCTCACATTCAAAACATTTCTAAAACTTGTCGCTTTTTCCTCCGCAATATAACAAAGATACGCCCTTTCCTCTGTTGCTCGACTGCTAAAACTCTGACTCAGGCCCTCATTCTCTCCCGTCTTGATTACTGTAACCTCCTGCTGTCCGGCCTTCCTGCCTCTCACCTGTCTCCCCTACAATCTATCCTAAATGCTGCTGCCAGAATCACTCTACTCTTTCCTAGATCTGTCTCAGCATCTCCCCTCCTGAAATCCCTCTCCTGGCTTCCAATCAAATCCCGCATCTCACACTCCATTCTTCTCCTCACTTTTAAAGCTTTACACTCTTCTGCCCCTCCTTACATCTCAGCCCTAATTTCTCGCTATGCACCATCCAGACTCTTGCGTTCTGCTCAAGGATGTCTTCTTTCTACCCCCTTTGTATCTAAAGCCCTCTCCCGCCTTAAACCTTTTTCACTGACTGCCCCACACCTCTGGAATGCCCTTCCCCTCAGTACCCGACTAGCACCCTCTCTATCCACCTTTAAGACCCACCTTAAGACACACCTGCTTAAAGAAGCATATGAATAGCACTGTGGATATTCTGAACACATGATACATAATGCTTGGCCCCCTGCAGACGCACTTACCAGAACTCCCTCCTACTCTCTCTGTACGTTCTACCTACCTACCAATTAGATTGTAAGCTCCTCGGGGCAGGGACTCCTCTTCCTTGATGTTATGTTTGTCTAAAGCACTTATTCCCATGATCTGTTATTTATATTATCTGTTATTTATTTGATTACCACATGTATTACTACTGTGACGCGCTATGTACACTAATGGCGCTATATAAATAAAGACATACAATACAATACAAAAGACAGAAATGCCCATCGCTACATCCAATGTGACAAAATGCATACTGTAGTACAATACATCAATGTTAGTATTCTCATGAGTAAGGGTCATTTAGTTAGACCCTGTGGCCAAAGCGTTATAAGCCCGCAGCCACACCACGGCATAACCAGTTTGCAGGTCCTAACACTATCTGGTAAAATTCTCATTTACCTCTGCTGGAGGGAGCGAGAGCGTGCGCGATGGAGCGCGATGGAGCGCGATGGAGCGCGATGGAGCGCGATGGAGCGCGATGGAGCGCGACGCCACGGACGATTTTTCCACGGCCGGGTCACGTGAGCGGTTCAGCAAATGAGGACGAACCGCTCACGTGACGTCACGGGCACACCTTCGACACGCCTCCCCGTCGCGTCTCCTCCATTTCCCGCAGGCCGGGGATCGCCGCTGCAGCAGGCGCACACGAGATGCCATGCGCTCCGTCACGCGCATCGCCTGCACTCTGTCCGAGGCCTACGGAAAGATATTTGGGTGAATTCCAAACATGAGTCAGTGCAGTGGAGATGTTTCTGAGAGGACTTCCTGCTTTTACACGCAACTGTTCTGCCCTCAGGGTTTCAATGTCACCTCCTGGCCCTGTCACTGGTGGTCTCACACAGGCCCTGTAACCCTGCCGGGCTCCCTCACTCCCTCTCCATATGCTGCACTGTCTGGGCTTTGTCATCATGTAATAACACAATAGTTGTGGTTAGTGCTGCATTCTGACTGGATGCTTTTATATGCAGACTGCTGCTCCCCCCTCCCCGCCCCGTTGTGTGGCTGCCACTAACACATCATTGTGTTCTTCTTTGTGTATAGACCACCTAATATCCCATGACTAGGGCACAAAACATAAGCTGTGTGTTTAACTCCTTCCTTGCTGGAGGCGCCTGCAGGGAGTTACAAAAGCAAGCTCTATTTCCTGTGTGTTCTGCAGCTTGAGAGACACAACAGGTTTATGTGGGTGTTAAGAATGGAGAGAAAGCAACATCATGACAACTGCCATCTTACAGGAGCTTTACCTCTGAAAAGAAATATATATACAGTATTCCCCCCCCCCCATCCCCTCGCCCAGGTGGGAAGCAGGGGGTCTCTGGTGCTGATCCATGTTACTTTCAGCTCTGGGGCCGCAGCTTCCTGTGAAACAAACATCTGAAGGTTTTGCTGGTATCTAAAATATGTTTAAAGGTCCCACGTCACACGGGGCAATAGGAAGCCGCAAGGGTTGACTTCGGGGCCTCCTATTGACCTTTAAATAGACATTTCCCGTGCCCACCTGGATCTTCTACCGGCAGCTCCTTTAGAGGCAAGTATCTCTGGAACTGAAATGAACCCAAGAGGTACTGCCCCTGTAAACATAATAGACACATTGAACCCATTTTAGCCACTTGATCTTCAATCAATTAGTGCAGAAATGAAAGCAGAATTAGGGAGGTATGAAAATGTTGCATATTTCATCAGTACTGACCAGTGGAAACCTTTTTGGGTTAAGCAGAGATGTAAGACGTACGATGAATCGGTAACATGGCTGATGGGTTCCCGCTGCTGCTATCTGGCACAAAGGATTATGTTCTATCCAAACTTCACATGATGGATAGAGACCCGATCTTCCAGTTCATCCATTTTATATTCCCCCATCAATACGGACCAGGTCATTTTATTGGACAACATGTCCCATGACCGCTGACCCGTCACGCTGCAGCGACAGCAACGTGCGGCTGCTACACCATTAGGAAGAAATTGAGAGTAAAACTGCTGGACGAGGTGAACTAAGGATAACACATCTTTAATCTATTCTAATGAACTTACACTTTGTAAGAATGTTATTCATTTTACACTTGAAATTACACTTCATTTAAAGTGAAAGTGTAAATATATTTAAGTGTATCTGGAGTGAACCAGGGAGTTAGAGAGTTGAACAGGAGTCGAATTTCCATCTGTCTGTATTTAGTCTACCGCAGCCTCTAAATGAGGATGTCATGTGACATGTTTCTGTGAGCTCCCTCACCTACTAGTAGTACCACAACTAGATTAAAAACCTGCACCATTACCCTCCCCCACTTTCCCCAACCACAGTCTCTCGTCTCAATACTTCTGCTTATATTCTCACTACCTGAGGATACCATCTTCCAATATGTTCACACAACTTTTCTTTCTTCTTGTTGCAATATCTTTCCTCATTAACACGCACTCTCTCCCTTTAAAGCAGCAAAATGTGGGAAATATTATTGTTTAAAAAAAAACACAAAAAAAACCCAGTTCTGTAGTGTTAGATATGACTTAAGCCTCGGCCATGTTCCCGCTCAGCACTGAGCCCCTACAGCCGCAATTAGAGCGGCTTTAGTAGGGGCTCACCTACGCTTCCACAAGTGCGCGGAAGCGCAGGTCTTAGGGAAATTTAAAATTCCCCCGTTTGCCAGCGCGACAGGCCGGTCACGTGAGCTCTGTGACGTCACTGGCCCGCCCCCGGCCAGTGATGTGCCCGCCCCCGGCCCGCCCCCTGACAGCGCGTGCGGTAAGCAACTGCAAGGCCAGGGAAAGCACCCGCTTTCCCTGAGCCTCAGTGCGCCTCAGCGAGCAAGCAGGGAGCCTGGCCGAGGCCTTACTGCATTTAGAAAAATGTATTATTAAAATGCCATTTCTAATTAGTTTTAAAGCATCTTTTGATTTCTATAGCAGGCTTTAGCTCACCTCTCCAGCAGTGCAAGATCTTTGTAACACTTTCCTGTTTGGGATAATTTTGTTGCCAATATTCCCCGCAGTTTGAGCTGCAAACTGTAACAATAAATGGCACTCTAGTAATATCAGGATACATTGTAGCTGCTGAGTTACACTGACTGAAGTATTCATTGAATCTGAAAGGCAGCCATTACGTTAGTCACACAATCAGGATTTTTACAGATTTATAACAGGAGCACCAAACGATTACCAGCTTAGGTAAGAACGCAGAATTATACATTGTCACACGCTTTACATATATAAATGAGAAAAAAAAGGAGGGGGGGGGATTTGTAGTATTGCTGCTTTTACCTAATGTACCTCTCCACTCTCCCTTCTCGATATACATTTCCTCCTCTCTTCATCCCTCTCCCCTTCTTTGCACTCATGAACTCCAGTGCTTCTTGCTCTCACTTCTACCCCCTACCTTATCTTCTCGCAAGAGCACATGCTCTTACCTACTATTTGTCACGTGACCACAGGAGACTTTCCTCCAAACTATGCCCTCATTCCAGATCCCCACTGTTCTAATCCTCTGTAATATCTAAATGCTATATCCCTTCCAACCTGGAGAAGAGCAGCTGAGACACTTCTTCCATAGCCAGAGAAATGGAGTAAAAAGCAGAATGAGTAAGATTAGGAAGCAGAGGTATGGACCAAAGAATCTCTGGGACATTACACCCCAAAGGTGCCTGCCTAAGAGAGGCTTTACTATTGGCCACACAGGGTGCATTACCTCCGTTGCAAAATCTAAGTAGACCACATCAACTGCATTACCCTGGTCTAAATTCCTACTTACCTCCTCAAAGAAACAAATAAGGTTAGTTTGGCAAGATCTATCCTTCATAAATCCATGCTGACTATTACTAATAATTTTATTTTCCATTAGGTATTCCTGAATATTATCCCGTATTAAACCTTCAAGAAGTTTCCCCACTATTGAAGTCAGGCTTACAGGTCTGTAATTCCCCGGCTGTGATCTAGCTCCCTTTTTAAATATAGGCACCACATCTGCTTTACGCCAATCTTGTGGTACTGAGCCTGTGGAAATGGAGTCCTTGAATATTAAATGTAATGGTTTGGCTATTACTGAGCTTAACTCCTTGAGAACTCTTGGATGTATGCCATCGGGGCCAGGTGCCTTATTTACTTTCATTTTATCAAGCTGCCTATGAACTTCTTCCTCAGTTAACCAATTGTTCGTTAATATAGAGTTGTGGCTTCCTCCTGCGGCGCTACTATTGCAATTGATTGCACTGCCTTCCAATGTGAGACATAGGCTTTTCTAGAGGGGACGCGGCGGTCACAGACGCCCCGCGCTCTTCCCCAAGGCATTTAAATAAAATGCCGGCGGAGGCGTGAGGCCTCTATAACTTCTCTTACCTGCTCCCAGCCGGGTCTTTTGATGCAGGTAAGTAGGGGGGGGGGGCACGAGCAGGAGGGGTCAGCAGACAGGGGGGTGCAAACAGAAACGTTTGCGCACCCCGGCTTTACAGTATAGCAGCAGCGAGACAGTTTCCACCGTGAGAAACGCACAAAACTTCGGTGAATATTTTCAAAACACTTTTTTTCCTTCACAAAACAATTAAAATCACAAGAACAGACTCTTCTGTAAAGTTTGCCAGTATGTGCAAAACCCCAAAACCTTCACGAATAGCAATAACAGTAAGGAATTTAAAATACTCTCCTTTCTAAATTGTAATACTGATCATATAATCTGTATGATCATCTGCGGATGCAACAAAAGATATGTGGGCCCTACCTCTAGAGCATTCAAAATAAGGATGCTAGCGCATATGAGACACATACAAAGTATGGATCTCACTCATCCGCTATCCAGTCATTTTAAAGACTGCCAAAATGGCAGTCTAACAAACTTTAAATGTATTGCCCTAGAAAAAATCAATTTACACATGGAGATGGAGATAGATCTAAAATTCTTTACCAAAGAGAAGCATTTTGGATTTTTGCCATAGACACTATAATACCAAAAGGTCTCAAAACGGAATGGGATCTCAAAGTATTTTTGTAATACGTTAATGTTTTATAATCATTAATTTATTTTCCCCCCTTTTCCCATTTCCCTCCCTCCCCCTTCCTCCTCTCCCTCCCCCTTTTCCCTCCCCTCCCCCTCCTCACCCCCCCCCCTTCTCTTTGTCTCGTTTTTTATCTGATTTAGTTTTGGTTCTTATATTATGATTTAATTAATTTATCAGGATTAATTATATAGCTTTTATAATGAAAATATGATCATACTATATTCATTTATATCTATCAACTAATATCATTGTAAATCATTTTTGAACAATCCATTGTTTCATTATGGTTGCCACATTTAAGCCTATATTACAGCTTGAATTCTAGACTCTGATGGGTATCGCAGAATATAGAAAATATGGTTAAACCTATGTTTACACTATAAGTATTTATATATAAAGAATTACAGTGTTAATCAATTATACTAAGTAACCATTCAATTTACAAATCACCATTTAAACAAGGTTTATGTCCATATGTTGTTATATACCACTATGGGCAACTATTTGGTGATACATAATTGATTTTCCATATGCGATTTTCTATATGTAATGCATATGTATTTTTAATGCAATCAAGGTGACATGATCCAACAATGTTTTGCTGTATACTGATTATGAACTCTATCATGCTGGGTAGATTCTAAGTTTCCAATGCAATCCTATTATGGACTTAATTCATCAGGTGTATTCCATCTGCTTCATTAGTCTGTGTGAGGGTTTAAATAGTCCCCTCCCATGACTTACCTTATACCCCTTGAGAAAGGGCAGTGCATGCCCGAAACATGTGGGAGGAGGTTGCTCTGTTATACTCCTTGAGAAAGGGCAGTGCATGCCCGAAACGCGTGGGAGGAGGTTGCTCTATTTGTGTTTGTCCTGAGTGTTCATTTTTAATGTGATTAGAATAAACTTCAGTTTTATTTTTACCTGGTGAGTCCCTGGTTTTTGAGAGGCAGCGGCATCGATCATTTCTATTTCTCTTCTCTAAAGGCACATAATGAGGAAAACACAAAACCTTTCTTCTTTTGCCTGCCCAGCCCCACGTTGGGCACCAAATGTAACCTTCCTTGCCCGGCTCTTAAGGAGTTTACACCGGGTGACTATGTACAGTCCCTCATACCTTGTCAGGGTGCTGGATCCACGCAGGCTGGGCGTAGATATGCTGAGGGAATAATAAAGGGCGCCAGGAACTTTTATTGTACAAACAGGAGCTTTATTAACAGCCGTTGATAATGGTCCTCACATCGAGACATTCGTTACTATACACACTTTAACTGGTGAGAAACACTGTGTGTACTCTTGAATTCTTTCCTAGGTAATTCTTACTCTCTCGTGCTAGGGAGGTGCTTCGGCTTATTTCTGTTACTATCGTCTTAAGTGGTCATCTCCCGTAGGGTCCGTAACCCATTATATTAATTAGCCCCCATCTTAGGTTACCTTTACTATCATGAACGGTGCAAGGTTCTTCGTGCCACTCCGATTAGATCCCAGGGCTACTAGTTGGGTAGCCACAGTAGGACGTAAGCTTCCTCTGTAGGAACCTGTACACTTCTGTAACTCCATGGCTACGAACGCTAATTGGGTAGGACGCTTTTCCTAACTACAAAACAACAAACCGGGACAGGACAGTATCACTATACATGAACTATAGACAGGAACTTATTTACATTACCAACTGTGAGGCTCCTCCAACTGTCACTCTCAGGAACTGTAGTTCTAGAACCTTCAGTCTCAGTATTTATACTCTGATGAGACATCACTGGTCGCCATGCATACAGTGGGAGTGGCTTCTTTCCCGCTAAATCACTTTATACCATGTGATGGGAGAGGGGCGTTACTCTGTGTGAGCCCACACAGTTAACCCCTTAAAGCAATCACCCCTCCCCCTTTTCTTTCACTCTCTTTCCTTTCTCTTTCACTCCTCCAATTCTCACTCCTCCTCCTGCTCTCACACCTCCCTCTGCTCTCACTCCTCCCCCTTCACTGTCACTCATCGCCTTCACTCTCCCCCTCCCTTCTCTCACCCTTCTCTCTCACTCCTCCCCTTCAGTCTCCCCCTCGCCTTCTGTCTCACCCTCCCACTTCTCTATCTCGCTCCCCCTTCTATCTCCCCACTCCCTTCTGTCTTGCCCCTCCCCCTTATGTCTCCCCCTCCCCCTTCTGCCTCACCCCTCCCCCTTCTGTCTCTCCCCTCCCCCTTCTGTCTCACCCACCCCCTTCTCTCACCCCTCCCCCTTCTGTCTCACTCCTCCCCCTTCTGCCTCACCCCTCCCCCTTCTGCCTCACCCCTCCCCTTCTGTCTCACCCCTACCCCTTCTGTCTCACTCCTCCCCCTTCTGTCTCACTCCTCCCCCTTCTGCCTCCCCCCTCCCCCTTCTGCCTCACCCCTCCCCTTCTGCCTCACCCCTCCCCCTTCTGCCTCACCCCTCCCCCTTCTGTCTCACCCCTACCACTTCTGTCTCACCCACCCCCTTCTCTCACCCCTCCCCCTTCTGTCTCATTACTCCCCCTTCTGTCTCACCCACCCCCTTTTCTCCCCCTCCCCCTTCTGCCTCCCCCTTCTGCCTCACCCCTCTCCCTTCTGTCTCACCCCTACCCCTTCTGCCTCACCCCTCCCCCTTCTGTCTCACCCCTCCCCCTTCTGTCTCACCCCTCCCCCTTCTGTCTCACCCACCCCCTTCTCTCACCCCTCCCCCTTCTGTCTCACCCTTCCCCCTTCTGTCTCACTCCCCTTCTGTCTCACCCACCCCCTTCTCTCACCCCTCCCCCTTCACTCACTCCTCCCCTTCTCTCCCCCTCCCCCTTCTGTCTCACCCCTCCCCTTCTCTCTCCCCTCCCCCTTCTGTCTCATCCCTCCCCCTTCTGTCTCACCCCTCCCCCTTCTGCCTCACCCCTCCCCCTTCTCTCTCCCAGCTCCATTTGGGTTTAGTTACCTTGGAGTGGGTATTATTCTGTTATTTTTGTACCACCATCGGACCTGTCTCCTGTCTACCAGTATGTATCAGTACATATCAGTATATACCAGTATATACCAGTAACACAACTTACAACACCCCTAACTGTGTTGGTTATATATAAATTATATATATATATTTTCTTTAAAGACATATTTGTGAAAGTAAAACACCATCAGTGTAAATGCTGCAAAAACAAACCAAACATCTGTATTTCCAAAGGAAATAAGTCAGTGAGTGAATAAAACAATCAATAAAAACAAAAACCAGCACCCAGTATAAATGAGTATATATCGGTGAGTGGGGGGAGTAGGCAAAGTTCAGGGTTTTTGCCGCTACCGTTTTGCTGGTGTGTGTTATGTAAACTGTTGATGTTATATAAATACAATTATACATACAATTATACATATGCATTGTTCCCTCCCATCCAAGCCCAAATGTTTGGGACTGAAAAAAGGAATAGAAACTTGAAATATTTGATAAAAATAAAAGTCTAGGAATCTTACATCCTAGACGGGCTTATGTGAGGTTCGGGGAATGTATGTCGCTGAGCAAATAGAAATATGACAAAGTAGCCAGCTTAAGGCTGATACCCATCAGTTTTAAGTATCATTTCATTGATATAACTTTTTCCTTCCCCAAATCATGGCTGTTGGTCTTGTAATGCAAGCTGGTTAGTGGAATAGTAATGCCATCCTCCCCAGCACATGTATCGTTCTCTCCACAACTCCTCCAAAGGTGCATCAAATGGATCCCTTTCCCAGGTAAACGGAGCGCTGCCAATGGAAGCCGATGGAAGCCGCTGTCAGCATAGCATGGATATGGGCCTGGGTGCCTGTGTAGCTCTGCACTAGAGCAGATTAAATATCAGAACAGGTCACGTTCTCATGGCCCAGGCACAAGTGCCAACATTCCTCTAATTATTCAAGGCCATTGAGAGAACAACCTGCCTGACAGAGCAGTGACACAGTCTGTTTGGAGCAGGCTGAGAAGCCTGCCGAAAAGGATACTCTGCTATTTAGTCTGGCAGGGAGAGGAACAGCATCCGAGTTCAAATGGTTGGACTGTAGAGAGTTGGGACAGGCTTATCAAATATGCGTGCGTGTGTCTGCCTGATGTAAAGTAACCACTTAAAGAGGCCATTGTTGCCTGAAACTGGAGGCCAAGAATTGCAGATCAATATCTAGTAAATGAAGCAAGATGCTGGCAGCGTATAACATGAATCTTTAGGAAGCTTTCCCGGTGCTGCTCCACATCCAACAAACAGCAACGAAAAGTCGTTCTTCTCAGGCTGAGACTCTTCATTCCACATCCAACAAACAGCAGCGAGAAGTCACTCTTCTCAGTCTGAGACTCTTCATGCCTCCCACAAACAGCAGCGAAAAGTCACTCTTCTCAGTCTCAGACTCTTCATGCCTCCCACAAACAGCAGCGAAAAGTCACTCTTCTCAGTCTCATTGGTACAAAACAAGACAAGTCCCATGTGTGTGCCCAAATAAAGTGCAGGTCGCGTGGACACAATTAATTATTTAGTATTGAGGGACAAGGAATAGTCCATAGAAATCCTGAGGTAAGGCTGATGCCGATACAGAGCACTGATGAAAATATAAAGTCCAGGTCACCAATGCATAAAGTGGGACGTAGAGAACATACGGTAACAGAACTAAGTCCGTAGGTGTCCCCATCTGGAACTGTGTACTGTGTTCTGTGTGAGCCTGTCCCGCCTCCCTGGTGTGAACGATGCCACTAAAAAATATAATGTTGAATCTGGTATAGTTCAAAGGGTGTGAACGGTATATACAGAGGCGATCTCACCTAATATAACGTTGCTCTGGGTTCCCATCGAACGAAACTCCGCACGATCCACTGTGCTGGTGCCTGCGTATCTTTGATGTGCGTACGTCTGAGCCGTTGAGGTAGCTGTGACGTCACTGAAGGCAACGCTCCTCCATGAGGGATCTTCGGGGACTGCAGCTAGACCCAAGGCCAACCGGCTAGTGCTCCGGCATCACTCTCAGGTCTGGGTAAAGTCCATTATGCACAATGCAATGGTACAATCACCTCCTGTACCCCTGTCCCAAGGTTGTGCTTCCAACTGAAGGTCAAGAAGTAGAAAGCGAAAAAATTGGGCTGTGCTGATGAAAAATGAGGCTGGTAGTAGGTAAAAAATGAATTCACTTTATTGGGCATAATAGCCCAAAAATATATAAAACAGCACAAATCCCCCGACGCGTTTCCCGCCTCCTAGGGCGCTTTAAAAAAAACAAAAAAACCCCCAGTTTATATAGAAAAGTAGAAAACAGGGCACTCACTAATGGACAAAAGAAATAAACGGCTGGGTGCATACCGCCCGTGGAATGGGTAAAGGGAAAAAAGAGGACAGGCGCGCCAAAGTTAGCAAAAAAGGGTGAAGTTCAATAATCAACGTTTCGGCTCTCACACAAGCCTTTTCCAAGAGCAGCAAACAGTTTAACAACCAAACCATAAATACCCCAGAGTCTTCCCCTGTGATCTAAAAAAAACTGCCGCCAAAGCCCAGTGCACCCTCAGTGACATCACAGTTCTGACATGGAGAAGTATATATATATATATATATCACCCCTCCCCTATATATATATATAGTTACAACTCTGGATCGGAAGGAACTCCGTTGACAGTACAGTATAGTCGTAAACATGATGCACAAGTAGTGGTGTGAAATAACCCAATAGCTAAAACTGGCACATTTCCCCCCAAAATATATAGTGTAGGTTTAATCAACAGTGGTTCGATGTTTCGGTCTTACATTTGGGACATTTACCAAGATCTTGAACATCTGTTAATAAAACCTGCACTACATTCCTGTGCAAATCCCGAGAGTCAGTTTTGTCTATTTAATCATGTATAATGGTGCATAACCTGTATAGCTGCATAACTCATACTGTATAACACACAGGGACTGCATTGTGTGATCTCACATTGTGTATAACACACAGGGACTGCTTTGTGTGATCTCACACTGTGTCGGCGCCGTGATGATCGCTCCTCTGAAAAGGGCTCGCCCGGCGATTTATTTCGGCTGCAGAGAGAGAGCCGCCTCTCCCTGCGCAACTCTCGCCAGAGATCAAGTTTGACGTCGCTGTGAGGGAAGGGGATGAAAAGGGCCCTTGCCTGCCGATCCACATCCCCAAATGGCAAGAAGCCTCTCTAAAATGACAGTACCTCAGGGACAACATGAGGTAGTTACCGCCCCTTGCACTGCCTTTCAAGATACCAGGATGGGTGGAAGCAGCCACTTGAGACTCAGCCCTCTAATTTCCTGTTCCTGTGACTGCTGTGGTGGTGGAGCGTCAGGGGCAAAGCGGGAGTACCCACAGGTAAGGAACCTTTGATTTAACACAGCTAAAAGGACCAGCGGCCAAGAAGCCACAGAGCCAATCGTTACCACTCTACTGAGGAGCTGTGAATGGAATGGGCTGTAAGGTAAGTTCAGCCAGTGCGGTGGAAGAAACTGCCCACTGCTTTCTCCTCAGGCCAACTGAACCACTGCTCTGCTTCTCCCCCTTAAATAGCTCCCTGCCAAAAACTACACACCATCTCACTCCCAACTCAGGACACCAATCAGCTCCAAGCTCGGCACAAGGTCAGCTGCTACCATCCCCTTACTTCTGCCCACCAACCAACTCACTGGGCAGCACCAGAGCCCTATTGCCCTACAGGAAGGAGGGGGCGCTCACTCCCTAAACGTAAGGCCTGGGGATTTAATGCAGTAAAATTGCACACTCACAATTTCCACCTCATATCACTTTGCTTAAATAGTGGGTTCCAACTTAGGGATGTGAGAGGTTCCCTGTGCTATTTCCTGCCTTACTTTAGGTACTTAGGGGTGTGAGAATTTCTCTGCACTATTTCTCACCTTACTTTAGGTACTTAGGGGTGTGCGAGTTTCCCTGCACTATTTCTCACCTTACTTTAGGTACTTAGGGGAGTGTGAGTTTCCCTGCACTATTTCCTGCCTTACTTTAGGTACTTAGGGGAGTGTGAGTTTCCCAGCACTATTTCTTGCCTTATTTTAGGTACTTAGGAGGTGAGTTTCCCTGCACTATTTCCTGCCTTACTTTAGGTACTTAGGGGTGTGAGAGGTTCTCTGCACTATTTCTCACTTTACTTTAGGTACTTAGGGGTGTGAGAGGTTCCCTGCACTATTTCTCACTTTACTTTAGGTACTTAGGGGTGTGAGATGTTCTCTGCACTATTTCTCACCACAATATTTTAGCAGTTATTTCTGGAATTTTTTTTGTTACAGTGCTATAGAAGATCCCATGGTTTTATATGGCTAATGATTCTTATAGCTTTTAATCCAGAGTCTGCGCCTGCTTACTGTCTGTGCACACTGCATATAGGAACCCTGCTTTCCCCTTCACAAATTGCCCCCATTAAAGTCCAAGACAAAAGGTTCTCTCAGTAGCTTACATATTTCCCCGCATGTGAGAGAGCAATTGGAAACTTCCTCTTGATAACTAAAAACTTTTGAATTAGAATTTATGAGAAGGGGCTTCGGTCTCCTGGCCCGAGGGCTGAAACGGATCTGACAGTGCAGAGGGATTCCTTTGATGCAGTGAGCGGCAGAGAGAAACGTTCTGAGAAGGTTCAGCCGAGGGTAATGCAAAAGCAATATGTGGAGGCCCAAGTGAGGACGTGTACTCACTGTGTTTATTTATTTGGTGCAGCTAGCAAACTTCATGTGTATCAGTGAAGGTCTGAGGGACTTTTGTTTGTAGGAGTAGTATCGGAAAGATTCAGAATACGATACTATTATTAATGTTTATTTTGCTGTGAATATAAAATGGAACAAAATATGAAATGCTACAGATTTAAACAATACAACTGAAATGTATATTTGAAGAGGATTTTTTTTCTTCTGTGATAATAAGATGCTGCGCTTTATAATGTCACTAATTATATATACACAAGATCTCCAAAATGTTTATATGGTTCTTCAAGATACATTATTAATATAATGTGGTAACGGTAGTGTGCTAGTGCTGTGTAATGCATTGAAGTGATACAATTCCTATAGTAATGTGCAGGTAACCCCCACCTGGTTATCCCCCATAGGCCAATCCGCCCAAATCCGTTTCTCTCGCATTTCCCCCCAAAATCTGTTTCGCGGTCTAAAATCCGCAAACGGATAGGGTCGGTTTTATTTTGCATAGATTAAATTACAATTATTTACAATTATTATTTACAATTCATTGGTGGATTTATAGAATCCAATCTGCGAATTCAGCAACTTGTTGGCGGATTCTTAAAAATCCGTGAACGGATTGCGGAATCCGTGGAATGTATTGGCAATAATAATAAAAGATTTGCATAACGCGTATCGCCCTTATTTAGATTGATCCGCCTAAATGCGCGGACCATATGCCAATCCGCTGTGGATCTAAATCCAGCAAAAAAATGTTGCCCATGTGTGCCCATAGGCTGTTCTTCTATGGGTGAATGCAAAGTGTAATCCTCATCAAACAGAGGCAATGCTGCCAACACCAAGGCACTTACACTTATCTACCTGATGGGATATACCCATATTTGCTAACTCCCAGAATAGAAACACAGAGCAATAGTCCCACAGCTTTATGCTAATGACACTGTCACGTATGGCACACCTGTGAGCACGTGACCTGTATATGGGACAAGGGTTAATACACAGCGATGTCCAGGGTAATGGAAGACCCTCCCGCTCAACCAGAGTAGCAGTCATGTGCTCTAGGGTAAATAATAGTAGTCATATTTCTGCATAATTGGGTAACTGAGTGCACACTACAGGGGTCTTCCTACCCAGCTGTCCACCTCTGGAGAAATCCCTGGTTAGGATTCTGTTTGCTACTTCCTTGTCCCTACCCCGAGTGCACCCCTGTTTCATATATAGTTTGAGCAGGTGTCACCTCTCTAAATAATAGTAGCACAGAAGAGGTGTACAGGCATACCCCGCATTAACGTACGCAATGGGACCGGAGCATGTATGTAAAGCGAAAATGTACTTAAAGTGAAGCACTACCTTTTCCCACTTACCGATGCATGTACTGTACTGCAATCGTCATATACGTACACAACTGATGTAAATAACGCATTTGTAACAGGCTCTATAGTCTCCCCGCTTGCGCACAGCTTCGGTACAGGTAGGGAGCCGGTATTGCTGTTCAGGACGTGATGACAGGCGCATGCGCGAGCTGCCGTTTGCCTATTGGGCGATATGTACTTACTCGCGAGTGTACTTAAAGTGAGTGTACTTAAAGCGGGGTATGCCTGTATATCTTCACAGATGGCATGAGTCAAGAAACTCCAATAGCATGCACTCTCTGGACAGCCGGGGGTATTGCATAGTTACATAGTTACATAGTAGATGAGGTTGAAAAAAGATATGCGTCCATCAAGTTCAACCTATGCTAAATTTTGACAACAGATATGGGAAAACTACTCAGTAGTAGATGTATGTGTAGAGACTAATTACGGATCAACAGCACTGTGTAATACTATATGGCAGGCAATGTAACTCCCCCCAGAAAATTAGCCTCATTTTCTGGGGGTCGTTACATATCCTGATATATAGTATCACACAGTGTTGTTGCTCCTTAATTAGTCTCTACACATACATATACTACTGAGTAGTTTTCCCATATCTGTGGTCAAAATTTAACATAGTGTGGCAGGACGGCCTGTAGCCGAGGTCAGGGAACAGTCCACACGTGTAGTTTCAGGATAAATGAAAACGTTCAGTGGCTTTATTTCTCCACAGCAACATAACATGCGGGTACACTGTCCCTTTAAGCAAATAAATCCTGCTCCACGTTGGGAGAAAACTGACTAACACAGCAGTCCTAGCTAGCAGGCTGGCTGGCTAAACCATACCCAAACCGTAAGAGTCTTTTTAAGCAGTCATGCAAACAAATGAAAGAAATCTTACTTTGGCTGCAGTAAGTAGTGTGCTGTATCCTTCTGGCTAGCAGCACATCTATCCATGTGCTCTCATCTCAGACAGCCAGCTACTGCTGGTAACAAGATCCTTATCTACCTTGCTGGCTCTCAGGTGTCAGCTTACATCCTGATTAGCTAGCTTCCACCTGAGTTAACCCTTATGTGTGCTGGATGAAGCACTCAGACATATGTTTCCCAGGCATAACTGATAGGGGTTGACTTCACCCTGTCACACATAGGTTGAACTTGATGGACGCATATCTTTTTTCAACCTCGACTGCTATGTAACTATGTAACTATGCAATAGCCCCGGCTGTTCAGAGAGTGCATGCTATTGGGTTATCTTGTCTCTCTCTGTCTGTGGATAAATCCACCTCTTCTGTGCTATTAGCACTTATCATCTGAGATCTGACTCCAAAAGACTGTTCATGGTCCCAGGGTTCAGCAAAGTATCCGTCCGTTCCTCCTTCTCTTACCGTGCACCCCAAAACTGGAACAACCTACGGAGACTCTCACATCCACCACCAGTTAAAGTTCTTTCAAAACTAAAGCTGTCTCACATTTGAAACTGGTCTGTAACTGTTACATACGCATGTAATATATATCATCTCTAACTGTGCATGCAATGTCTTGTATATAATGTATACCCTGTTCACTTAATGTAACTATGTATTTGTAACCATGTATTATTTGTCATCATAACTCTGTGCCCAGGACATACTTGAAAATGAGAGGTAACTCTCAATGTATTACTTCTTGGTAAAACATTTTATAAATAAATAATACACAGCTACCTAGCTAACCCACTTTTCACCTTCCGCAAAGGCCCCTCAAATGACTAATATCTCCCCTCACTCCATCGCCATATACAATCTGTCACGAACAGCACACTTGTGAGCATGCTACTTATGTATGCAACCAGAGTTAATACACACGGCTAAACTAGCCAACTCACCTTGTGCCTCCGCAAGGTACTTCAAATGAGTTAATATTTACCATGTTCGATTGCAATAGCACCCGCTTCCACCATCCAAGAAAAATCAAGTATGAAATTTGCAGAGTCTAAGGTCCCTGTTTACTAAAGAAAACTATTTACTTAACACACATATCTGTTGTGGAAAAATGTGTCAGAAAATGTAATTTACTCTATACAAAGCGTGCAACAGTTAATTCAGCGCCCAAAGCATTACTTATTAAACTTTTGTTTTAATATATATATATATATATATAGTGCTTAGATTACAGAAAAAAGATTTTATTACAAGAACATACAGTTACAATAAATGGGGACCCATTTCTTAAAATAAAAGGATAAAACATAAACAGAAATCCCTATACAGCACGTTACCATATGTTATTGGTTTTTCTCAGAGAGGTCACTGGAGTAGGCAAGATTAGAACTCACATATCTGATCTCAAAACACATCTCTTGTTGAATTCTAATTCATAATGAAAAACTATGGCTTTATATTCTAACTCCCCATCATTGAGAACGACTTCATTAAGCTCACTACAGTCATCAATCAGCCA
This sequence comes from Ascaphus truei, assembly GCF_040206685.1. Classification (NCBI taxonomy): domain Eukaryota; kingdom Metazoa; phylum Chordata; class Amphibia; order Anura; family Ascaphidae; genus Ascaphus; species Ascaphus truei. Next base: position 47,869,081 of record NC_134494.1, read on the forward strand.
CTGGGCTGACAGTTTTACGACTTAAATGAAAACAACTCTTCTTTTGCGACATTTAAACATCTGACTAAATATAGAAACACACTCATTACTTAATTTCCTGAATACTTGGCCGGCGTGAGTTTGCTCAATGTAACAATACTCATTTTGAGCGACGTGCTCCTAAGTTTGATTGACAAATGGATCTAAGGTCTCCCTTGCCACCTCCTAAACCTCGTGTGTTTGTCCTTATTGTATCTGTCTCCTTGCAATAATTACAAATATGTATACGTTATTCTTCAAAATAGATGTCATCCCATGATATCCTATTTTTAATATAGTCCTCCAGCTAAGTGGTGACCTGTTTGTCACCTCTCTCTGGGATGCACAGGGGATATTTCAAGAATGTAAGGATTTCTTTGAGGCTGACAGCATAGGATCTGGTTATCACCCACAGCCTTCTAAACTGTACATATTTCACTTTTAATCAGCCATCAGTGATAGCCCCCCAATTAAGCCCTCTTTGTAGATCAATACAAACACATGAAGGGTCTTTACTTGTCCTAAAAAACAATTATTGTATTATTAACATAATTTCTAACCACCGTTAACCCCCGGAGTACCAGATTGATTAAAATACTTAATATATCATGAAGTGCCCCAAGACACTTTATTCTATATCTCTCGCACCTCTTCTACCCCTCCAGTGCCAGCAGCAGCCATTTTCTCTGGACATGTGAGCAGCACAAAGGGATTCTCAGCCCTGCCTGTCAGAGACTTTGGCTCTGCTTTATTGTTGGACAAACTACATTTTTACACTTTCAGTTACATTACACACAGGAATGAATGGTACAGCTTTACATAGGCTGCAAAGGGTTACCGGACAGGTAATGGTGGCATTTGGCCCTTGCTGGGTGTTTGTACCTACCGGGTCGGGTAGCGGGAGGGGTTAACCTCTTCCTTACCTTCGCAGTATTAACAGCTAAGGTAATGAAGGGGTTAACTCCACCTGCAAACCCCCCACGCAAGGTATAAACACCCACCAAGGGCCAAATGCCACCTTCACCCACCCTCGTCACCCAAAATAAAGATGGCACTGGTAGTTGACACCTTCATTGCCTTAGCGGTTAGCCAGGGGTCTCCGGTGCTGATATTAATGGGTATCAGCTCCGGAAACCCCCGGCATGAATCTGATGCAGAACAAAATGCATTATTTTTCTATGTCCTCTCTAGCCACCTTATCGGCAGGTTCTCACCACCTTCACACCAACTTTTCCTGGCGGGAGGATTCTGAGAGGAAATCGCCATTCTAGAGCCTCGATTAGCCCCGATAACCTACTCGAGGCTCCTAGAATTGCACGAATGTGAAAAGCTGCCGATAAGTGGCTTTTGGAAACAAAATACCAATAAAGGTTTTTATTGGCCACTTATCGAGGCTTACTGAATAGCAGTAGTCCTTTTTGGTGAAAAGGCCTCAATAAGTGCCTTATCGAGGCTTATACAGTAGCATAGGCCCCTCAGTCTCATGTGCATGGTTATTCTTCCTGGTTCTAAATCCTTTTAACATATTTTAAGAACAGAGGCTCCCATCCTTTTGCTGGTTTGGAATACAGCTGCTAGGGGAGCTTGGAGTGAAGTTACCAGTGTTTATGTTGAAAATGGAGAAGCTTCCCTGGAAATAATGGGGCATGACATTAGTAGGATGAAAGGAAGCAACCAAAGAAAAACAAGGCCACCACCATTGACATTGGGACCACCTCCCTCTAGCCATTGCTTCCCACCGCCTGGCTTTCAGAAAGCTTTTCTCACTCCAGGGAAAAGACATGTGATTGGAGGCTTGGAGTTTATCTGCCTGCGACCTTTTCCCCTTTGTTGACCCCTCTTTCATGTCCAATCTCTTCACAAGAGCCTAGGCATGTAAGGTCCCTGAAGTCCTTTGTCTGTTGTGCTACTCATTATTTCTTTTAATGACAGATAAGGCACCTACCAGGAAATTCCTTCCTCACATTCAATATGGGGTGAGGGGCTGTGTTAACCAGCTTGAAAACCCCCCAATGATTGCTGAAGGGGCATTAATGCATTAACTGTAGCAGTGAAGGGTTAACCCCAGAGTTTTACACAAGAGATGAAGAGATTCTTTGTTGCATATTGGCTTGTAACAACAAGTGCATTTTATTAATATGAATAATCATTTATTTACAATAGTTTTCTTTGACAATCTTTTGGAGATCTTTATGTTAAAATTATGTCAATCATTGTGTTACCTTATTTTCCAATATGTCACATTTTTAACATTCCCATAACCTCTCTGGACCTTGCAGCTCATAACAATTGGCCATATATTTAATACAATATTTTGGAGGATAAGCCAGGCCGTCCAAGACGCAGACAACACAGAAGATATGTGTTAGACCAGGGGTGCGCAAACTTCTGGCGCTGCGCCCCCCTGCCTGCTCTCCCCCAGTGCTCGCCCCCCCCCTCACCTTTGTGCCAGCGTCAAATGACGCCACGGGGTCATGTGAGGTCATGTCACGTGACCCCGCGGCATCATTTGACGCAGCGTTGCCATGGCGACGTGTCGCCCGGAGCCGGCTGAATCACGATAACTAAGTTACAGAGGCCTTGCGAGGTCCCCCGGCATTTAAATTAAATGCCTTGGAGAAGAACACCGGGGCCTCTGAAACCGTTGCACCACCCCCCCAAATCTCACAGCCCCTTTGCGCCCCCCTGTGTTAGACTGACCTGAGGACATGTGTGTGCAGTTTTTCATTCTATCAACGTGGTTACCTTTCTTGTAACATGTCCCCCCCAATATATGCCAGTCATTTATTTGGTGTTTCCAGAGAATACTGTTCCAGAATTCACCGCAAAAATTGTGTGTTCTTTTTCATTACAAATACAAGCCACTAATTATTGTTAATGCAGATTTGCAAATCTCAAATCTTTTCCACACTCGTGATTCATTCTGATCGGCAGTGGCAATGCATTATGGGAATGTCACTATATGTTTTAAGTCCTGGCCAATACAGGCTCAGGGGCCTAGTCACTAAAATTCAATAAATTCATTGCAACATTGATCGAGCGGGCACGTTTTTACCAAACGCGATGAAATTTGTGTAAAACCAGTATTCACTAAGAGAAATCCATTTTTTATAGCGTTTGATAAAAAAAATGCCATACTGCACTAGTTTGTATTTGCTTAATGAGATAAATTAACAATGTTCCATTTTGCTCCGGCAGTCTGGAAGAGCTGCACAGAGAGAAGCTGCATCTCCCTGCACAGCACTTACAGGCGATCTCCCTGCACAAAGAGAGCTGCATCTCCCTGCACAGCTCTTACAGGCGATCTCCCTGCACAGAGAGCCTCATCTCCCTGCACAGCTCTTACAGGCAATCTCCCTGCACAGAGAGAGCTGCATCTCCCTGCACAGCTCTTACAGGCGATCTCCCTGCACAGAGAGCCTCATCTCCCTGCACAGCTCTTACAGGCAATCTCCCTGCACAGAGACAAGCTGCATCTCCCTGCACAGAGACAAGCTGCATCTCCTTGCACAGCTCTTACAGGCGATCTCCCTGCACAGAAAGAGCTGCATCCCCTGCACAGCTCTTACAGGCGATCTCCCTGCATAGAAAGAGCTGCATCTCCTTGCACAGCTCTTATAGGCAATCTCCATGCACAGAGAAAGCTGCATCTCCCTGCACAGCTCTTACAGGCGATCTCCCTGCACAGCTCTTACAGGCGATCTCCCTGCACAGCTCTTACAGGCGATCTCCCTGCACAGAGAGCTGCATCTCCCTGCACAGCTCTCACAGGCGATCTCCCTGCACAGCTTGTACAGGCGATTGCACAATTTTAATAAAAATTTGAATAACACAGCCCTTACAGGCGATCTGCCTGCACAGAGACTCCTTGCACAGCGATCTCCTTACACAGCTCTTACAGGCAAACTCCCTGCACAGAGACAAGCTTCATCTCCCTGCACAGCTCTTACAGGTGATCTCCCTGCACTGAAAGCGCAGTTTTAATTTACATTTGAATAACACAGTATTGAAGCAGGGAGACTCTGGAGCTGAACCACATCAGTTTCAGGTCCTGGGACCCCCTGCTTACCGCATTACAGGCCGCCGCTGAGGGTGCCTGTACTCTGGCAAGTTTAAATGTTTTGGTCACGTGTTGCAGGAGATGTAAACTTGACGGAGATACCGGCACCCCATACAGAGGCCTGTACCTTGGGAACCAGGGGGTCCCCAGACCTCAAATGAAAGCTGTTCATCTTCAGAGACCCCCTGCTTCAATCCTATGTTATTAAAATTAAAACACACCTTCATTACCTTAGTGGCTAAACTCTAAAGTAATGAAGGGGTTAAACAGCTTTACCTGGTTTGTTGGTAGTAGAAGGGATGGGCGAAGATTGTAGTTGCCCCAGGGTGGGTGGTTAGGCTTCCCGGGAGGATTGCGGGAGGAATTAACCCCTTAATTACCTTAGCAGTTAGTAACCTCTATGGTGATTAAGAGCTTAACCCCCCTCACCCGGGAGGTCTAACCACCCTCTCCAGGGAAACGTAACCCATCACCCACCCCCTCTACCCCCATCACCACACACGCACAAATGGGCAAAAGCACTAGTAGCCAAATGGGGCTGATTGCGCTTTTTCCCATTTGTGTTGAAAAAAAAAAATTACACAATAAAATGAAATTGACATTTCAATACATTTAAATAAACAGCAGGTAATAAACCCATTGATTGTCACTGTGATTATCGGAGGCACAGGTATTCACATTGGCAACCAATGGGCAACCTAAAAACATTTTTTATAACAAAAAACAAAAATGCCTTGATTGTCACTGTTGTTATCTATGGTCGCCACGGGAGCACAGATAACCACATTGGCAATGGATGGGCATCCGCCCCCCAAAAATACACAGTTAAATCAAATACAATGAATGCGTATCTTACCAATCCTCCTCATCCAACAACTCCTGACCAACGAAGCAATGAGCCTCATCTTGAAGAACAGCACAATGTGCGGAAGTCCAAAATCCTCAGTTGCTTGAAGAGGAGTCCCCGGTGAGTAGATCTTCTTATCTTCTTTCTTTCCGTATTTCTCCTCTTGAACAGGTCCAGGAGATGTTGACTCGCCGTTTTCTTCCTATCAAATGAGACGTGACAGGCCTTCTATAAGGCCTGTGACGTCACATTTGACTGAAAAATGGTACATCCACCAATCAGATTGGTGGATGTACCATGTGATGCCTTGTCTTTTTTGGGTGATGTGATGTCTCCTTACAGGGAGGTAAGCATATGGGACCTGATTGGATGGCTTCCCTCCCTTTATGAGGGCACAGATAATCAGTGACAATCAATGAATAAAATGGCTAGTGTATTTTTTATTTAGCAATGTAATTTGTATTGTATTTTATTGCACTGTACTGTATATTTGAATAGGCAAAAGCACTCTTTGCCATATTTGGCTAGTAGCACTTTTGCCCATTCCTGTGTGGTAGTGTTGGTGGTAGAGGAAGTGGGTGATGGGGGTAGTTGCCCTAGGGTGGGTAGTTAGGCCTCGTGGGAGGGGTTAACCTCTTCATTAGCTTAGCAATTACTGCCACTAAGGTAATGTAGGGGTTAACTCCCGCAACCATTCCGGGAGGCCTAACCACCCACCCTAGGGCAACTACAGGCCTTACCCACCCCCTCTACCACCAACAAACAAGTTCCTGCTATTTAACCCCTTCATTACCTTAGCGGTTAGCCACTAAGGTAATGAATCTGGGATGGAATCTTATTTTTATTACCTAGGGTTGAAGCCGGGTGTCTCCGGAGCTGAAATTAATTTGGGTCAGCACCGGAGATTCCTGGATTCAATCATATTTAGTACAAATAAAATAAACTCCGTCTGATGCAAATCGCGATTCCAATCTCTCCACCCCTTAGGTAGCGAGAGAAAAATGCCAGTGTTTAACCAGCGATGTGCATATCGGAGCTTTGTGAATAGCAGTTGCTGGCAAAAAATGTGAGTTTGGGGAAGAGTGTTAAAGTTTGTTAAAAGCCATTTTCAAGCGATTTTGCCATTTTATCGAAGCATTGTGAATAACTGCAAATGCAATATCGCTTGGAAAGTGCACTTAAACAGTGTTAAGTCACTTATCGAAGTTTAGTGAATATGCCCCTCAGAGTCAGTACCCACACATGTACTCATGGTCTTGGTAACGTTTAGTGAATATGCCCCTCAGAGTCAGTACCCACACAGGTACTCATGGTCTTGGTAACGTTTAGTGAATATGCCCCTCAGAGTCAGTACCCACACAGGTTCTCATGGTCTTGGTAAAGGTTACAGTATGAATGCTCCTCGGTCAGATGAATATTATCTCCTACGGGCTCCCGTCCTCATCCTGTACGTATTCTTTTATGTCTTTTATTCGTTTTTATGTTATAACAAATATTTATTAAAGTCATTATTTTATAGGGTGCTAGTTTGTGCCAGTTGGAGATTGGAAGCCGTGTGTTCTGTATCCCAGTTCACACACAGAGGTTAGCAGCGTATAGGACTAGATCATTTAAAGGCTTCTTACTCATTGTTACGACTAATCTAATTAATTGAGGTGGGAACAGAAACAATGCAAAGGGTTAGCTTTAAACATATACAAAAACAGGAGAAAAAACGGCAGTGCACTGCCAAGAAACCCAGGAGGAGGCTCACGGCAGCAAAAGCAAAAATGTATTTATGCCATAAAAAAATTGAACTAGGGTCCACCTATGCGTTTCGGGCTCTATGCCCTTTCTCAAGGGCATAGAGAAAGGACACCTTGAGATAGGGCATAGAGCCCGAAACGCGTAGGTGGATACTTGTTGCATTGTTTCTGTTTTTTCTCCTGATCCTGCTCCTGTTACTGGTGGACTGCACGCTATTTATTCCTGCTGAAGAAAACTCCCCTGGATTCTGCAATTCAAAAGTGAGTTATACCTGTGGGTTGCCATACCCCTTCATTCTCACTATATGGGACATTTATTGTACTATTCTTTATTGGTGCCTGTGGCATTAAGTACTAGTCCCTTAAACCCTATTAGGGTAACTTTATTGTGTTATACAGATTATTGGGAGCTTCTCAACTGCAGATGTTACGATTACACTAAGGACTTGTCTTCCTGACGCGCTGGCGCTCTACACATTTAAATATATACAAAGAATGTTTTAGTTTATTAATGTGATTTTTTCTTTAAGATTGTAAGTTCCCTACATCAGGATCCTTCATCCCAGTGCATGTTACTGCTGTAATCGTACTGTTATCGGCTCACACCCCCTGGTAATCGGCACCGCGGGATATTTTAGCTGTAGAACATTAAAAACGAATGCTAATAATAATAGTATTGGCAATAATAATGATAATAGAACAAGAGTGATCTCGGATGTGCTGTTTCCCACCCAACAAACTGAGGCTGGAGCTTTAATAGAACCAATGTGAAGGGTGATACAACTGAGAGCCTCTGAATCACATTGGGTAAAAGGGTAAGGAGACACATGCGATGGCAGTGAGGCTGACAGGGGACAGTGAGGCTGACAGGGGACAGTGATGCTGACAGGGGACAGTGATGCTGACAGGGGGCAGTGATGCTGACAGGGGGCAGTGATGCTGACAGGGGGCAGTGATGCTGACAGGGGGCAGTGATGCTGACGGGGCAGGGATGCTGACAGGGGGCAGTGATGCTGAAAGGTGCCAGTGATGCTAAGAGGGAACAGTGATGGTGACATGGACAGTGATGGTGACGGGACAGTGATGGTGACGGGACAGTGATGGTGACAGGGACAGTGATGCTGACAGGCACAGTGATGCTGACAGGGAGCCGTGATGCTGACAGGGGGCCGTGATGCTGACAGGATACCATGTACTGATTATCCATACAAGACTGTCAGATGTGCAGTTAAACACAGACATGAGAAACATGCTAACCCTTTCACTGCTGGAGTGGCCTGCAATGTCTCTCCTAAATGTGCAGTTCAGTGTGTTTTATTGTGTTGGGCTCCTCTGGTAGGTTTGGGTTAGAAGGTAATTAAGACAAGTAAATGCATTTTTGTTTGAAGATTTTCTTGATGTCCAACTTTAGTGGCAATATTTGGATGTGCTTTCAATGGGGCAGTCCCGCCTAGGACCAAAGTGTACTAATGGCAGTGACATGTTTAACCATTTGGATGCCCCTTGGCAATATGGGCTTTTTGCTCGTTTGCTAGGGGAGATCACGTCGCGGAGCGCTGAACGTAATCTGAAGGGAAATAGAGACTCCTGGATCCACTCTGTTACAGTCTCTCATAACTCGTCACCACCATAATTTGATAATTTGAGAGAGAAATGTGATATTTCCAGTTATTCCCAGCCTATCTGCAAATTAGACATAATTTAAATTCACTCTTTAAGAGTAGCGCAAAGTCTCAGGGTGTATATGAAACGACAAATCAAACCGACATAGTGAAAAAATTGTTAAAAATGTGAAAAAATATAATATAGACGTTGAAAATATCCCACACAGACGACGAAGTCCTGATGCTTAACGAGGAGGTAAGAGCCACGAGAGACAGTCTGGATGATCTTGAAAATAGGGAGAGAAGGCAAAATCTGCGAATCCGCCACATCCCAGAGTCAGTGACCGCAGAGGCACTGCAGCCTTATCTTAAAAGGATGCTTCTCTCAATTGACCCCCAACAAGAAAACATCGAATTGTTATTGATAGAGCTCACCGAGCGCTGGGTCTGAGATTTGACGACTCTAAAAGAAGCAGGGATGTAGCGCTGCGGCTTCATCAATACGCGGCGAAAGACAAGATAATTAAGGGTAGCAGAAACACGGGCTCAATTGACTTAGAAAACTCCCCCATTCAGATTTTTCAGGATTTGTCAAGGATGACCATAGACAGGCGAAGAGGATTACGACCGGAAACAGCGATTTTACTAGAAAAGGGAATTCGCTATCGGTGGGCTTTTACGTTTTGCGTTATTGTTAACCAGGGCTGATGGCAGGGCTCGCTTCGCTCTCCGGAGGAGTCTTCTTCTTTTCTTTTGGCACTGGGTCTGGAGCCCAAGAGCAGAATGGATCAACAAGGCCAGTCCCAGAATAATAGCTGGTCACCAGACCCCGGAAGGGTCTATCAGAGCCTGCGAGGGTTTATCCGACCAATGAGTCTACAACCCAGGATTCCCTTAGAAGCCCAAGCTGGAGCTGTTTTGTTTTTGTTGTTTTGTCCCTCTCTGTCTCCCTTCTTTTAATTTATAGGTCCATAAATTGAATTTTTTTGCCCACTGTCTGGGCAATAAGACCGTCTCTGCGGAGGAGAGTGGACCCCTCTGGGTGCAGAAGAAACTAAGATCTGTTTGGAGCAGTGGAAAGAACTTTTTGTGAGGCCGGGGAAAAATAATCAATGATTGTTGTTCTAAGTAAGGTAAAAAAAAAGGTGTAGTGAGGAGGTGGAGATTTTAGTAGTGGTGGTATGTGGGGGTGAGTAAGGAGTCCAACATGCCTGACGTTAGGGCGACCCCAGTGGGGCCATATGCCCGCCAGGCCAATCCATGAAGGACTGGCCGCAAAATTGGGATGAGTGGCTGGTTACACTAATCTTATTTTCAAGTGAATTTTATTTATTTTTGTTCTCCAAGTTCCCGATTTGGGAAGATCACCCTCACCCTTGTTTTTTTACCCTGTTGCCACTTCTGTTTTCTACTACAATCGAGATTTTTGGAGCATAACTTTCACAATAGAGTACCGCTATACTGGAAATGACTAATCAAACGCTATTGAAGGTAGTATCTATGAATGTTAGACCCTAAAAGAATTTAGGAGTCTGAAAGCAGATATTGTTTTTCTACAAGAGACGCATTTTGACACTCAGAATCCCCCAAACACTTTTAGCGGGGTGTACCCTATAGCACTCTATTCACCTTTTACAAGCAAAAGAAGAGGGGTAGCAATTTTGATAAAGCATGGTATCCAGTTCCAGATCTTGGAGATTAAGAGAGACCAAGAAGGGAGGTCCCTTGTGGTCCACGGTCTACTTTCAGGCCTACATATGACTCTAGCGAATGTACAGTAGCGACATCTTTTATTCGAGTAAATGCCGGCGGCATGCCGGGATCTACCCCAGCTGCCGCCAGTCAGAAACGCGCGCCGCCACGTTTCCCCCACGCACCCCCCCTCCACATCGCGCGCAATTACCCCCCCAAAGACACCCCGAACCCGGCTTCTACTCTGCCCCTCTGCTTCCCCGCACCCCCGCTTACCTAGATTTGAACTCCAGGGGTGTCGGGGAAGCCTGGGGAAGCCGGGGAAGACGGGGAAGCCGGGCGCGCTTGTGACCGTGACGTCACAGTGCGCCGCCACGCGCCGCGGCTACCCGCTTCCCAGCCTCATTCAGCCAGCGGCATTTGCTCGAATAAGAGCTGCCGCTGCTGTATACACACCTAATGAAGGACAAATTGATTTTTTAAAGGAAACATTGGAGTCTCTCAAAGATATTCGAGAACAACCAATCATTTTAGGAGGAGATTTTAATATGGTCCCAGACCAGATATGGATAAATCCACTCATCCAGGGTAGCCTCACACTCTAATGACTTATAGTGTATCAAGGAAATTTAGATTGTTAGTCAAAAAGTCTTTTTGATACCTGGCGCCACACGCATAATTGTCACAGAGATTATTCTTTCTACTCAATCCCACCTGACTCCTACTCTAGAATTGATAATATATTTGTAACCCCAAACATTTTGGAAATGTTGGTTCACTCAGATATAGGCTCTATTACGTGGTCAGATCACGCTCCTGTGACGATTTTGTTTGACCCCTCATTTGCCAAGATTCAATCATTTCACTAGAGAATGAATGACTCGCTACTAAATTATCCGGAAATTAGCGCACAAATTGGAGACTTACTTAAAAACTATTTTCAGATTAATAATGGCTCAGTAGAATCGATAGCAACATTATGGGAGGCACATAAGGCCACAATTAGAGGACAGCTTATTTCAATTGCATCCTATAGAAAGAGAATAAAAATGGAAAAACAAAAATATTTAACGGAAAAAATTGTAACTTTGGAAAGTTCACATAAAAAAACCAGTCGAGGAATATGTATAAAATACTGAGCCAGGCATTGTTCCAGTGTTTGATTGGTTCTCTCGGTTTGGCTGCTTGTCTGAGGGTGGTACCCTGAGGAAAAGTGAAAGGTGATGTCCATCCTTTGGGTGAAGGCCCGCCATAACTTAGAAACAAACTGCGACCCGCGGTCGGATACAATGTTCAGTGGGACCCCATGAATGCGGAAAATCTCCTTAATGAATACGTCTGCCAAGGTAGCAGAATTGGGCAGCCCTTTGAGAGGGATAAAATGGGCCTGCTTGGAGAACCTATCCATGACCACCAAGATAGTGTTCGACCCCTTAGAAGTAGGTTGCTCTCCAATGAAATCCATCGATAGGTGGCTCCAGGGACACTCCGGTACTGGCAATGGTTGTAGGAGACCTGGCGGTTTGCTGTGAGTTGTCTTGACCTGGGCGCAGGTCGGGCAGGATTTGATGAACTCCTCTGTGTTTCTCAGCATGGTAGGCCACCAAAAAGTTCATTTGAGGTCGGAAGTCCTTTTGGTACCCGGATGACCGGCAGACTTGGATGAGTGACCCCACTCTAGTATCTTTCTTTGAAAGCTCGGGGCAGCGTATAAATGACCCTCCGGCACCTAAAGACCCCTGGGATGATTAGCCTGTGCTGCAAGAACTTTATCCAGATGTTGAAGGAATTGGCCAAAATAACATATTTGGAAGGTAGAATCGTCTCAGGGACCTCTTTGGATTTGTCTTCGACCATAAATTGACGTGACAGAGCATCCGCTTTTTGATTCTTCGACCCGAGGATATAGGAAATCAAATAGTTGAACCTTAATAATAATAATAGCATGTTCTTGTATAATGCTGCTAGTTTTACGTATTAGATTGTAAGCTTCCGGAACAGGGACTCCTCTTCCGAAATGTTACTTTGGTGGGGAGAACTTACAAAGACAGTAGAAGGGCATTCAGGTAAGTGCATCTGCAGGGGGCCAAGCTTTATGTATCGTGTATAGTATTAGCCATGGTGTTACTCATATGCTTCTTTAAGCAAGTGTGTCTTAAGGTGGGTTAAGGGGTGTCTTAAGGTGGATAGAGAGGGTGCTAGTCGGGTATTGAGGGGAAGGGCATTCCAGAGGTGCGGGGCAGTCAGTGAGAAAGGTTTAAGGCGGGAGAGGGCTTTAGATAAAAAGGGGGTAGAGAGAAGACATCCTTGAGCAGAACGAAAGAGTCGGGATGGTGCATACGAGAAATTAGGGCTGAGATGTAAGTAGGAGCAGAAGAGTGTAAAGCTTTAAAGGTGAGGAGGAGAATTTAGTGCGAGATGCGAGATTTGATAGGAAGCCAGGAGAGTGATTAAAGCAGGAGAGACGCGGAGACAGATTTAGGAACGACTAGAGTAATTCTGGCAGCAGTGTTTAGGATAGATTGTAGGGGAGACAGGTGAGAGGCAGGAAGGCCGGACAGCAGGAGGTTACAGTAATCGAGATGGGAGAGAATGAGGGACTGAGTCAAAGTTTTAGCAGTCGAGTAACAGAGGAAAGGGTGTATCTTTGTTATATTGCGGAGGAAAAAGCAACAGGTTTTAGATACGTTTTGAATGTGAGGGGCGAATGTGAGAGAGGAGTTGAGTGTGACCCCTTGGCAGCGTGCTTGGGCTACTGGGTGAATGATGGTACTTCCAACAGTAATGTGGAAGGAGGTAGTAGGGCCAGGTTTGGGAGGAAGTATGAGGAGCTTTGTTTTTGCCATGTTAATTCGGCGGATGACCATTCAGGATGATATCCCAGGGAGACATTCAGAAACTTTGGTCTGTACAGCAGGTGTAAGGTCAGGGGTTGAAAGGTACATTTGTGTGTCGTCAGCATAGAGGTGATATTTGAACCCAAGAGATGTGATTAGGTCACCTAGAGAAGTGCGTACAGAGAAAAAAGAAGAGGTACCAAGACAGAGCACTGGGGTACCCCCACAGAGAGATAGATAGAGGAGATGTTAGCAAAAGAGACACTGAAAGTATGATGAGAGAGGTAAGAGGAGATCCAGGATAGAGCTTTATTTCAAATACCAAGAGTATGGAGAATGTGAAGGAGAAGAGGGTGGTCCACGGTGTTAAATGCTGCAGAGAGGTTGAGTAATATGAGCAGAGTGTAATGACCTCTGTCATTGGCAACATGGAGGTCGTCAGTTATTTTAGTGAGGACTGTTTCAGTGGAGTGAGCAGTGCGGAAGCCAGATTGTAGAGGGTCTAGGAGAGAATAGGTGTTGAGAAAATGTACTGTAGCAATCGAGAGAATACAAGACGTTCAAGGAGCTTAGAGGCAAAAGGCAGGAGTGAGACAGGTCGATAGTTAGAAAGACAGGTAGGCTCAAGCTTGCTGTTTTTGAGTAATGGTATAACTGTTGCACGCTTGAAGGAGGATGGAAAGGTACAAGAGTAGAGAGAAGAGTTAAAAATCTGTGTGAGCGTAGGGAGTATAGAAGGACCAAGAGGTTAAGTTCAGTAAAAGCCATACCAATACATTTAATAGTCAAGGACTCCATTTCCACAGGCTCAGTAGCACAAGATTGGCGTAAAGCAGATGTGGTGCCTATATTTAAAAAGGGAGCTAGATCACAACCGTGGAATTACAGACCTGTAAGCCTGACATCAATAGGGAGGAAGCTACAGTACTTGAAGGTTTAGTATGGGATAATATTCAGGAATACCGAATGGAAAACAAAATTATTATTAATAGTCAGCATGGATTTATGAAGGATAGGTCATGCCAAACTAACCTTATCAGTTTCTTTGAGGAGGTAAGTCGGAATTTAGACCAGGGTAATGCAGTTGATGTGGTCTACTTAGATTTTGTAATGGCTTTTGATATGGTTCCATACATGAGGTTAGTGTACAAAATAAAGCAAATTGGACTCAGTAAAAATATTTTCACCTGGATTGAAAACTGGTTGAAGGATAAAGGAGTTGTCATAAATGGAACTTTTTCAGGTTGGGCTAAAGTTGTGAGTGGAGTACCTCTACTTTTTAACTGGTTTATTAATGACCTTGAGGTTGGCATAGAGAGCAAAGTCTCCATCTTTGCTAATGACAATAAATTGTGTAAGATAGTAGAATCAGAGCAGGATGTAATTTTTCTCCAGAAGGACATAGATAAATGGGAAACTTGGCCAGGTTAATGGCAGATGAGTTTAAATACAGATACATGTAAGGTTATGCATTTGTGAAACAAGAATAAACAGGTGACTTACAAATTAAATGGGGAATCATTAAAGGAAACCTTTATGGAGAAGGATTTAGGAGTGCTTGTAGACAGCAGGCTTAGCAATAGTTCCCAAAGTCATGCAGTAGCTGCAAAGGCAAACAAGATTTATCTTGCATTAAACAGGCAATGGATGGAAGGGAAGTAAACATAATTATGCCCCTTTATAAAGCATTAGTAAGACCAAACCTTGAATATGAATTCCAATTTGGGCGCCACTCCTTATAAAATACATTATGGAACTAGGGAAAGTGCAGAGAAGAGCCACCAAATTAATAAAGGGATGGATAATATAATGTATGAATAGAGGCTAGCTAAATTAGCTGTGTTTACTGTATATTAGAAAAGAGGCATCTAAGAGGTGATATGATAATTATATACAAATATATTTGGGGACAGTACAAGGAGCTTTCAAAAGAACTATTCATCCCAAGTGCAGTACAAAGGCCTCGGGGTCATCCCTTAAGGTTGGAGGAAAGGAGATTTCACCAGCAACAAAGGAAAGGGTTCTTTACAGTAAGGGCAGTTACAGTGTGGGATTCATTACCCATGGAGACTGTGATGGCAGATACAATAGATTTGTTAAAAAAAATGTTGGACATCTTTGTAGAAAGGAGAGGTATACAGGGATATACCAAATAAGTAAACATGGGAAGGATGTTGATCCAGGGATTAATTGGATTGCCAATTCTTGGAGCCAGGAAGGAATTTATTTTCCCCTGATGAGATATCATTGGATTATGCAGCTGTTGTTGCGTGGAAGTGTGGCCCCTCCTCCCCAGGGTTTAAAGCTCTCCCCGCCCCACTTTCCAATGAGCAGTTTTTATCATGATCCTGTTATATCACAGGCACAGTACGGTCTTTCTCCCTCCAGCAGAAAAGAGAGGTACATGAAAATTGTGCCAGGTGGTGTTAGGACCTGCAGATTGGGCATGCCGTGACGTGGCTGTAGGCTTATTACCTTTTGGCCAAAGGCTTTAACTAACTGACCTTTTTTCATGAGCAGATAAGCACTGTATAGCACTATATATTTGTCCTTTTGTATGATGCGCTGGCCTTTCTGTTTTTGATCATTGGATGATATGTCACTGGGGTTGTGTGTTTGGGTTCCTCTAGATCAATATACTGTAAGTACGGATATAGGATAAAGCAGTGTTTCCCAACTCCAGTCCTCCGGGAACCCCAACAGGTCAGGCCTTAGGGATATCCCTGCTCCCGCACAGGTGGCTCAGTCAAAATGACTGAGCCGCTGATTGACCCACCTGTGCTGGAGCAGGGATATCCTTAAAACCTGACCTGTTGGGGTTCCCGGAGGACTGGAGTTGGGAAACACTGGGATAAAGTATCTTTCTTCTATATATAACATAGGTTGAACTTGATGGACGTAAGTCTTTTTTTAGCCTCATCTACTATGTAACTATGTAACTACTAGGGAGAGGGAAAGGCTCAAAAAATGGTGTTTTAAGCAAAAGGTAACACTGAGTGCTCATATGCATGTCATTTCCCAGAATCCCTGGCTGCAGCGGAAGAGATAATGGGGAAGGCAGGGTTGCAGATGTGAGAATGTGCTTACAAGAGGGATTTGTAATTGCTGTATGGGGGAAGGTTTTGGGCGCTTTCTTACTCACCATAACTTATTTAATGTGTGGGTGAAACAAGCCAACAAATGTGTGATATGCCTGATCTACAGTATGTGTGGGAAAAAGTAATATTATTACATGCCACCCTTTCTGTGCCACAGGAGCGGAAAATCTATCAGAGGAGACTCCTTGTGGCAGCTGAGAATGACTTTGGACAAGTCACTTAATTTCCTTGGGCCTGGAATAAAAATGTTGCTTATAAAACCTTTGGGTTAGGGGATGTTTTGTGCATGAAGTACATTATATGTAGGTGAACAGAACACTCCTATTATCTACTCTTGTATTTCTATATTCGGGGCAGGGAGTTCTTTCACTATTTTCTGACTTTATGTTTGTTGCACTTCTTGCATTATATTACCCAGTATTCTGCTGTCTCTTTTATAACGTATACATCGTTGGCGCTATGTAAATAAGAACATACATACATTTTTCTTGTAAGGGAGTCGGCAGCTCTCATCAGGTGTCTCGGACGAACATCAGAAACCCTCAGGGTTTGGACAGAAGCAGATAAAGTAAATTAAAAGCAATCTGTCACACTATATATGTAGAGTGAGGGTGAGTATTTGCCACAATTTCCACTTCATCGCCTGTGTGTCCCTAGTGAAGGTTATTTGTGTGAATACTCCACCAGAAATTCTTCCAGCCCTAAAGGTACACGTTACATGCTCTTAGTATGTTCATTTAAAATTAATACCTGACAAACTCTATCAACGCACGGGTGTCACCTAGGAATTCATCATGCAACGTGCATTTATAGGTACAAATCAAAAACTTGCCTTAAATCTGCAGACCAAGCAATATCCTACATTTTTTTAAATAAATCAGTTCTGTACTATGAGAAAATACTTGCAGTATTTTTTTTATCAACTCTAAATTACATTTTTAATGTATTATAATGTAACAAGCATTTTTTGTTTCTATAGCAACAATTTACAAAGTCACATCCCCTTCCCCCTGTGAAACAGGCTCTGGCACACTCCTTTTAGCGCCCTGCCCTCGTCTAGCATGCACCAATTGTATCTAGTGACTGCCTAGTCACATGCTCTTCCCCAAAGAACTTTGCATCTTGGGTCCTCTTCTGCTGCACTGACAGCCATTTAGTGAACCCCAAAACTGAATCTTCGCCGATTGATCACAGGAGAACGAATCAATCGGCAACTTTGCTAATTACTTATCATTGTGCGGATCGTATTGATGCACAAATGAAAGTGAAAGAATAAATAAATAAAGGGCAGCTCGGACTGCTGCTTTAAATGGTCTTATCTCTAAATCTAAATATATCAGACTGTTATTCATTGACAAAGACAAGTTATTTTAAGTGTAGGGATCAGAAATTCCAACCACCAATTAAGTAATAAGACATTTAGGAAAATGTTTTTTAAATCTAATTTGGGTGAAACTCCCTTCTCTTCTGATCTTTCATGTTACTTTAATCTCGGGACCTGGCTGTTGTTTTTCTGATTGTTTTTTTTTTAATACCAGATGCATCTTTGTAAGCTATATCCCTGTGGTATCCAGCTCTTTAATTCTCTGTATACCTTTTGTAACAAGAAACCACTTGTTGACCCAAAAGGGGATCAGAGTTATTTGGGACAGCCTGGTATAAAACGTGCTGATAGCCCTCATGGTTTTGATCACCACATCTTCCCTGTGAATGTTTTAGTTTTCGCTTCCTGACTCATGAAACATTCCAGACGGTGATGTGGACAATGTGGTGAAAGTTAGCCCAGAAAAATTCGGCGCATGTCAAGCTCCAAGGAACTGGTCACTTGGGCAGATCAGGGATTTTGTGGCAGCTGCAGAAAATTAGCCACAATAACTACATTCCAGGGAATGATGAAGATAAAGGAGACATGGTTTTTGGAAACCATTCCTCCCTTAGGAATAGAACAAACTGCAGAGGAGTACTTGCCCTCAGTATAGCTATGTACAAAAAGTAGAATAAATGTCATATTAAAGCACCCCCCACACCCCCAGAATCCTGTGCTTGCAGTTTGCTCCCACATACACCTGATTTGTTTTAATCATGTCAGAGGCTGTCCAGTTACTCTATAAAATATTACTTATCACCCCAATGTTATTTATAGGTTGAACTTGATGGACATATGTCTTTTTCAGCCTCATCTATTATGTAACTATGTAACTATGTAACTATATTTGTACATTTTATTACAATGTAGCTTTTAAAATATTTTAACATATGGTATGGAGGGGAGCGACACATGAGTTTTAGGGCCGACAGCCTGGATAAGAGTCCCTAACATGTTAGGGCAGAAAAAATGCCCAGTTATCCACCGTGTAAAGTTTTGCTCACCTAAAGTAAGAAAGTAAGGGTGCTGCACAGGATATACATGTATATTAGAATGTTCTGGGTGGGTGCTGCACAGGATATACATGTATATTAGAATGTTCTGGGTGGGTGCAAGCACCGAAGGAAATCCTATGGTGGCACACACCTAACAAATGCTTTATATGCATTGACCAACAAATACCTTTCAATAATAATCCTTAAAATAATGGAGACTTGAATGGAGTCCTTAAAGGGATCTGTTTGCTGGAGGGCACACAGAGAGCATACGGTACATAAACATGGTGTGCCACAAGAACCTACCGCTAAGGGAATTAGGATGGTAATATAGGGGCAGCCTCAGATGTAGAGGAGTCCTCAGGTTGCAATGACCACTGGTTTGCTAAATTATTATGACAAAAAAGATGGAGGTATATATCCCCAAAGTAGTCTTAGTAAGACCCTCTTTTTTTATTATATTTATGGTAGTAATTGAAGCTTCCTGTGATACCAGTTTGACAAATCCTGCCCATAACAGCACAAAGTTCTGAATTATATCAGAGAGGAGAGAGAGGAATATATTGGACATACATAGAGGAGGTAAAGAGAGTTACTAACAAGGACATACTGTAACAGGAGGATAGCTGTGCTGATAATGCAGCCACCTCAGTGGTCCTGCCATGTATTGTTTGGAGGAAACGGATGATGTACTATCTGGATGTTTAACGCTAGAAACGGCCACGTGCCCAATTATTATTAACGTTTCAGCTAGTTTACTGTATAGTATATCTCACTCTGATCCTCAGATCACAGGCGCGGGCTAGTATTAATCCCCCCTTCTTGCCGCGAGGCTGTTCGTGGTGTGTGATGTCACTCGCCACGTCTGAGACCCCGAGGGGTCCCATTAGCGGTAGGTTCTTGTGGCACACCATGTTTATGTACAGTATATTCTCTGTGTGCCTCTAGCAAACAGATCCCTTTAAGGACTATATTCAAGTCTCCATTATTTTAAGGATTATTATTAAAAGGTATTTGTTGGTCCATCCATATAACTCATTTGTTAGGTGTGTGCCACCATAGGATTTCTTACGGTGCTTGCACCCACCCAGGAGTCCCTAACATGTTGCATTAGAACAAACAACTTTTATTCACATTTTAATTTGCATTTCCAGATCCTCCGGCTGATATGTTCTCACTCCTCATGTTGCAATGAACGTGCGGCACTACATGCATTAGTTATGCTGAGCTTCTGCATAGTTTGAAATATTTTACCCTCTATAGATAATATCCCAACATTCAGACAAAATAACCTATAGAAGATGTGCAAAATGATTGTGCTGAAGAAAACTTACATGATGTAATTACTGGATTTCTGAGCACACAATTGGTATTGCTGTTATGACAGTATGATTATAATCAGGGGGTGTTCTGGTAATGATCTGCTGTTTAAAAGATGGTGACACCGCCCAGTCGGAGAGAGGATTTAATGGCTACAAGGATACATCAAACCATATCTGCGGCAAAGTATTATCAGTTTTCAACCAAACGGCAGACCAAGCTTTTCCACCTGCGGATGGTCTTAAACAGTTCCACAGTTTTTAACTAGATCTGTTGTCCAGACAAATTTGTTTCCCTTTCAATCTGCCCCCTGTTATGAGCCAGCAAGTGATTTAGAGCTTCAAGACATGCAAATGCAGCAAAGCAGAGAATGTTGGTCTGAAGTCATTTGAAACGGTCTTGTATGAGTCAACAATGCTTGGTTAACATGGGCCGTGATATAGAAAGGTATTACCAACAATGAATAGCCAAGTGTTCCTGTAAACATTTGTAAGAAATGTAACTTAATGAACGTCACTTTCGTTGCCCCAGTTTAAAAGGATTCAATATCTTATATTCACATTAGCAATGGAAACTCCTATATTTATTCAATAAAATTGATCACAACCTTCTCCCCTATTGCTCTAAATTTACCCTGACATACATCTCTTCTCATGTTTGATTCCAGGTGTTTATATAAGCATTTATCATGCAATATACATCTGCGTCACCCCAATGGCGGATGCCTAAAAGGGTTCCCCAAGAGCTGTTCCCCTCTGCACAGAACCAGGATGCTACGGGTTAACATCTGAGTTTGCTTACTGCTATGTGTTTTATCAGCCCTGCCCACTGGAATGTTAATGACCCAGGAGGACAAAGAACTCTGAAACCACAGCTGAATACATTCTGAACCTCTTCAGTTTCATCCATGTGGCTCCATAGGCAGACAGCCTTTGGCGTACCCGAAGGGCAGCCAAAGGGTGTGAGCCGTTCGCTGTCGTTCGCTGATGTTAAGGCTGCTCTATTGCATTCTGGAATTCACCAGCCCTCTCATCCCCTGTGCCAAATGTTTCATCTTACCCTGCCTATAGATTGTAAGCTCCTTGTGGCAGGGCCTCTTCTAACACAGCACATTGCAGGCCTATCCTACCTCTCCTAACACAGCACATTGCAGGCCTATCCTACCTCATAACACAGCACATTCCAGCCTATCCTACCTCTCCTAACAACACATTGCAGGCATATCCTATCTCTTCTAACACAGCACATTGCAGGCCTATCCTACCTCTCCTAACAGCACATTACAGGCCTATCCTACCTCTCCTAACACAGCACATTGCTGGCCTATCCTACCTCCTAACACAGCACATTACAGGCCTGTCCTACCTCTCCTAACACAGCACATTGCAGGCCTGTCCTACCTCTCCTAATACAGCACATTGCAGGCCTATCATACCTCTTCTAACATAGCACATTGCAGGCCTATCCTACCTCCTAACACAGCACATTGCAGGCCTATCCTACCTCATAACACAGCACATTCCAGCCTATCCTACCTCTCCTAACAACACATTGCAGGCATATCCTATCTCTTCTAACACAGCACATTGCAGGCCTATCCTACCTCTCCTAACACAGCACATTGCAGGCCTATCCTACCTCTCCTAACACAGCACATTGCAGGCCTTTCCTACCTCTCGTGACACAGCACATTCCAGCCTATCCTACCTCACCTAACAACACATTGCAGGCCTATCCTACCTCTCCTAACAGCACATTGCAGGCCTATCCTACCTCTCCTAACACAGCACATTGCTGGCCTATCCTACCTCCTAACACAGCACATTGCAGGTCTGTCCTACCTCTCCTAACACAGCACATTGCAGGCCTGTCCTACCTCTCCTAACACAGCACATTGCAGGCCTATCTTACCTCTTCTAACATAGCACATTGCAGGCCTATCCTACCTCTCCTAACACAGCACATTGCAGGCCTATCCTACCTCTTCTAACACAGCACATTGCAGGCCTATCCTACCTCTCCTAACACAGCACATTGCAGGCCTATCCTACCCCTCCTAACACAGCATATTGCAGGCCTATCCTACCTCTCCTAACACAGCACATTGCAGGCCTATCCTATCCCTCCTAACACAGCATATTGCAGGCCTATCCTACCCCTCCTAACACAGCACATTGCAGGCCTATCCTACCTCCTAACACAGCACATTGCTGGCCTGTCCTACCTCTCCTAACACAGCACATTGCAGGCCTGTCCTACCTCTCCTAACACAGCACATTGCAGGCCTATCATACCTCTTCTAACATAGCACATTGCAGGCCTATCCTACCTCCTAACACAGCAAATTTCAGGCCTATCCTACCTCCTAACACAGCAAATTGCAGGCCTCTCCTACCTCTCCTAACACAGCAAATTGCAGGCCTATCCTACCTCCTAACATAGCACATTGCAGGCCTATCCTACCTCTCCTAACACAGCACATTGCAGGCCTGTCCTACCTCTTCTAACATAGCACATTGCAGGCCTATCCTACCTCTCCTAACACAGCACATTGCAGGCCTGTCCTACTTCCTAACATAGCACATTACAGGCCTATCCTATCCCTCCTAACACAGCACATTGCAGGCCTGTCCTACCCCTCCTAACACAGTACATTGCAGGCCTATCCTACCTCTTCTAACACAGCACATTGCAGGCCTATCCTACCTCTTCTAACACAGCACATTGCAGGCCTATCCTACCTCTCCTAACACAGCACATTGCAGGCCTATCCTACCTCTTCTAACATAGCACATTACAGGCCTATCCTACCGCTCCTAACACAGCACATTACAGGCCTATCATACCCCTCCTAACACAACACATTGCAGGCCTATCCTACCCCTCCTAACACAGCACATTGCAGGCCTGTCCTACCCCTCCTAACACAGTACATTGCAGGCCTATCCTACCTCTTCTAACACAGCACATTGCAGGCCTATCATACCCCTCCTAACACAACACATTGCAGGCCTATCCTACCCCTCCTAACGCAGCACATTGCAGGCCTGTCCTACCTCTTCTAACTCAATTTTAATCTTGCCTGTAAATGTGCCATTTCCATAATCATATTTCTAACTGCCAGCGTTGCCACCTCTCCGGGTTTGACCCGGAGACTCCGGGTTTCGGGTACTTACCTCCGGGCTATGGGTTTAACCTGTCAAATCTCCAGGTGGCGGCGGCGTGTGGCATGCTGCGGCGGCGTCTCCGGCTTTCTCTGGTATTCTCCTGCAATCCCCCCTCCAACTGCAGTGAACATGTCTGCGCAGCGTCAAATGGCCTTAGCGCCATGACGTCACAGAGTGTCCCGTTGTCATGGCAACACGGCGTCATTTGACGCCGCGCAGCCATGTTCACTGCAGTTGTAGGGAGAATTGCAGCAGGATGCCGGGAGGCGCCGCCTCACCACGCCGCACCATGTACGGGGATTTTTCACCGGGTTGGCCTTCAGTAGTAGGTGGCAACCCTGCTAACTGCCTATGAAATGTTTGTGAATTCAATGTATAACCTCTGTTCCTTTAATGTCGCTATGTATTGTTATCATAACTCTGTGCCCAGGACATACGTGAAAACGAGAGTGAATTCTCCATCTATTGGTAACTTTGTTTAATAAATATTATAAATATGCATGGGTTACGCCTGCTGTCACCCCTATAGGATTTTTTTTGTTTAGAGGCCAGGTTAAATTTTCTTACAACATTTACAAATATCACTGCTGAATTATGAAAAGAATGGTTACAGGGTACACTTCCCTTCCACTAAAATTGTTTAATTATATTGCTTCGTGTTTGGATTCATGCACTTAATTAAACTTTCATCATCCTATAATATAGATAAATGGTGTGTTGTCACTTAATTCTGAACTTTAAGACAAGCAAGTGCGATTATTTCACTAGAGTGACCTGAGGCATAAGCATTTAAGCTCCTGTAAAATCCGCATTATCATGTGCACCCGTGCAACAAAAAAGGACGTCCAACCCCTGATGAAGTGAATGATTTCACGAAACGTGTAGGGCTGGCAGCAAGGCCGCCAATAGAAAAATTGGGGCCCAGGACAAATGTAAGGATTGGGCCCCCCTACTTTTTAGGTGTAGCCAAGTGCCCCTGGCTATTGCCGTTCACTGGCCTCAACACTATAAGTCCTGATAGGAACAGGCAGTGTTGGAGTTAACTCTTGCGCAGGGCCTAGCCTGCAGTTGCATCCTGGATGGGTACTGTAATAATAATTAATAATTATTTGTTCTTGTATAGCGCTGCTAGTTTTTTACGTTGCACTTTACAAAGACAGAGAATATGTTGCCTTATCCGGGGGCAGGCCTAAACCGGCATTTGGAGTGTCATATCTGGGGAGGGTACTGACTGGGTCACATGTATATGGTGTGATGGCTGTCAGTACCTGGACCTGCCCTGTTATGCGGCAGGGTTACAAGCCCTTCCCCCCGGGTATAAAAGCTGGTACTCCAACAAATTGTGGCTAGGACTGGGCTGGTTAGAGCTGAGCTGTGTAGTATGGTGTGATACCCATTTTCCTGCAAGAGGGTAAAGAAGCTGAGGGGGGACTCTTGGAGCCTCTAGCCCCTGGGATCTGTTCCAGGGAGAATTGGAGGATGCCATGCTGTCTGCAAAATAAACATGCCACTGTACCAGCAATAATGTGTGGTCATTGTGAAGGAGAATTGCCTGTGGGGACCATCCTGCTTCCAGCAGGATCCTCACGGGATGGAGGCGCTGCACCATGAGAAGGAAAAACCTGCCCTGTTGCTGCTCCCACACAACACTCGAACAATCTCTGTTCATTTAATGTAACCATTTATTGTCACCATAAATCTGTGCCCAGGACATACGTGAAAACGAGAGGTAACTCTCAGCATATAATTTCCTGGTAAAACATTTGATAAATAAATGGAACCACGCCACTTAATGACGCAGCACGGACAAAAGGGATACGTTGGTGAATCCCACTGATTTTGGGTCAGTGTAAATGATTTTTATTAATGTAAGTGGTTTCATGGAGTATCGTATTATACATCAGTACTTTTCCATTACGTTTAGTTTGCCAGGAGTCCTGAACCTAGAAATGGTAGATACTCAACTTCTGTTTCAATCGACCGTTCCCATGGAGCAGCCGGCCTGGCCGGTGAGTGAAGAGAACCCCTCTCCACTTTACTTTCCAGTTTCGGGGGCCTGCAACCTAGGAAGCAAGCACGTGTCCATGACGTACGTTATTAGGGCATTATAAGTGTTAAAAAAAACAAATCTCATTGATTGTAGCCTGTAGAAGTAACATATTTGGTTTTACTGTACCTCAGTTTTAAGGGGTTTCTATTTATTTCAGGGCAGTAGTTTTTCTTTGTTTTTTAAATGCAGCTGAAACACAGCATAACATCAAAGACCATCCTTTCACTTAATCTTTTCTCTAAAGACAGTGACACTAGTTTGTAAATTAATAAAGACTCCCCCCCCCTCCCTCCCTCATTGTGCTATTCTGGTGACCCTGCTTTCCTGAACAGAGTCCCTGTCCCAACAATACCACAAGCGCCTGTGTGGCTCTCTGGAAGCACACTTGAAAAGGCCTTTGGCTGAGAGAGGCTTTTAAGTAGGGGGGCCATTGTCAAAGGCCTGTGGCTATTCATGCAGAAGAGGCTGAGAAAATGCATGAAGTCAGTCTCAGAGGTGGTGGGCTCTGTCCAAAGAAGAAAGCCCCCATAGGGTGAACGGCTGCTGCTAGGAGACTCTGTCCTAAGGCATGTTGCTAACAGGCCTCTATGTGCTGTCTATGGAGGGCTCCTTCCAGCTCTGCTAGAAGCAGGACCAGCTAGAGACATGAGCCTAGGACTAAGCAGAGTATGATACAGCAGATACATTGTTACATTGGATTACAATCTGTTCATAAACGAACGAGTATGATTTTGTTCTTCTATGGGAAAATAATCTAAATTCTAGGCCTGGAAAGAATATGCAGTGTAACGTTTGGGAGGTTTATATGCTGGTTAAAACGTTATTTAAAGATTTTTTCTTAAACTGTAGTTTCTTCCAGAATTACATGTAGACTCAATTGTAGCACAGTGCTGTGTCGTACAAATAGTAAGGAAGAATAAGATGGATAATAAGGATGGAAGGGGGAGGGACAAGAAACAGATAAACTAAATAGAGTAGATGGGGATGGAGGTAGAATGGGGGCAGGTGTGAGTTCGGCAAGCAGTGAGACACCCATATTAAATACAGATAATGCTAGAAAACGTCTAACCCTACAGGATAGCCTGTCAATGCCTGCAGCTACTGGGACTTACATGACAGGAGGGGCAGAAAGATAGCTGGACCAGCCATGGCTATATATAAAATAAATAAGACTACACCAATGTGGCAAAATAAAAAGGTACAGTAGGGGAGGAAATGGAAAAGAAGAGGCAAGCGTTTAGTTTCTTGAAGTCAGAAGGGACGGAGGCATCATATAAGAATTATAAGAAATGTAACAAAAATAGCAAAAATGGATAATGAAAAAAGGATTGCAATAGAAAGTAAGATCAACCCTAAAAAGTTCTTTAAGTACCTTAATAACAAAAAAAATGAGAAAAGAAAATATAGGACCCGTTCAGTGTGAGATGGGTAGACAGATTATTGGAGATAAGGAAAAAGCAGAGATATTAAACACATTCTTTGTCTCTGTGTTTACCAGGGAAGAATCAAGTTCAATAGTAGCGCCGCAGGAGGAAGCCACAATCTCCATATTAATGAACAATGTGTTAACTGAGGAAGAAGTTCATAAGCGACATGAAAAAAATTAAAGTAAATAAGGCACCTGGCCCCGATGGCATACATCCAACTTCTTAAGGAGTTAAGCTCAGTAATAGCAAAACCATTATATTTAATATTCAAGGACTCCATTTCCACAGGCTCAGTACCACAAGATTGGCGTAAAGCAGATGTGGTGCCTATATTTAAATAAGGGAGCTAGATCCCAACTGGGGAATTACAGACCTGTAAGCCTGACTTCAATCGTGGGGAAGCTACTTAAAAGTTTAATACTGGATAATATTCAGGAATACCTAATGGAAAACAATAATCAGCATGGATTTATGAAGGATAGATCATGCCAAACTAACCTTATTTATTTGTAACAGTGTTTCCCCCGCCCTCTGGGAGATTCTGCCATTACTGGTCGTGTGGTGCATGATACCTGCTGGTAATAGGACGGCTGAGCTGTCCGCTGATGGTAGTGGGGACACAGGATCAGGTTTGTGGGGTACATTACCCACATGGTTCTCTAGCAGTGTAGCACCTCCATCTGCTGTAGGCTCCAGGTAGGTGGAGATGATATCCTTCAGTAGAACTATCACCTCTCCCCCCAGTAAGATCTCACACTAGGCGGGAGTATAACAACAGGAACCGTTTATTCTCTCTCCATAGGAGATACCGGCACCCCATAACGGGGCCTTTATCACGGGAAGCAGGGGGTTCCCGGACCTCAAATCAATGCGGTTCTGCTCAGGAGACCCCCTGCTACAATACACTAGTAATAAAACCCTAATTAAAAATGTAATACATTTGTTACCGTAGCGGCTATCTGCTATGGTAATGAAGCTCCTTTTAATGTAATTTTTATTAATAGTGTGCAGGAGCAGGGGGTCTCCTGAGCTGAAGTGCTTGAAGGCAGATACAATAGATATGTTCAAAAAAAGGTTGGATATCTTTTTATAAAAGAAAGGTATACAGGGATATACCAAATAAGGAAACATGGGAAGGATGTTGATCCAGGGAGTATTCTGCTAATTCTTGGAGTGATGAAGGAATTTATTTTTCCCATAATGAGAAATTGGATGATATGTCACTGGGGTTTGTTTTGACTTCCTCTGGATCACTATACTGTAAGAACAGATATAGGATAAATTATCTGTCATCTAAATGTAGCATAGGTTGAACATGATGGACGTATGTTTTTTTCAACTTCATCTACAATGTAACAATGTAACTATGAGTTGTTGGCTTGCTATAGTGAGGAGAAAGAGTTAGTAATGTTGATCCCTAGGTATTTGATATGTTTTTGCCATTTGAAATGAAAGTTAGCATTGCTTAGTGGGACTGTCTCAGGTACCAATTTTACATTTAGGGCCTCTGCTTTACTGGTGTACTGGCCGAGGGCTGAAGGCGGACAAAAAATACACTGCCTCCAACCTTATTACTATGGTGCACACATGGCACAACTAGCTGCTTGGCACTCCCCGCTCTCTTCAATCAGATGGGTAGAGATAGAAAACTACTACACACACTCCCTCAGTACAAAAACGGTGATGTGACTCCAAAAACAAACCAGGACAGTTCTGAATCCGACCTTTCCAACAACAGCTCTAAAATGATGGGGTACAATTGGCTTGGCTGGAGGTGTAACCGCGGGATATACTGGTATTTTACCGATACCTGGTAACCCAGACTTTCCTATATTAACAGTGTTGATCCCAGAAGGATCAAAAAAGGCTCCCTCTATTAGTAGCACTCTATGTTGGAGTTCAATAGGCGGACTACAGTGGTCCAACAGATAATTACTGTGATTAGGTCTATTGACCTATAGGGACCGGGAAGATCAGGGGTTATATATAACCCAGACTTTCCACCAGGTCTTGGTAGAGAGCAATTCTCATGGTGGGCTAAGAACAAACTCATTAGGGCACAAGATTTAATGGAGGGCCCCAAGATAAAATCATTTATGAGTTTGAAAGAAATGCATCAAATACCTGATTATATATGCACAGATACGACACTTCCTCTAAAACCAGTTTTCCACACCTCAGTAAAATACTCAATTCGAGAGAACTTGCATAACAAATCTTTCAGAGTAGGGCTTGATCTCATCCCTCTACCTTGAGGTCCTTCCTATTACTAGAGAAGTTGAACTACAAAATATTAGGAGATGGGAATAGGACATAGGCGAGCAGCTCGAGCTGCAAGGCTGGATGGACATCTGGAATAATACCAGTATCGCCAAAATATCGAACAATACTCAGATAAAAGAAAACAACTATAAGCTCCTATATAGATGGTATCTGCCTCCCTCTAGAGTACATACATAAACAAACAACACTCCCCACTTTGTTTCTGAGGCTTTGGTCAGGTGTGGACTATGTAGCACATCTGGTGGCAGTGCCCGATTGTCAAGAACCTTCGGGATGAAGTGTTCAGTCTCATGAGTGTGATACTAGAAGTCCCTGTGGGCGGCATTTCTACACAACAAGACAGATAATACCACCTTTCAACAGAGCAAATTAATAAACCATATTATGTAGGCAACTAGATGTGTAGTGTTGGGCGCGTGGTGAGGTCCCACCCCCAAAATAAAAACAGTAATAGACAAAGTGTGAAATGTTCTGTTCTTGGTGAAACTTACAGCGTGCCTTAATGACACCAGTTTTAATAAAACGTGGGCCCCTTGATAGAGAAGTGAACTATACCTGCGTTTGATAAAACATCAATGATGTTATAATTAAGGGGGGTGGGGGGGAGAATGCATCCAGAAAACAACCTATTTAGACCTAACAGAGTTAAGAGATGAATAAAGCGGCTTTGTAGGCCTTAAGAATACCCACACATATGGTTCAATGCTACCCTCTTGAGAGCTATAATCTGATTACCACATCTGCCTTTCCCTCCCATCCTCGCCCCAGACCCCTGTGTATCAAAATAGCTGCTTTTGCAGATATGGTGATATGTTACTCTTTATATCAAACCAATAGGAAGCAGCGATCCAATCAATTATAGATAAAATACAGGAATTTGGCACAGTATCTGGTTTAAAAATAAATTATGATAAATCGGAAGCAACGCTCCTCACAGAAAAATGCCACCCTAGAATGGCGGGGAAATGTTCCCTTCAAGTGGACTATGAGACCTACTGTATTACATTTTGAGAGCTATTCATCCCTAGCAACATCAATTATATTCAAACAATTTGGAACCTATCATTGGAAAGATTTTACAAGACTTGCTAAAATGGCAAAATCTTAACATATCATTCATATCTTATTAAAATTATGGTATTCCCCAAAATTCTATACATATTACACATGTTGCCATTAATAATAAAAGAAGGAGGAAAAAAAGTTAAATAAAGCTTTTCAAACCTTTATTTAGACGAAGAAGAAAAAGTCCACAGTTAGTGTAATTAAATAACAACAATTCAAACACAATGGAGGTATACATTTATCTCTAATAAAGTCATGCACTATGGCTCCAGTTAGAGTTTCATGTGACTGCCTCAACCACAGAAATGATTTTACAAATACCACAATAGATCAGCCTTTATACCCAGATACAACTCTTGCATATTTTCACCACAGGGCACACAAAGACATCCTGCTAGAAATAAAAAAGATAATTAACTTTTTAACATATATAGTATAGAGGTAAACATGAAGAACAAGATGATTCTGGCGCAGCAACCAAAGAGTGGATCCCAAACAAAAGGTGTTTCAAAATAATTCTTTATTGATCCATCTAACCCTCCTACAATGCGTGATGACGTCACGCGCTCATCGGACACGTCATCATGCATTGTGGGCGGTCCACGTCGTCATTTTGGCGCGAAAACGAGGCATTTGAATGTGTATATAAGTAAGCACTACTGCTACAATATATACTCCTTGATAAAGTGTTTTTTGGAACACGAAACGCGTAGGAGGGTTAGTGCCTCCACTTTTTTGATGGATCAATAAAGAATTATTTTTAAACACCTTTTGTTTGGGACCCACTCTTTGGTTGCTGTGCCAGAATCATCTTGTTCTTCATGTTTACCTCTTCACTCCAGGCTGCACGCCTACCAGGACATCCGGATTAAGAGATCTCAGTGAGTACTTTCTTATTCGTGATTGCTAAATGTGAGTCCAGGGACCATCCCAATGAGGGTTTGATGGGGGTTTCCTAGCCCTACACCTTGCCCTTCCGGTTATCTTGGCCCATCTGGGGACTTTACTACCTTCAAGCAGTTTTATATCCTTATCCTAGTTCTGTGCTATGAATATATATTGTCACTTGGAATTGGGACTATATAGTATAGAGGAGGGTGTGCAAACATTTGGAGTTGCGCCCCCCCACCCCCGCCTGCTCGCCCCAGTGCTCGCACCCCCTTACGTTTTTTGCTGGCGTCAAATGATGCTGCATTGCCATGGCGATGCATCACACCAAGCCTCTGAATCTCGGTAAATTGAGTTACAGAGGCCTCGCGCAATCCCCGGCATTTAAATGAAATGCCTTGGGGAAGAGCGTGGGGCCTCTGCAACCGCCGCGCTGCTCTGATTGCGCGCCCCTGGTAAAGATCTCAATTATCACGGAACCTAAGGAGAGACTTCTCCCGACATTCACCTTTCATCAGAAACCCACAATTTCCACAAGGAAAAGCCGACTACCCATTCATGCTTTTCGGAAACAAAAGGTAATTTTAACATCAGCTTTTCATGAGCCGAGAGACAAATTTTATTAACCTACTCTAATTCACACTTTTTCATTTACCTACAAGCATGGCATTACACTAACGATGTTCCTAGCAAATTGGAATTGGAAGAGAAAGATTATCCTTTAGCCTCTTATATATGTCATATTCTCGATTCTAAGGAAACCGTCTACCGCAAACATATATAACTGTAAGGAATGGAGACAGAGATTCACCAGGCGCTTCCACAGATGTCTAGAGGTCAAACAGTGGATAACAATTAACAATAATATACTGTAAACAATTAAAATATTAAAAGATCTTAATACAGACGGTGACACACTGCAGCTCGACCTTCACCGGATCTTCCTTGTTGATCCTTGGGGTGCATTGTGGGGGAGAGAACTTTACCCCCATTTCCTGATTGGCATTTTACGCCATTTCTGTAACTGCAGTGATTGAGTGTTCTTTTCATTGAACCACTGCATGTCAATGTGAGTGTTCTTTTCATTGAACTACTGCATGTCAATGTGAGTGTTCTCAATATTATTTGGTTATCTGCTGATTATTACCAGTAATTCAGGCAGTTATAGGCCGTGTAGATCTGCTTTCCTCACAGGGTTGCACTATTATTGTGTGTTATGTTTTTTATATTTCCACTGGTTAATTGCGCTCCCTGACTTCTCTCCCCCATAACTGTAAGGAAGCATTATCAAAATCATGATCAAAACATGATGGGACTTGGTGCCTGGCTAAAATACTGCCCAAACTTAACTTGGAAGATGTTAAAATCGATGTATGGGATCACTAATGCTTATTATTAAGTTCTTTCAAAACTAAGGCTGTCTCACATTTTAATCTGGTCTGTAACTGTTACATACGCCTATAATATACATCTTCTCTAACTGCGCACGCAATGTCTTGTATATAATGTATACCCTGCTCATTTATGTAACTGTATTTGTAACCATGTATTATTTGTCATATTAACTATGCCCAGGACATACTTGAAAACGTGCGGTAACTCTCAATGTATTACTTCCTGGTAAAACATTTTATAAATAAAAGTAAAATATTCCCTAGACAGGAGATGCACTATTAACTCTTCACAGGACAAAAACAACACCTAAATTCACACAAAGAAAAACTAAGCTCAGATAGCAAAAGATCAAAATGCAAAGTTGCTGAAACGGACTTAGTTCATTGTTTGTGTGATTGTGTAAAAATCCAAGATTTCTGGACTCAGTTACAAAAATACTGTAAAGACTCGTTAAGCCGAACATTAGAATATTCCGTCTTTAACATAATACACAATGTCAACGACCAATCTATACATAAGGGAAATTACAAACGTACAGAGAGTGGCTATGGTTGTGAGGAAAACTATTCTCGATCAATGGGCACATAAAAATCCCCCTACAAATGATATGTGGACGGAAACAATGTTTTACCTATGTAGAATGTACTGGATACAAACTGCTACAGACAGAGAGGAGTGGGCAAGTTTTGTAAAATTTGGGGGAAAAGTATTGGTACTTTAACAACCGATATCAAACAATTGATTTATAATAACTTTTAATACACATCATGGTTCTTTGTAAGAATTCTTTGACACAATCTACCTTTTATGTTGTGGAGCACGAAACGCAGCCTATAAAAAACAGAACATGTGAGTACTGTAATTAGCGAAGAATAATTACTGACCTTCAGACATGAATACCTGGTCTAAACCAAACTTTGGGGCTTGGTTAAGTAAGCTCTTCAGGAGGGGTATACCCCTTTTTTCTGTTGCTAATACAGTACCTGTAATCCAATACATATCTTGAATGGTTGGTAGTAAAATTATAAATAAAGGTCATTAATACCAAACAATGCTGAGAATGACTTGAAAAATTCAGAAATGTATATTGGTACAGGACTCTTTCTATATATCTTGCAATTATTAGTATATCGCATGTTCAATGTTTATTTTTTCTCTAAAGTTACTACTGATTTAACTGTAATTATTGTAAAGATAATTAGGAACCAAGCAATTCTTGCAACGTTATGGTGTTATGTATAAATGCAAGATGTATATATACTATGTAAACTCAAAATATGTACTTATGACATATTCTCCTTGTAATAATGTTTCCCAAATAAAAAATAAAGAAACAAACACAAAAAGAATAAAGGCATACACCCACTTAAGTAGATGCTTCTGGTGCATTGTAATGCTTCGCACTGGAGGATTATAATTATATATACTGTACTTCTTTCTGTTGGTACAAGGCCATGTTTGCCAATGTTTGCAAGCCTTCCAGGTATGTTGATGAGTGAAAGCTGACAGGGGTTTCTGTGCCACACCTATGGAAGCATTTTTAAAGCAGAATACATGCCTAATGTATATATAAGATGCTGCTTTTCTTAGACTTAGGAACGCAATGAACAGAGAATCCGTATCTAAACATCTACTTATCTTACTTATAAAGTACGCTATAGTATCACAAATGTGAAAGAGAATGAACCGGAAAACCCTGTGGAAGTGAAGAAGTGTTCGGCAGCACGAGAAGCATAGTGTACATAACAAGGCAGAGGGGAAGGTTTGCTTGTATCTGACACTCAGGAAGTACCAGGAGTAAAGGATTAGGTGATGTCTATAGATGGCCAAACTAGGTTATTGAGCCTTGCGGATTTCACCCTTTTTTCAGCTGAAGATTTTTGCCAGTTTGCCTAGCGCTGAAAGTCAATGTGAATGCCGTTCCCATTACTCTCACTGTACTGGGAAACTCATTTAATTCCCTAAATTCGCGCCAGATTACAGTATAAATAGGGCACACCCAGCATGTACTTGTGCATTTGAGGAGGCAGTGTGGACAGATATAGACATGTTTCTGCATTGGGAGGGAGAGCTGCTAATAGAGACATATAATAGTCTTGTCTAAATCACTTAATTATGTCTAAATATACTGTATTGGCAACGGAGAGGTGTTGGGAAAATGGTGGGTTGGGAGTGGTGGTCATTGTGTCTGAGGGGGAAGCAGGAAAAGATTAATGGGTGGGAGTGGGACCCCAGAAAATACCAGTAACGGCTAATTCAAAAACATCAGTTGTACTTGACCAGCAGTAGCTGCACTTGACCAGCAGCAGCAGCAGCAGCAGCAGCAGCAGCAGCAGCAGCAGCAGCAGCAGCAGCAGCAATATTTGTACTTGACCAGCAGCAGCAGTTGAACTTGACCAGCAGTAGTTGTACTTGACCAGCAGCAGCAACTCTCTTGACCAACATAAGTTGTACTTGACCAGCACTAGTTGTACTTGACCAGCAGTAGTTATACTTGACCAGCAGCAGCAGCAGCAGCAGCAGCTGCACTTGACCAGCAGTAGTTGCACTTGACCAGCAGCAGCAGCAGTTGCACTTGACCAGAAGTAACTGTACTTGACCAGAAGCAGTTTTACTTGACCAGCAGTAGTTTTCACTTGACCAGCAGTAGTTGTACTTGACCAGCAGCAGCAGCAGTAGTTGCACTTGACCAGCAGTAACTGTACTTGACCAGCAGTAGTTATACTTGACCAGCACAAGCAGCAGTAGTTGCACCTGACCAGCAGCAGTAGTTGCACTTGGTCAACAGTAACTGTACTTGAACAGAAGCAGTTTTACTTGACCAGCAGTAGTTGCACTTGGT
Source organism: Ascaphus truei (assembly GCF_040206685.1). Lineage (NCBI taxonomy): Eukaryota > Metazoa > Chordata > Amphibia > Anura > Ascaphidae > Ascaphus > Ascaphus truei. The sequence goes on from NC_134494.1 coordinate 47,903,780, forward strand.
CAACAGTAACTGTACTTGAACAGAAGCAGTTTTACTTGACCAGCAGTAGTTGCACTTGACAAGCAGTAGTTGTACTTGACCAGCAGCAGCTGTACTTGACCAGCAGTTGTGGCACTTGACCAGCAGTAACTACTTGACCAGCAGTAGTTGTACTTGATCAGCAGCAGCTGTACTTGACCAGCAGCAGTTGCACTTGACCAGCAGTAGCTGTACTTGACCAGATTTGATAAACAGAAATAAGACGCAACAAATATAATTGATAATAGTGATTAGTGATCCAAGTCAAATGCTGCCCAACTTGACCAGAAGCAGCCTTGTAGAATTAAAATTAAAATAACGGAAAGGTACCCATCGGTGCCAAACTAAACACACATTCCTGCTAGTGTGAGAGGCAAAAGGAATCTGCTGAGGATGCCTTAAAACCTGTGGCTGTGCAGGGGAACCAGCTGAACGACCTGTGAGGGAAGGGTCGGAGTCACATACACTGGCGACACACTTTATTCGAGCTCGGCTAGTCCCACGAATTCGGGTATACCCGGGTGTATTGAGGTTTGTGACTGTTTTCTGCCCGAGTGCATTGAGGTATTTTCCAAGCAGGGATTGAAGCATTTTATTCCCGCTGGCTGCAATACTGCACAGTATATATATATATATACTGCATTACAATTCATGAATTTATGCCATCTGGTAGACACGCGAAGCATTGCAGCCTATTAAATCCTAATCATTATCATTTAACAGATCAGCCGCCCGTCAGCCAGGCATGAACCCAGGCTGGGAAGGCAAACGCAACGGGGCTTGTCAGAGGTGAGGAGCGGCACATTCCAGGTATCTGCCAGGTACATACTGGGTATTTGCTCGAATAAAGTGTGTCGGTGCAGTACATCCTCAGCAAAATGTACACAGAGGAGGATGGATCTGCGCTTCTATTTCAAGTCTCTGGGCAGGTGGAGGGAGAAAGATTCCTCAGGGAGAGATTGAGCTGATTGTGCACCACACACCCTATTACCATCATGCCAAACTGCAAAAGAAGGAAAGATAAACACGTTTAATGGTACCAGTAGTGTAGGAGATAGTGATGCGTGGTGCTACAGCAACTATTGGTTATAGCAGCAGTGAAGGTGATCTAGGTGATGATAGTAACTCAGTCCGTGAGCAGAAGGCAGCGTTGGCCCCCACCACAACCTGCGCTACTGCTCATATTATAAATAGTACGCCAAAAAGCAACATTCTAATGATTTTGTTTTCTATATTTCAAAGGAAAAAAACCACACAAGCCCACCATCACCAACAGCTTTATTTTCAGCTTCAGGAAGGACACACACTGCTAGACAACAACAGCCAATAGCACATCATGTGTCATCCTCATCATCAGTACGAGTGCCTGGCCGTGGATGCTGGTAGTGGAAAAGTCAGGAGAGGAGGGAACATTTTCGCCTCAGAAAATGCAGCACACAATATGACACAACATATAGCTGTAGATATGGAGGAGTATAATGATGATAACGATGACGAATGTTGCTAGTGGTGGCGTGTGAAGCAGAGGTTGCTCTTGTCGTGGAGGAGGAGGACAGCACCTAGAATGCCGCTTAGGCCGGCAACAGAAACCTCTAGATCTAGTCAGAGAAACCCTCACTGTTAATTCACTTCAAGTACTCTAAAATCAAGTTGTTCTGTTTAGCAAAGTGTGAAAATGAGAGTGCAGCCGCCTGTTGTTTGTGCCGTGCCATTGTGAGACATGAGGAAGTGGGGGCTCACCTGGGTACCTTTGCACTTACAAGGCACATGTATCATCATAAGGTTACATGGCAAAGAAGTGAGTAGGCATGAACAATAGCAAAGCTGGGGGTGGCGTCATTCCTGATAATTGTCAATCATATGACTCAGAGGGTTTTGGTGGAGGTGAAGGTAGTAATACTGAGGATGATCAGAAGGCTGTGGGGGCTGCTCCAGAACCACAAGCTGCTACAAGCAGTGGGCAGCATAGCTACGTGGGAAGGGAGCCCTCTTGCATGATTAGACAAACACGTGGTAGACCAATTATGTCAAGTCCAATAATACACCAACCAACTGTTTACGGAGCTTTCGATAGGGTACGCACATACCATCGCACACACAGGAGGGATCTTTTGTTGAATAGTAAACTGCAGAAAATGCTAGTAGTTCATATACTGCCCATAAGTTTTGTAGATTGCAAGGACTTTAAGGAGCTTCTAAAATATTCCGAGCCTCAATGGGAAATACCCAGTGGGGCATATTTTTTAAATAAAGCTGTTAAACACCTGTACCAAGAGGTTGTTGACGTAGTTGGGCAGAGCTCTTTATAGTTCATGCAGTATATCGGTGCACCTCACAGCAGACATGTGGACTAGTGGTGGGCACTATATGACTGTTACCGTCCAGTCAGGGACCTCCTTGAAAGCGTCTGGTTGCTCTCACTCCCAGCCTGCAGTTCCCCTGCTCGGCCACTGGGACTGCTGCTCCTCTTGCTACTGCTGTCAAGGAACCTTCCAGACTCTGAAACCTGATCCTGTGCACCTGTCTTCTATCTCTCAGCCTACCTATTTAAACCTCCCCTTTCTGTCCATGATGTCATACAGGTACCTGTAGTCTTTTGCTCCTAGTCTTTTGGTCCAGTTCTGCTTCAGTTTTTGCCCTTGCTTTGTTCCCTGTTGCTGTGACCAGACCACTCCTTGTGACCCTGACTACACCTCTTGCCGCCTGTCATGGACCTCTGCGTGTGACCCTGACTATGAACTTTTGGTGTCTGCCTTAATTCCTGTTTGTCATCTGTCCTGCTGTTTCAGCCACTGAGCTCCTGCTTGCACCAGCCGCCCCTTGACAGATCATGACACACCCATTGGGTGTTCTTTCCTTTCTTTTGGCAAAGCGCACGGTGTGTTGGAGTTGGGAGTAGCGGTATTCATGCTTAGGGGCTTATTCTAATAGCTTTGATAACCAACTCATCGAGGATTTTGAGCAGCTCTCGCAAAATCTTGCTAGCTAGCTATCCAGAAGGCCTCGATGAGTTGGCCAAATCGTAGGGGGAAGGCATTTTTCGCGATTTCTCGGTCCTGCTCAAACACATCGAGCGAGATCACAAAAATCAAAATAGCGCCATTTTTATCAAATCACGCTATTCTAGTAGTGTCGATAAACTCATCGAGGCTCTGGAATAGCTAGTTTATCAAAGCTTTCATCTCGCCAGCCCTGAGGTGGTGAGATGGGATCTGTGAGCAGGACTTGTATTGTATTGAAGTCTGGAGTCCCCAGAGCTGATACGCTGTTTAATAAACCTGCTTGCTGTTGTGTATTTAGTGCATTTATTTTTAGTAGTTATTCTTTCATTCTCACCTGTTTGAGGATGAACAGATCATTCGCCTGCTGGTGTTTCTGGTACCTGAAATATCTGACACAAAAGGTTAGTAAATCCCTAGGTCTCAAAATTAATACTAATGTATTTGGACCTGAAATCGAAAATTACTCACACATCGCTTATTTTCAAATAAAGAAATAAGACCATCAGATAAGAACTAATAGAAATGGCAAACTTCCTTTTTAATATTTTAATACGAGTGGAGCCAGGTCACCTGTGGCTACTATTGTGCCCTTGTGCTGGCAGTAAGTCCTGGTACAATCAGGCTGCCAGTGGTTGATATGGGGTTTCCCGCCTCCTTGGTGTTACACTTGAGTGACAGCGGGAGGCGGTGACATCAGGTCTGGGCATGACCAATCATGAGACAGACCTGGTGCCCTCCTCCTGGCTGTACTTAAGGGCCAGTATCTCCCTGCATGTTTAATTCTCCCGCGTCACGTGACCAGGACATTTAAACCTGCTGGAGATACCGGCACGTCATACGGGGACGCAGGGGGTCCCCGAGGCTGAAATACTATGTACTTAAAATAAAAACATAGCAATCCTGTGTTAGAGGTGCTCGGGGAGAGGGACCAATTATTCTGTCTCACTCTCTGCGCATCTCTTAGGCCAAGCTTATAGTGCAGGCGACGCGACGGTCAGGTGACGGTCGCTGGAAAATCAAATAGAGATGACTTCCAGCGATCGCGACCAATCTGTCGCTCCATCGCACTTACTATAAGCGCACGCGACGGCGGCAATGTATTTGTTTTGCCGCGATGTCGCATCGCTGTCACCGGCACTATAAGCGCAGCCTTACAGACTGATGCAGCCTGGTAGGATTCACACAGCGGGAGTCCCATTCACAAGCAGGGACCCCCGCTCTGTTAATCCTGATGGGAAATTAGTCTGGTCGCGGGAATTCCAGGAGCAGGCGAGTGCCGTCTGCGGTCTCCGGGAGGAAAACTCGACAATGTATCTGGCTACATCTGTATGTTCTGCAGTAGTATCACATACTCGGCTTCTATTCTGATAGAAGACTCATTTATGAAAGTGCTTTAATGACAGATTTTTGTGTGTGCAATATTAATGGAACAATATGTGCTTAGCTCAGCTGGAAATATTACAGAGCTCTGTGCTCCATTCCATGATTCAGCATGCATCATATCTATTAACGGGTTAAAACTCACCCGGGATAAAGTCATCCCGCTGTTCCCTCCGCTGAAGTCTGTATGTGTGTTTAATAAGCGTGTGCTAAACAACGCTAAGTCTACGTTTTATTTTGTAAATACAGTAGACAATCTTGTGCTGTAACGGTGATGAGCGCAATCTATTCTGAAGCCAGGGTCACGTGTGATGTGTGAATAGCCCCAGATAGCTTTAACTCAGCCCTCTTTCCAAATCACGCCAAGTCCTATAATATTTCCTTCACTTTATTGGAAAAGCAGCAGTAAATACAGGCTCTTGTGGATGTTGTGTAGTTGTGAGTTTGTAGTTAAGGGCAGGTAGAAAGAGATGGTCTTGCCATGGGAGTGTGACAGGAAGGTACTCACTCAGCCAAGTCAGGAATGAAAAGGAATTGTAAGGGGAATCTGGGTAACAGGAATAGTCTTGAGACAGACTACCTGTCAGCAAAACAGGGGGGCGGGCAGAAAAGCCCATTCTAGGAGAGATCTCAGAGGCTGCAGTAGCAACTCACTGACTACATGCCTAGAGGCAGGGAAGGCAACATTGTAACATATCACACAGGCACAGTGTGTGTGTGAGCAAACTACATGCAGCTGAAAATAAGAAACTGACAGGCAGAAGCTGCAAAAAAAGGGGGGGGGGGGAACAGAGAGAGCAAAAAGGGACACACCCAGGACACCATCTATAGAAGAGAAAAGAGATCAAATTAGACTCCTTACTAATTCCCAAACTAGGAGACAATTGTGCTACACACTGTGGGACTGAAGCTTACATCGTAAGGCCTCGTCCTCAGTGATCGCGGCCGCCCATAGTAAGCTCACGATCAAGCGCGATGTAACTATGTATTGTAACCATGTGTTATTTGTCATCTTAACTCTGTGCCCAGGACATTCGTGAAAACGAGCGGTAACTCTCAATGCATTTCTTCCTGGTAACACATGTTATAAATAAATGGGGCGACCAAATTTTCAGAAGACAAGAAATGTGTCTTTTCACGCGGAGGCGGGGTGACATGTTTTGGTTTTTTTAACCAATGAGAGCGAAGGTAGAAAAATGACCCCTCTTCTGCCTGGTGATACTGCCCAAAACTTTATTGTACTTTGAACTTTGCAGTTGTACTTTGCAGTATTTGTGAAACATAAATTAAATGATATATATGCAAATATCCAAATCACTCAACAAAAAAATCCACACTTCAACAAGTATATCTCTTAGCCAAAGAATATTAAAATACTGTATCAGAAAGTTTTCACCGGTTTTTGTAATGTAGTTGTAGCAGGGTACCCCCTGGCTACTAAATCTACCCAATGGGCTGGCAGTAAACCCTGGTGTTCACAGGTTTGCCAGTAGTTATCATGGGGTTTTCCCCCTTCATCCTTTGGTGCTGTGCTTGAGTGACAGCAGGGGGTGGCATATCCTATTGTGGCTGGGCCAACGGGATGCCCACCCTCTGGCTGTACTTAAGGGCAGGACCACCCTAAAAGTTGTGGTTGTCCTTCCCCATGAGGGAGGTAGGTCACGTCTGGGAGCCTGAGATTGGGGCCTTCCCATGTGCTCTTCCCTCCGGGGAGGAGTAGAGCGACAATACCTTTGCCAGAGAGGTGGGGAAGAGCTAAGACGGCTGCTGGTGCCCTAGGCCCGTAGTGACTGTCCAGGGAAAATCTCCGGTGATATCTGGGAGTACCTGTATTACTGCACTAAGGGCCTCATTCAGAGAAGGTTGATAAAAATTATCGCCAGGGCATTTAAAATGCCATTTTTTGGGGGTTGCTATCACGGTTTTCAGAAAGCCTCGATTACCTGTGATAGCAAAATTCCCAAAACCGGCGTGTTGCTGCCAGCGAGAGCATCGAGCCTCTGAAAAGGCCTAAACCGGCGATTCATTTCTGCTGCAGAGAGAGCGGCTCTAAGAGAGCCGCCTCTCACAGCGGAAATGTCGCCCGAAAATTATTTATTTAAATATACATTTCTTTCATAGTGCAGATGTGCAGGGGGTCTCCGGAGCTGAACCACATTGGTTTTATGTCCAGGGACCCCCTGCTTCCCGAGATACATGCACCTTTATGGGGTGCCGGTATCTCCTATGCAAGGAAATGTCCCGGGCTTGTGACGTCACATTTAGCCTCAAAATGGTTAACAGCCACCTGATTGGCTGATAAAACCATGTTCCGACTTTAATTTTATTTTTTTTACATGACGTCACTTAAAGGGAATGATGCCAGCCAATCAGAATGGCTGTGCATCATTTGCCTTTAAGATGACGTCACGATGCCGGCGTCACATGGTATTTCAGCCAATCAGATCGTGGGAACCAATTCCACACTCTGATTGGCTGAAATACCATGTGACGCCGGCCATCTTGGATTTAGTGAAGAAGGTAATTAAAGAAAGAATAAAGAAGATTTGGGTACCTGATCCGGATCTTCATGGCGGATGGCATCGGATGCTGTTGGAGGCCTTCAAGGTACATGAGCTTCCTGTTTCCCCGGGAGTCGGAGGGCCACCGCTTCTAATGGTAAGTAATACAGTATATTGAATGTTTGTAAATGTCTCTTTTTACAGGTTTCTTCATTGGATGTGTTTTTTGAATTTTTGGGGGAGGCACATTGACTGATAATATATTAATCTGTACCACTTTAGGGTACAGATTAATACATTATTATGACAATATTTGGGGGGCATTTCTGGCTTGGTATTGCTGTTGGTTTTTGTAATTTCAGTTTCTTATGTGGATGTGATTGTTTGTTTTTTTCCTGCTTAATGCTAATAAAATGTTTGCGATTGGTGTTCGTTTGTAGTTAATGTTGTATTATGTTAGCTAATGCGTTTTATGGTTATTTCAGATATTGTTTGAATTTATTTCTTTGTATTTTAATGTTTAAATTCATTAATGTTGTAGTAATTAATTGGTTTGATTGGTTAGTGTTACTAATCATTTTTTTAGTTGGTTTAGGAATTAATTGTTTTGATTGGTTAATGGTTTAATTAATTCATTGTTGATATTGTTATTGCTTGTATTGATTGGATTAGCTGGCTACTGTTTTTATTTAGTGAAGTGTGTTTTTTTGGAGTTTAGTTATGTTTTATTATTGTGTGTCTTGTGTATTAATGTATTGTAATTAGGGTGCCCATTGAGTGCTATAGAGGCTTATCATGCCCATATTATTTTTATATGGGTATGATGTACCACTATACTACTCAATGGGTACAGGGTGGGTATAGTCAGTCAGGGGTGGGTGCTTAGGCCTCACGGATGGGTGAAGGGAGTATTAGCCCTAAGGATGGGTGTCTAGACCTAGCGGGTGGGTAGCGGTTGGTTTAACCCCTTTATTACCTTAGCGGTATGAACAGCTAAGTAATGAAGGGGTTAAGTCCCCCCGCAAGGCCTAAACAGCCAGTAAGGGCCAAATTCCCCCTTCACCCACCCTCACTAGCCACAGTAAGCCTGGCATGGGTGTTTAACCCCATCATTGCCTTAGCGGTTAGCCGCTAAGGTAATGAAGTGGCTGTAAATGCATTTTTCCTGCATCGGATGCATGCCGGGGGGCTCCGGTGCTGGTATTAATGGCTATCAGCTCCGGAGATCCCCAGCATCAATCCGAGGCAGGAAAAGGGCCTGATTTTTTCTAAGTCCCGACACATCGCAGCTCATCGAGGCATCTCCCCACCAATTTACCTAAATTTTGAGGTGAATTGGATTTGGGGAGAAGATCGCCTTTTAGGGCTGGGATAGGCGGCGACAGCCGACTCGCGGGTACTAGAATCGTGCGAGTTTATGATCCTTCCGAAAATGGTCGATAAGAGGCTGATCAACGCTCAATTGGCGATTTTCTTTTGATCATAAGATTTTGCGTCGATACAGGCCATTATCGAGCACTTATCGAGGCTTACTGAATACGAGTAGCCATTTTGGTCGATAAGTGCTCGATAAGGGCCTTATCGAGGCTTTCTGAATGAGGCCCTAAGAGTAGTAATAAACCCGTTCCTGTTTGCGATATACCTCCGGCCTGGTGTGTGATCTAATTGGGGGGGAGAGTTACAGTTCTACCGTGGGAGATCGCCTCCATAACCCTGGAGCCTGCGGCAGATGGAGGCGCTGCACTGCTAAGTATTACGTGGGGTATGGACCCCAGAAGCCTGTTCCTGTGTCCCAAAGTCACAGCGGATGACTCAGCTCTCTTGTTACCAACAGGTATGCACCACAAACACCCAGTAATGGCCTCCGATATGCGATTAGGGGGGGGAGACCGTTACATAGTATAGAAATATCGACCTGTATTTTCTTATATATTTTCTTTATCCAAACTTTAAACAGTGTATACATAGTTTAAAAAAAAAACATTAATGCATGATAATGGCTGATACAAAGGATAAAACATTTTTGGGAGGGAAGCATCAAAAAAAGAGTACCATATTATGCCCCCCCCATCGCGCGTGCCATCGCAAAACCAAGTCCACGGATCTCTGCAGAGACATGCGCGGGCGCCCACTGTGGCCTTAACCTACCACATGTTCTGTGTTTCAAACATGGCAGCCCCAGCAAAGGTGTATGCTGTTTGCTTTTTCTAAATGTACTTTATTGCTGCATTACCGTGGGGCCCGCGGGCCCTAAGGCCGAGCACAGAGCTATAGCAGGCAACATCTGCTCCATTATTTCCTGCTAATAAGTGAACGAGGTTTGTGCAGGCTCCTTTGTATTGCAGATGGGTTTCTGCACACACCTCATGGAGTCACTTTGGCCCTCATGTGCCAGGAATACAAGTTCTGAGACTTGCCGCCACATACCAGCGGCCAGACACAAGCAAATAACAAGCAGATGCCCGGGGTTCCTGGATAATGAGCCGCACTCTGCACACCTCTGCTGGTTGCACTTAAACTAATCTAAGTAACATAACAACTGGAGGTCAAATGTTGAAGGCTGCTTTATATAACAGAGCCTCCTTTTAAACAAATCTTCCCTGCAGTCAGCAAAGGTCAAAGAGGAGGAAATGTCCACATTATGTAGCTTTCTGTCACCAGGAAACATGAATCAGCTGAGTATTTTGGACTTCACAAGTGGTCGCTTTTAATGTGTGTTATTATTGTGGGTAATTTACAAGGCAGAGTAGTACATTGCAGTTTGGGGGGGGGGGGTGTAGCTTGCATTGTTCATTGCTGGAGGGGCTTGCATGTTGCATGTACATGTTGCAGAAGTGATGTTCAGATCCTGCTTGTGATCAATTACAATAAAAAATATCTATGTATACAATTCACATGTACCCGTCCATTACGCCGGGGGTTTGCAAACTGGGGGGGTGCAAGATTTTTCAGGGGGGACGCGGCGGTTGCAGAGGCTCCGAGCTCTTCCCCATGGCATTTAAAGCAAATGCCGGGGGACCATGTGAGGCCTCTGCAATGTCGCTTACCTTGTCTTCAACGAAATGGCAACGCAGTGTCAAATGACGCCGCGGGGTCACGTGACCCTGTAAGGAGGGGGGCACGAGCAGGGGGGGAGAGCAGGCAGGAGGGCGCAGCGGGAAAGTTTGTGCTCCCCTGCCTTGCGCTCTAGATCTCGTACAATATTTTCCCACTCTGTCCTGCTGTACATTGATGCAAAGATCTACAGGAGCCAGTCAGTGAAAAAGTGGTGTATTTTTTTAGTTCTCCACGTTTTTACTCTTCTTTTTTTTTTTTTACAAAAAAATATATAGCTTGTATCCTTTTGGCTACTAATCTGCCCTGCCTAACACATAAGGCCTGGTACCAGTGCAGGCAGTGTTAGGGTTAATCTGGGTTCCACTGCAGTAATCCACTCCATTGAGTGGCATTTTGGGCCTGAGGCCTGTGTGCTGCCCTATCAGGGGCTCAGACCTAGGATCCTCCCCCTGGGTACAAAAGGGACTGCAGATCCAAATGTAGTGGGTGTTGGAAGTGTGGAGCCAGGGTTCTGGCCACCTTGCCAACCCTCCCGCAAGGGAGTGCGATACTACCCCTAAATCCATCAGGGAGTAGGGGAGCAAAGGATACTCAAAGGACACACGGCAATCCTGTAAACATGACATGTACAGCACAGCGAGAGGACAGGTAACAGTGACATCTCCCAGAGAGTGGGGGGAAAACCTGTTACACTTGCATTGCACATCTTGCACAAATCGGCAAGTCCTGCGGGTATGTCTATATTTCTCCGTCACAGGAAATTATACTTATCCATTGTCCTGTCTGCATGTTTAAATATCACAATACATAACACATCGCCTGCTTTAAATGAGTGACACAAATCTTCATGAGCAGAAAATCTGCAGAATATTGAAATATGATTGATAAATCCACTGAAAGCTGTTGTTGGGAAATAAATCACCTGCTGAGTAATTATTGCTACTTGCTGCTCACTGGGGAAATAAATCACCTGCTGAGTAATTATTGCTACTTGCTGCTCACTGGGTGAAATAAAACACCTGCTGAGTAATTATTGCTACTTGCTGCTCACTGGGGAAATAAATCACCTGCTGAGTAATTATTGCTACTTGCTGCTCACTGGGGAAATAAATCACCTGCTGAGTAATTATTGCTACTTACTGCTCACTGTTTTGCTGCTTAGAATATACCAAATTGCCCCATTGTCCTGACAGTATAGGATGATATTGATAGCATTGTCAGTTTGTGATATAAACAAGGACGTGGTCTCGCATGGGTGCAAATTGCTAGGACCTCCTGCCTTGAGTCATCCAATGGATTTTATGTTAAAGGGTATCAACATTTGAACCAGGGGTTCACAGCATGGGGGGACTGTTAGGGTTGCCAGGCGACTTCTCCAAAAATATTGGACATGATGGTGAAAGGTGCAATGTGCTCAAGATACACACACACACACACAGACACGCACACACTCACACTCACACTCACCACTCTCCACTCCATGCTGTTTAATCTTCTCCTTGGCCCCACCCCCAGGCTCCTGACACCTCCTCCTGATTAGCTGCTACAGGGTAATGCTGCCAATCAGGATGGAGGAAGCTGCCCAGCCCCCTAGCAACAGCCCTGCTCTCTCCCTGCTCGGGGAAATCCCGTGACCCCACCAAGCCGGTCAGATCATTAAGCTAAGAGAGGTGATACCAGACACATACATGTCCACTAGTACCTTTACTTTTTTACTGGACAGAGTGTCCAAATACAGGACAGTCAGGTTCAATACTGGACACCTGGCTACCCTAGCCGCCGGGTAGGGTGGCTCAGAGTGAGAGAAGGGACTTCAGCATAGAGAAAGAAAGGTTTCCGGGTCACAGCTTGAGAAAGGGGGTTGACCCCCGAAACGTTGTGCATGACGTACTACTTTTTTGTGCACAGTAAAAATAAGAATGATAATGCTAAATACCGTATTTCCTCGATTGTAAGACGCACCATCGATTTGGCCCTTACAATCCAGGAAAATAACTTTTTCACTTACCATGTTTCAGGAGAGGTCCCAAGTCAGTGAAGGATAAAGCGGGCGGCCGCGGCAGGAGAGGTCCCACGTCTGCAGATGATTGAAGATGGACAGCGGGTGGGTGTGCGGCAGCAGGACAGGTCCAATGTCTGCAGGTGAATGAAGATAAGAAGACAGCGGGCGTGCGGTGGGGTGCGGCGGCAGGAGATCATAATAGCAGGAGAGCTGAGCAGGAGCAGAGCAGCATAGGGGAACGGCTTGGGAGGTGCACACTGTAATCGGAAGTCAGACACCAGTCAACTTCCGGTGTTATAGTGTGCACCTCCCAAGCCGTTCCCCTACGCCGCTCTGCTCCTCCTATTATGATCTATTAGCCGCCTCCGCCACCGCACGCCCACTGTCTACCAAGTGCTGTTGGTATCTCTCTGCAGGTTAAATGTCCTGGGTCATGACTTCCAATTGGTCCACGTGACCGGGACATTGAAACAGCAGACAGATACTGACACACCCTATGGAGGAAAGTATCTCGGGAAGCAAGGGGTCCCAGTAGCTAAAATCAACGTGGCTCATCTCCGGAGACCTCTTTCTTCGAAATTATTTAAAAAAAAGGATTTTGGTATCAGAGTCCATATTCTTAACAATCTGCTCAGAGTTTTAGGGCACAATCTGTGGGCGAAATTGCAGGAAACAAATTTGGTCTGTTCTGCCCACCTCCAGTGCGCTGGACTGTGCCATTGTGTAGCTCTATGGACCTACACATGGGTCATGTGGAGGAGAGCCAGGGATGTGTCAGAGGTGTGCCAGGAGCAGGAGTTAAACGGCGGCGTTAAAGGCCTGCTGAGAACAGAGACAATAGGGAAATAGAAGGAAGGACACAAAACTCGGTGCTGAAGAGTGGAAACAAAGTAATGAGAGAAAGTAAGAATGACAGGGAGAGTGTGAGATAGTGAAGCAAGGAGCAGCCCCTCACAGGACACTCTTACAATGATCACATACACAGAGTAAAATAGAAAAGGGCTTTACTGGAACATGTCTCTCTTATAGCCCTATCAACTCTATGACTATAACTCTACAGTAATATCTTATCACTCTACCCACACACCTCGCCGGGCTGTACCCCACACCTTATTCCCAGAGTCCCAAGTGTCCTGCAACCCACCCCTTAGGTGTGATCAGTGCCTGTTTGATACCGGTAATGGTGGTGCACTTGGTGACTGTACCTGCCGGGTGTGTCCACACCCGGTATGATGAGTCTTCACAAAGTCTTCTGCCGATTCCGCGATGAAACCGCCTCCGCGTGGGGTGATGTCCCGCCAGACGATCCCACCATGAAGGCAGTCTCTATCCTGAAGAGGTCTGTTCCCAGACCAAACTTGCCAGGCCCCGTTGCACACAGCTGTGTCCCTGACTATACTGGAATACACCTGACTGCTAAGGGGATCCGTTGCCTATCTAGGGCATGACCCTGTGCAGCCACAACCTTTCAATGACTCGGGGCCTAGGGGATTACGGGCCTAGTGAAGTGGGTCCCTGACCCCTACACAGAACCTCCCCTGTCTCACTCCCAGCTCCAACTCCTAACTGACTCAGCACACAACAATGTATCTATTCCCTACTGTAGGGAATCCTAGAGCACTATTGGCTGTAATGAGTCACATGTGCTCCGGCCCCTGGTGCTGCTGGGAGTTGTAGTCCCTTGGCGAGCTCCTTGCTATTGGGGCCGCGTGCGCGATCTCTACTGCGCATGTGCGAAGCTATAATGGCCACCACTACTCTTAACTGCGCAGGCGCAACCTCCAAGCCCTCCTGCACACTTGTAATGCCCACCGCTACCCTTGCCAACCTCTGCGCTTTGCCCTGCGCAGGCGCGAACTCCCGCACCAACCTCAACATGGCCGCCGCGACTGCTCTGCGCATATGCGACCCGTCGCGCAGACACATTAAACATGGTGGCGTCCTGCCGCAGCTGCCACCGGGAGCCCCCGGCGAAGCGCTCGCCCCCGCAGCAGCACACACGTAAGGGGGAAAGGAACCGAGAGTCAGGGGGACCGGAGGGACCCTGGCTACATATACAACAGAAACAAAGAAGCACAAAGCTTTTTTAGGGGTTCCTTAGAGCTTGCTGGGTATCTGGGTGCTCTTTAAATTAAAGCATTTTCGTTTTCAGTCTTTGTCAAAGTATTATCAGGCTTTGTTACTATCAGGATTTTGCAATGCTTCAGAAACAACAAGACCATAGAATATTTGCATAATCAACCTCTACGTTTACTGTTTGCATCTAATTCCTTTTCTCTCTTTTTTTTTTTTTTTTTCTAAGAGGAGTAAGAGGAAAAATTGGAGTTGAGAATTTGAATGCATGCAAATAGAGCACACAAGACAACATTCACTAAATCGCTCCTCATGCAAATGGGAATGTGTGTCACAGAGAGGGCCTGCGTGTGGCTGTTACTTTGTGCATCGTGTAACCGGCTGGAATCATGTTTTTACAGGAATCTCTTTTATTGAAATCCTACAACAAGAATCAACTACAATCAAGCACAGTATGCAAATCCATGTGTCTTCGAGAATTAAAAGATAGGCCGGGGAAGCCAGGCATAGAAAATGTGTGGGACCCCGAAGAACAAAATATTAACCCTGTCATCGGCTGCTTCAGTGGATATCAAAGAAGCCCAAAGTCTCGTTTTTCTTACAAAAATTAGCCTGATATTGTTTATGGAAGTAAGTATTTTTGCAATCTGAATATTTAATTTGAGAGTTTAGGCCCTTCCCAGCATCTCCTAAAAGATGATTCTATGAAATAAAGTAGTACTGTGTATAATGACTTCCCCCCACCTGAGGCCTCTACTACTTAAAGAATGGAGAGTCGGAAAACATTAGCGCCAACCACCAGTAATTAGAAATCATTGTAATTATATGCTCCTGCCGCTTAACCAGAGACGTTGTGGAAGTGTGCAGAGATAATCATTGTTATTATTACAGGTGAGTTTTTTAAGGTGGTGCCTCACTGATATGTTACATGTGGAGCCAGCATAGTTATCTCTATGTGATGTGATGTTAGCCAACGGGGATGAGGTATGGGCTGATCATATCACGTCACATGTACCTCAATCGCTGTCATGTTTTAGGTCTATTTAAACTGGATTGGTAGTGATTGGCTAGACGTTTAATCCCATTGGTTCCTTTTAAGAAGAAGAAAATGAAAAACCAGATTAAGAAAAAAAACAAAGAAAGCCATGTTCAGTGCACTCTGCAAAATACAATAAAGTGCACTAAAGATGGAGGGTGATGGTAACTGAATCCAAGGGGGACACCGTGCAGAGCACCCAGCCTGACACCCAGTGGGCGGCAAACTCTGACCCAGTGGACTCGGCCTGGGTGTTCTCTCCCTAGATGCGGGAGTGCACTAGTGTCCTGAACACCATCACTATGTCCATTCGAACCTCCCCTTCTAAACACGACACAGATACAACACTGACATTGCAAAGACATTCAATGAGTACGTGGTGGGATGTGCTACTTTCCAACTATGAAAGTGCAACCCAAATTACAATCAATAAACTTATTCTGTGATTACCCTATAGTTACATACATAGTTACTTAGATACATACTGTAGTTACATATTAGATGAGGTTGAAAAAAGACGTGCGTCCATCAAGTTCAACCTATGCTAAATTTAGACAACAGATACTTTAGCCTATATCTATACTTACTTATTGATCCAGAGGAAGGCAAACAAAAAACCCCAGTGACATATCATCCAATGATATCTCATAAGGGGAAAAATAAATTCCTTCCTGACTCCAAGAATTGGCAATCGGATTAATCCCTGGATCAACATCCTTCCCATGTATACTGATTTGGTATATCCCTGTATACCTTTCCTTTCTATAAATATGTCCTACCTTTTTTTGACCAAATTTATTGTATCTGCCATCACAGTCTCCACGGGTAATGAATTCCACACTGTAACTGCCCTTACTGTAAAGAACCCTTTCCTTTGTAGCTGGTGAAATCTCCTTTCCTCCAACCTTATCGGATGACCCCGTTGTGACGGTAACTTTGTGACAGGCCAAAAATATACCTGGGTTGAACTGAACGAGGCTTAGATATGATAAAATATAATTTATTCCTTGAAAAAGGTGAACACACATGTTATACAAATAACAAACAAAATATAGACACTTACTTAAGATGGAATGATGAAACAGTCAAATCTTGACTGGCAGTTCATACAGCAATCTTGAATATCACAGAAGACACGAAAGACAATAGCCATAGTCTGAGCCTGGTTCTTATACAATTATTTCCCATTGAACACAACCTAAACCCAGCCCCTCTCATAAATCAGTGGTGAGGTTGACCGTTTTCCCCAGAGTAAAACTCCTCCCACCCAAGGACGTTTAAAGACTGCTTTTCCTATCTAAATAACTTCATAACTTCAGTAATACTTAGTGGCACGCGAGACATATTAATACATTCTGGCACGCATGACGCTCCCAATGAGACTAAATATTACCGTGTAATACTAAAATTAAGAGAGATATTAATATCTGTCTCTTAGGACCTGCTAGACATCATGTGTCTGTAATCGTTATTTGCGGCTCGGTCCCCCGGTTACACATATGTAATTTTTAGCATGTTCAGCCGAGGACATCTCATATTATTCTTATATTTAATAAGGTCACTCATTCTGATATCTCCTTGTGTAACCGCATCCCTGGCCCCCATAACCCCTTGTCCAGAAATCCTTTGAAGCTGGGCCTGTGTGTAGCGAACATTTGTCACAGGAGCTATATTTCACACCCAATGCCCCAGACCTGGGTCCTAGCTGTCTCTACCAGCAATATACCCTTGGCCTGCCAATTAGGTATTAACATACTGTACACTAAACCCCCTCTGTACTTTTCACACCCAACTTCAATTAAGCCTGTTGAAGCCCAGATATTTCTGAAAAGACACCACACATATTTGTATTTTCCTAAACTGCAGCTCATTAACCCCTTAAGCCTCCCGCATCAATCCCAGTGTATGTGTTGGGGCAAACACTGGAACAGAAACAATACATTTTTACAGGGGAATATACATCAGGATGCTGAAGCAAGGTAAAAACACATTACTGGACTACAGTCCAGTTAACCCCTTGCTTCCCAGGTGAGAGTAGGGGGTGGCCAAATGGGGTGTAACCCCTTTAATCCTGTGGCCAGACCCCCTCTACCATGACACCCATGTCCTTTGTACTGCCTGTGGGATGAATAGTTCTTATGAAAGCTCGGTGTAGAGCTGGTTATCTTCTTGGTACAGGAGAGATGTTTCCCGCGATGGTGTGGGGGTACAGAGCAGACCTTTAGAGATCCCTCTATTTCTGTTCTTCTCGGTGTCAGGGCCTCCAGACATAGAGGGCTTCAGCATGCCTGAAGGGGGTCCTGCTATGACAGTCCTTACTCTCATTTACCTCCCTCCATACAGACTGCAGCGGAGCCAGAAGTACAAATGAGGATGTTCTTTATTTCAGCAGCCACTGCTGGTGTTATTGCAGCGTATGCTTCTATTGATAGGGCCTGGCTTCTGGATGGTACTGGCCTGCGGGTAATGATGAGGCCTGGCTGGATTAGATTAGTGCCTCAGCCCATGAGGGGCTGAGCACATGTCTCACTCCTGGCCGGGAGGAGACACTGCAAGCTCCTACCCCACACAGGGGCAGGCTAGAACGCACTCATAGCTCCTACCCCATGTAGGGGTAGGCAAGAACTGAAGGTCTCACCCCTTAGGGGCTGAACTTCAATCTATAATTTAGGCTCTTCCTTCCTGCAGCTCAAAGAGGGAGGGCCCAGTATCTGTACCTCCATTGTCTATCACAGATCCCTGTGTCAATGCCACTCCTGTCACTCAGGAATTCAGCATGAGGAAGGGGAAACCCCCATAGGATAGCCTGTCACTGTCTACATCTGTCAGGGTCGCACCAGGGGCACTTCCGTGCACCGCATCTCGCCGCTCACCTGCACCCACGTCCCACCACAACGGCCTACGCGGCCGTGTCTTTCGCCTCCCGCTGCCTCGCCCTCCATCGGCGCATCGTCCCCACCTCCCCGGGAGCGAGCGGCGGGTCACGTCTCCGCGCACATCTCAGCGCGCCGAACGGCAACCTCTGACAAAAAAAACAATGCCTGCACTAACCTCAGGTGGGCTACACCTGAGCCACATCCAGCATCGGCCTATTACGATTCCACATATATCTAACCACTCCTCCCTTCTCCCTCATTGGTTCGCTCCTATATTTAGGTTCATTCTGTCCTCTGGTGGTTGCTTCTATGCACCGTGCTCATTTGCAGCCTGGGTACCTGTCTCTGTTGGTATCTGTATCCCTGTTGTGACCCTGCTTGTTCCTGACCTGTCTCTTCTTGTTTCCCATGGACCACGGCTTGTTTATCGGACTTCTACTCTTTCTACTCCACGACCACGGCTTATGGACCTCGACCACTCTACACTCTCTACTCCACGACCACGGCTTACGGACCTCGACCATTCTACACTCTCCAACCCTGGACCATAGGCAAGTACCCTCTACTCTTTCCACTCTCCTACCCTGACACGGCTACACGTCCACGACTCTGCAGTCCGGACCCATCCCCATGGCTTAGGGCAGTGGTTATATATCTTCCCCACCTCAGCCCCCCGGTCCAGTCCAGGTTGTAGTGACCATCCGTGACAACATCTTATTAGAACTTACATGACAGGGAAAGGTAGAGAGATAGCTGGACCAGCAACCGCTATATAGTTATCATATCCCCTCTTAGACGCCTCTTTTCTAATGTAAATAAATGTAATTTAGATAGACTCTCCTCATAAGTTAGATTGTCCATCCCCTTTATTAATTTGGTGGCTCTTCTCTGCACTCTTTCTAGTTCCATAATGTATGGGAGTGGTGCCCAAAATTGTACTCCATATTCAAGGTGAGGTCTTACTAATGCTTTATAAAGGGGCTTAATTATGTTTACTAACCTTCCATCCATTGCCCGTTTGATGCAAGATAAGATCTTGTTTGCCTTTGCACCTACTGCATGACTTTGGGCACTATTGCTAAGCCTGCTGTCTACAAGCACTCCTAAATCCTTCTCCATCAAGGATTCCCCCAATGTATCCCCATTTAATTTGTAAGTCACCTGTTTATTCCTGCTGCTCAAATGCATAACCTTACATTTATCTGTATTAAACCTTATCTGCCATTTACCTGCCCAAGTTTACAGTCTTCCCAAGTCCTTCTGGAGAGAAATGACATCCTGCTCTGATTCTACTACCTTACACAATTTAGTGTCATCAGCAAAGATGGAGACTTTGCTCTCGATGCCAACCTCAAGGTCATTAATAAACAAGGTATAGATTTGTAGAATGCCAGTGCATCAGAATAAACAAGTCCCTTGAATGTATAAAGATCTGCAACAGGACCACTCCAAATATATTGTGTGTATATAATAGGATTGCCCTAATAGGGTTAGCGGACTAGTACCTAATGCTATAAAGCACCAATAATCAGTACAAGCATTGTCCCATACAGTGAGAGACAAGGGTATGGAAACCCACAGATACAACTCACTGTTAGTTTCCAGGATCCATAGGAGCGGTGTACACCTTGATAAAGGGCACACGGCCCGAAACGCGTAGGTGGGATACCTGCTGTTGCTATGGGGGCCTTTGTCTGATCCTCTAATGGAATAAAGTGTTTCTTTTGCTACCGTGAGCCTCCTCCTGTTTTTCCAGGCAATGTTCTGCCTTTTTTCTTCACCCATTAATAAACAAGTTAAAAATCAGGGGTCCCAGTTCCGATCCCTGAGGTACTCCACTCATGACTTTAGCTCAACCTGAAAAAGTTCCATTTATGGCAACCCTCTGTTGTCTGTCCTTCAACCAGTTTTTAATCCAGGTGAATATATTTTTACTGAGTCCAATTTGCTTTATTTTGTACACTAACCTCTTGTGTGAAACCGTATCAAAAGCCTTTGCAAAATTTAAGTAGACCACATTAACTGCATTTCCCTGGTCTAAATTCCTACTTACCTCAAAGAAACAAATAAGGTTTCTTTGGCATGACCTATCCTTCATAAATCCATGCTGACTATTACTCATAATTTTGCTTTCCATTAGGTATTCCTGAATATTATCCCATATTAAACCTTCAAGTAGTTTCCCCACTATTGAAGTCAGGCTTACAGGTCTGTAATTCCCCGGTTGTGATCTAGCTCCCTTTTTAAATATAGGCACCACATCTGCTTTACGCCAATCTTGTGGTACTGAGCCTTGAATATTAAATGTAATGGTTTGGCCATTACTGAACTTAACTCCTTGAGAACTCTTGGATGTATGCCATTGGGGCCAGGTGCCTTATTTACTTTAATTTTTTTCACGTTAATTCCATCCCCTCCCAAAAGTGCTTACATTTTACAATGTGTCTCAGTATCTGAAGAGGAGATTACACAGCATACTCCCCACACATTACTCCTAACGTTAAACTAACCAGCCAATGTGGATTTGACCTTCTGCAATCAAATTTCTTACGACTTGGTGTCCCAGCCATTACCATACCACTCACCTACCTAATCAACTATATTTTGTCTTCAGGCCACATCCCACAGCCCTGGAAAACTGCCAGAGTTGTCCCTGTCTTCAAAAGTGGGGACAACAACAGTGTCTCCAACTAAATACCAGCCTTTCTTCTCCCAATACTATCTAAAGTCATGGAAAAATGTGCCCACTCCCAATTAAGTAATCCCTATGCCAAGACAATTTTTTTTAGCCAACTCAAATCTGTTTTTTTTTTGCCCAAACCACTTAATAGTAATTACCCTCTTAAAAGTTTGCAATGAGATTCAGTGTGAAATTGAACTTGGACAACTAACTGGTGTTAATATTCCTAAATTTTGCAAAGGCTTTTGATAGTGTGGATGATGTTATATTGTTAAGCATGGTTCAATGCTCTGGAATAGGGAGCATGCTTTAAATTGGTTTCACTCATACCTATCGGGTAGATCCCAATTTGTGTCTATCTCGGGCTCTAACTAAAACCCCTTGGATATCACCCGCAAGGCTCTGTTCTGGGGCCCTGTAGGGGATGTGTGCAGAGGTTATTAGAACAGGATATACTTTTTTTTTAGGGGAAAACAATTGTAGGCATACATTAGCCACAACTTTAACAACATAAACAGTTTATGATCAGCCAAACAGGGTTTACAGGAAAAGAAACAGTGTAACTCCTGTTGGGAGCGCTCACTATACCTCTACATATCTCGTATCTATAGGCTGGAGAGCTATGCCCCTTACCAACAACAGACATAGGGTTCTGTAAGTCTTGTGCATGGTCTCTCTCTACAGTGGTCTATGGCCAAATACTTTCCTGGCCAGAGAAGTAGTTCATCTGATCTCTCCAGTGTGTGTCCCTGGACTAAAGATCTCCCTGCAGTGAATGCTGCAGGCTTTTTGAAGCAGGTTAATTAGGGCAGTCGGCGCTGAATTAACCTGCTCAGTGCTGGGCTCAAGCTCTCCACACAGGTTTTCTTGTAAAGCTAACTAGACAGGTGTATCCCTCATTTCCCCATCCTATGAGAGATTGCGTCGCTACTAGTGTATTCTGTGGTGCTGGTACATACCTGGCTGGTAAACAGGAGAGGGGAGGACATCAGGACAGACTCACGGTGGTTCTTTAGGTGACAGCGCCTCCAGTCCAAGGGGATCCTGAGGCTTTCAGGAGGAACCACAGGGACACTTCTTCTTGGTGAACCGTTCAATCATAACACCAGATCGGGTATAACTGGGTTTATTGGTACATGCATGTTGGTATATACAGGTCACAGTCCCTGAACGCAGTACCCAGACATGAGGCCTTGACTATCCCTCTTTGTAGCTACCTTACCCCCTCATGGGGAAAGGCCTCAGCCTGCTCCCTCTGGGGAGAGGCTCTCTTCTGTGTCTGTACACTCTGAAGTACAACCCAGAACCCCTACACCCACTAACCCTTACTCTATCCTATAGAGGAGAAACCCCCCTCCTTCCCTGGGGAGTGGCTAGTAAGCTGGCCTACATACAGTCATAGACCCCCCTTACAATAGCAGGCTAGTCCTGAACTTTATTGAACATACATACTGAATAATGTAACAGACCCAGCATAGTCTAATCCTAATACTGCTCACTTTTTAATGGGACTTACAGTGTTATAGGGCCAGGAAATCAGTAGTCCCGGGTGAATTAACTGTTAGATAAAGCTATAACATATATTATCGCTAACTGTCCATTAAATTGTCTTTTAATATAATGTATAACCCCTGTTCATTTAATGTAACCATGAATTGTCACCATAACCCTGTGTCCAGGACATGCTTCAAAACGAGAGGTAATTCTCAATGTATTATTTCCAACACCTGTATCACGTGAACACACCCTTAACCCTTACACTCTTAAACCTGTGTAAGCCGCCGTTTTCCACTGGTTTTAATATCTTGATAAAGGTCCAAGTTATGGATCGAAACGCCGAGCATCCCTCTCAATACAATTTTTTACCCTCTTTTAACAAGACCTCTGGAGTTCCTTTTGTTTTCCTGCATATGGGCTAACTCTTTTTGTATATATTGGATGCACCTGAATATGGCGCTTGGCGTACACGTTTCCTGGTAAAACATTTGACAAATAAATAAATAAAAATACTGCTTCCTGGTCTTAGATATGACCTCCCAGGGTAAACAAGAGGGGCGATTGGTGGGTCAAGTACTCTCCAATGCTCAGTGCACCACGGAGGATTCTCCAACTCAGATTCGCGGTGGGGTGGGGATCCAACTCTGGACAAATGTCAAGCTGGCAGGCTCGCTGACAGCCTTTGTGGGGCCTTGACAGAGTGCTGATATGGGCCCCAGACTTGTTGAGCTGGAGGTGTGGGGGATGCAGAAGTCTTGCTGAGCAGGAGGTGAGGGGGGCGATTAGAAGGCCCTGCATATGGATAGGCGGGCCAAGCCAGAGGAGGGCCCCAGCAGGTGGACGATCACAGATGTCGGGCCTGTCTTCCGGTATCGGTCGGGGGGGAGGTCCCGGACACACCTAACCTGGAGACACCAAGCCCCTGTTGGCAGCCCTGCTAGCTGGTCATGGCGTGACCTGTCACAGATAGAACAGAATGACCCAGGAAATGCAGTTAAATCAGGTGAATGAAAAGCGATAAAGACATCACTTGAAGCTGTTGCTGGGTCATATATTTAAGATATGAGCGTATCCCAGACAAACAGGGACTCTTGTTAAGCATATGCAAGGGTTAAAGATCCATCAGTAAGACCAGTAAGAACAGACACCACAGCAGAAATACAAGTTGTACAACCTAGCCCTAAACCTGCATGATATAAGCTACACTGGATTCCAATACATCCGTGGGAAAGTATTTGTTTTACCTGTAGGTATAATTATCAGCAATAAAACTAAACTTTGCCAGGAAGGGTGTGAATTTCTAAAAAAAAAAAAAAGGAGGAAAGAAATCTTAACATTCATCAGAGCAAACGAAAACATGAAAGGGAAACTGTGAACGAAGTCTGGGTATTTCTAAACAATTAGGTTTTTAGGCACCAAAAACCCTAGCAGAACCAGTCGTACCAGGGATCATTCACACTGTGCTGACTTTGTTTGGCAGTTGGAGTTGTTGCTTTTCTGCAGTGCATTCACACATGGTAGTTCTGCTCCACGGCTGTGCTTTTGCGGTCTACATACTGTATGACATATTGTGGAATATTTGTCATTGTTGTACTTGCAGTATGGCTGTCAGACTCACACCTAATGCTGAATAGCACCCTACATAAACCAAATGGCACTGAGTATGTTTATTGGGTGGGTGCTTTCACTTGCTCAATGTAAGTGAAACGCAGCCCAAAAGTTATTTGTGGCCTTGAATACAACAGAAAAATAGGTCAGGGAGTGAAAATGTCTTAAACAGCATAGGGTACTAATAACAGTAGCAGAAATAAAGAGAGGGGGGTGTACCCTCAAAATAAGTTTAGTCATGATTCAAAAGTGCATTTTATGCAGTTTTATTGAGGAACAAAATGTAGAGTAGGAATAACTTTTCTGAGTCCTAGCTAAACCCTTCATCAGGTTTTAAACACTTGAATCTGTCGTGATTAATTTCTTCCAGGATTAAGCGAACTTTCGCAAAACCCGCAAATATTTCACTAGTAGGGTGGCCAGGTGGCTTCTCCAAAAATACTGGACACAATAGTGAAAGATGCAACGCGCTCGAGACACGCATGCATACATACCTCTCCGCTCCATGCTGTTTCCTCCTCCTCATTGCCCCACCTCCAGACTCCTGACACCTCCTCCTGATTGGCTGCATTACCCAGCAGCAGTCAATCAGTGTGGAGGAAGCTGGCCAGCCCCCTAGCAACAGCCCTGCTCGGGGAAAACCCACAGACCCCCCCCCCCGAAGCCGGTCAGGTCACTATGCCCGGAGAGGTAATATCGGTATGCATATACATGTCCAGTATTACCTCTAATTTTTTACTGGACAGTGTCCAAATACAGGACAGCCCGGTTCAGTACTGGACACCTGGCTACCCTATTCACTAGTCCTTTTGCAGCCAGAAGCTCTAGTGAAACAGACAAAATTGTTCAAAATGTGCTATCTCCCTTGTTCAGCGCTGGAGGATCCACCGGTCCAGAGTCTGTAAAAGAATAGAGGTTAGTTAGGGTGGATTGCTCCTTTTTCAACTAAATAAATGAGGGATAAAATGTGACAGGGAGCTTCTGAAACACACACTGGAAACGTGCTATTCTGCATAAAAATTCTCAGATCCCATTCAGTTTATGCGCCATTTATCAGTGTTTATTTGGCCTTCTAATGTAAGCAGCCGGCATGATATTGGTCTGTAATGTCCGAGCTAACTGCTGTTACCATCTCTTGTAGCTGTCAGCGAAGATTCTGCAGGTTACTCTTTGTTGCCTTATGACCGGCGGGTTCTGCCAAGTAAACTGCTTCCAATCCCAACAGCAGAGGGTAAGGCTGAGGCCCCAGTACCTCCGCTGCACGCGCGCCCGCGAGACTGGCGGCGCGTGCAGCCGATTCCCCGGTCTGCAGGGAGCTGCAGACCAAAAGACGAGGGGGGGCGTGACGGGGGAGGGGGGAGGGCGCAGCCGTGACGTCACCCGGCAGGTTCGCCGTCATTGGCTGAACCGCCGGGGGGCGTGGCTTAGCGTTCCGTCGCGACTCCTGATCACAATTCTCTTGCGAGCAGGAGTCACTGTCGGCAGAGCGCAGCGCCCCCCCCCCCCCCCCCCTCGCAAGCGGTCCCGGTCCCATTGTGCAGCGGCTATTGTCCCTGCAGCGTCCCCAACTGCGGGCACTGTAGCAGCCAGCGGGGACCAGGCCTAAGGCTTGTGCCGGGCCTTCCCTTGTGCACAGTAACTGACCAGCCGGATCCTGAACTGCAGTGGTCTCTCAGATGTAGTTCTTGCAATTTTTAGGTCTCCCTTAGGTACTGTAGCTATAGCACTTGTTACATCTCTAATTCATATAAGGACCAGCCTGATACTGTTACCCATGGCTGTTTTTAATCTGTTTTGTTCTTTCAATTAAAGACAAAACTTTTTTTTTTTTTTTTAAACCTTCTTTATTTCAGAGATGCTGGAGGCAGAAATTTGCGAAGCTTATAATTGCAGCCTGTCACATTGGATATTAATCAGCGCTAAGAATATCTTACACAATTGCATGAATTTGCTTGCTGTAGTAATCACCTGTCAGATGCCTCTCATTTCTTGCAGGCCGCGCCATTGCTACATACTTTCTAACTGTGGGATCTGTCAGCAATTGTTTCCGGGCACGTTTTGCTCTCATGCACTGTTGCTATATTAAAAAATGGCAGGATATTCTTGCAAACACAACTCTACCTGGGCGCTGAACTGAAACTCAACGCTGCGCACCGGAAAGATTTCTCATACGAAATATTCACATCTTCTCTGTATCATGCTATTAAAAATATATATTTTTTAGATGCCATAAATCTCCATTCTTCCCTTCTCTTAAATGAAATGTCTTGGAAAAGTGAGATATGGCAATGAGCAATGTCACGTTTTCAGACCGTGTAACCTGCCTGCAACTCTATTCGCAAAACCGTGGGGGTCATTTCTGTAGCTTAGGGCTTGCACATAGCAGGCGCTCGCGACCGAGCGCGTGACGAGATGCGTGCCTGCAGCACAGGCGACCCGTGGCCTGTGGGGTCTGGAGGAGGAGACGTGACCAAGAGCAGCCCCCAATTCAATGTTTGGGGGCGTGCTCATGACGTCACGTGAGCAGTTCGCCCTCATTGGCTGAACCGCGCACGCGACCCGGCCGTCGCCAGACAAAATCAAGATTTTGTCGCGTGAAAAATTGGTCGCGCTCGTGCACTCGCGCACTATGGTCTGTGCGCATTGCCTTCCGGCATTTTGATTTCGGCGCACGAGACGCCGTGTTTGCTGTGGCCAGCGGACTTAGCCGCAATTCTCAGAGACCTTTGAGGATTCCTTGTTTAGCTCCGTGAGAAATACTTTTCCCACACAATATATTATAAAGTAGAGATATTTGAGTTAATAAAGAGCGTGAAGAGAATATGTTGCAAAGGTGATTTGTAGCAAACGTCTGCATGAAGGAATGCATCTTTAGGTAACCAGAGAGTGCAGAGGAAACATTCCTTGCAGAAAACTTGCATTAACTACATTTACAGAATTGTGAACCTGAGGGAAGAAACCCGCTTCTAAAGTTGCTCGTGGCCAGATAACATATTTTCTCCATACCTGTTGCTACTGCAGTTACCATCTGAGTGACCTTTAGTCTTTTTGCGGTGTTGCAGCAACTGGAACTGACATGTGTGGGTGTAGGTTGGTATGAGAATAGAAGCCTCTCCCAATTCTCAAACACACCTTCTTTTGTGGGAGAGCTCCTGTTTTCTTGTGGCGCGGCCAAAAGTGAAAGATAAATATCTTACAAATGTGAAAAGAATACCAGGGTGAAAGTTCTGTCCCTAATCCTAACATCTAAATCTTTCCGCCAGATATTTTATCGCTGCTGCACTCTCTGCCTGGCTCTAATCATAATCACTGAGACTTTCAGGACATTCATTTTTCCCCTTCTCCAACTACACAATAATCTGGGACACATACCTCTCCCGTTCTCCAACTACACAATAATCTGTGACACATACCTCTCCCCTTCTCCAACTACACAATAATCTGGGGCACATACCTCTCCCCTTCTCCAACTACACAATAATCTGTGACACATACCTCTCCCCTTCTCCAACTACACAATAATCTGGGGCACATACCTCTCCCCTTCTCCAACTACACAATAATCTGGGACACATACCTCTCCCCTTCTCCAACTACACAATAATCTGGGGCACATACCTCTCCCCTTCTCCAACTACACAATAATCTGGGACACACACCTCTCCCCTTCTCCAACTACACAATAATCTGGGGCACATACCTCTCCCCTTCTCCAACTACACAATAATCTGGGACACATACCTCTCCCCTTCTCCAACTACACAATAATCTGGGACACATACCTCTCCCCTTCTCCAACTACACAGTAATCTGGGACACATACCTCTCACCCCTTCTCCAACTACACAATAATCTGGGGCACATACCTCTCCCCTTCTCCAACTACACAATAATCTGGGACACATACCTCTCCCCTTCTCCAACTACACAATAATCTGGGGCACATACCTCTCCCCTTCTCCAACTACACAGTAATCTGGGACACATACCTCTCTCCTTCTCCAACTACACAGTAATCTGGGACACATACCTCTCACCCCTTCTCCAACTACACAATAATCTGGGGCACATACCTCTCCCCTTCTCCAACTACACAATAATCTGGGACACATACCTCTCCCCTTCTCCAACTACACAATAATCTGGGACACATACCTCTCCCCTTCTCCAACTACACAGTAATCTGGGACACATACCTCTCCCCTTCTCCAACTACACAATAATCTGGGGCACATACCTCTCCCCTTCTCCAACTACACAATAATCTGGGACACATACCTCTCCCCTTCTCCAACTACACAATAATCTGGGACACATTGCTCTCCCCTTCTCCAACTACACAATCATCTTGGACACATACCTCTCCCCTTCTCCAACTACACAATCATCTTGGACACATACCTCTCCCCTTCTCCAACTACACAATAATCTGGGACACATACCTCTCCCCTTCTCCAACTACACAATAATCTGGGACACATACCTCTCCCCTTCTCCAACTACACAATAATCTGGGACACATACCTCTCTACTTCTAGAACTACACAATCATCTGGGACACATAACTCTCACCCCTCCTAATACACAGACAACTGGGAAACATATGTAACCCATATCCCCTTCCCCCCCCCCCCTCTGGGAGAAGGACTGAATTACTATCTCAGTGTGGTGCTGAGACATTCCTGCTGGTTCAGGAAAGCTGAGGAACCGCGATGGTAAGGGGCAACAAACTTTTGGGTTGTCTCTGAGTTCTTGCTCCTTCTTTCAGCGCCTCCAGCTGTGATGGGATCCTAGGATGTAGGATGTCAGCTCCCTCACAGCACTCCCTACCCCTACTGCCCAGGAACTAACACCCAGGCCAAGGTATGGTGAACAAGTAGGTTTATTGTACATGCTGCAGCAGCTCTTCATACAGCATAGTTCTTGAAGTCCAACATCCCAGGACTTCAGGATGGTGCTTGCCCCGATAATATGGGGCCTCGAGTCGTGGTGGTCCCCAGGCCTAGGGTGAGCCAGCTCATCCACGCAATGGGAGAGGCTGACAGCCAATGCTCTCACCTTGGAAGGCAGAACAAGATTGCTCTAACTTTGCAACACCCACAGTTTAGCTTCAGTAATATGTCATGTGTTGTTGTTCATCTGAGGTTGTATTTACCTAATTTTCAGACCTGCTAAGGAACAGATGATTGTTATTATGTCCTGATATGTAAAAACATAGAATTCAACGAGAGTGTACTTTCTTTTTCACACAACTTTACCTCTACACAAACATCAATGACATATACCTCTAAGCTTCTCCTGATACACAGATATAAGTCCCACATACCTCTCGCCTCTTTCTAATACACATATCAGAGACCCGATATACTGTACATACAGTACATACCTGGGACATGTACCGCTCATTGCCTCTTAATACACAAACATCACAGACAAATGTATTTTATTTATTTTATTTCTGTTTTACCAGGCAGTAATACATTGAGAGTTACCTCTCGTTTTCAAGTATGTCCTGGGCATAGAGTTAAGATGACAAATAATAAATGGTTACAAATAGATAGTTACATAAGTGAACAGGGTATACATTATATTCAAGACATAGCATGCACAGTTAGAGATAATATATTATAGGTGCATGTAACAGTACCTCCCACAAATACCTCCCATAGCATTCTCTTACGTGGGCTTCGCCAAACGCTGTCCGTGAGTCATTAAATCACGATACACGCTATTGCGGCAGAATCAGTGATATTTACCATTAAAGTCCATTGTAGATTTTGGGCGTGGTAGCATAGAGCACATTTTCAGGTTTTGTTTTTTTGTTGGAAAAAAGTATTTTGATGATTGGCAAAAACACAGCATGTTAGGGTTAGGAAGCACAGCATGTTAGGGTTAGGAAGCACAGCATGTTAGGGTTAGGAAGCACAGCATGTTAGGGTTAGGAAGCACAGCATGTTAGGGTTAGGAAGCACAGCATGTTAGGGTTAGGAAGCACAGCATGTTAGGGTTAGGAAGCACAGCATGTTAGGGTTAGGAAGCACAGCATGTTAGGGTTAGGAAGCACAGCATGTTAGGGTTAGGAAGCACAGCATGTTAGGGTTAGGAAGCACAGCATGTTAGGGTTAGGAAGCACAGCATGTTAGGGTTAGGAAGCACAGCATGTTAGGGTTAGGAAGCACAGCATGTTAGGGTTAGGAAGCACAGCATGTTAGGGTTAGGAAGCACAGCATGTTAGGGTTAGGAAGCACAGCATGTTAGGGTTAGGAAGCACAGCATGTTAGGGTTAGGAAACACAGCATGTTAGGGTTAGGAAGCACAAAAACATGCAAAAAGCTCCAGATTTATTAAATAACATACAGTAGTCGATGTTTCGGTCCCAGCAGAAACCTTCATCAGCACTTATGGATATGGTTTTTCAGATATGTATGGCCAATTTTTTCGCCAGCAGCATGCTCCCTACACGGAGAAGTGAGGCGAATATATATATTTGTTTTACATTTTCTGTTGGGCCGAATTAAATCCCTAGCAGCACGTTTCCAGTGGACTCTACTATTAGGGTGTGATTCATGTATTTAGCCAATCCACCTGTAGCTTGTGGGAGGGTTGTTGACCCTCCCTTCAAGGTATATATTCTCTAGGTAAGGTTCACTTTGTATGTCACTTTCCACTTCACAAGTAGTGAACTTGCCTATATGTGAGTATCATTACTGGTTGTCACGCTGTTCTGCCCGCAGACCAGGTTAACCCCCTATACTGAGGTGGAGAGTGAGTAACCACGCACTCACAGCAGAGGGAGCGTGCCCGGAGTGTGGATTGGGTTGTGTGGGCTAGGCCAGGGGTACCAGGGTAGATAGGGTACTTGCCAGATCCGGGTGTAGAGAAGATGCCGTAGTAGGTTCCAAAGCCAAGGGTCGAGGGTAACGGAGTTCCGGGTAGTAGGGGCCCAAGTGCCGTGTTCAAGGGGTACGAGAGGTAAGCGTAGTTGAGTGGAAGCCGAGGTCGGGGAGCCAGAGAGGGTAGGTAGACAAGCCGGATCGGTAACGAAGCTGAAACAGAGAGAGAGAGCTGTGCACAGAATCCAACAGCACTAGGCAGATGAACTATGCAGAGCGCTGTTGGAGAGGAATCACAGGGGTAATAAAGTGAGGAGGACCAATGAGAGGAGGGGGCAGGGCAGAGGCAAGCCCAGGAACTCTTTGTGATAGGGCAGGGGTTAATGTCCGGGTTTGTTGCAGGTGCACAGTATGAGGGCGTGAGACTGAGAGCTGAGACGGCCGGAGGGCGGAGCTACACTGCTTGTGCAGTGAATAAATGAAGTCGTGTGGCGCGCCCCCTGTAAGGGAAGCGGGCGCGTGTCCGGCAGAGACGTTGGCGGCGTGTGGGAGAGCTGTGGGGGGTGGATGGCCGGACCGCGATGCAGAGCGGGGGCGGAGGAGACCGCGGCCAGCGGGAGAGGTAGGGAAGGGCCGCGCCGAGCGCGGCATGTGCCCAGACCCCTGACACTGGTATATACTAGTTTTTAACTGCACTAAGTCACAGAAGCATATGCTTTGTTTATTAATCCCTTCAGGGCATATTTCACATAATTCACTAGAATTTGTATGCATTTAGCCTAGGAACCTGCTACTGAGGCTTACCTTGACGTTGGTTAGCAGGCTTGTCATTATTTGATCAAAAGATGCAACCAAAAGTCTCCATTGTTATACAGATTAGGTTTCACTATGTATATTTTTAACTGTATATTGTATCCCAATGGGAGAAGCGCAGGGATTCACTTTCTGTTTTTCACACATGTATGGCCAATTTTTTCACCAGCAGCATGATCCCTACATGGAGTAGCGCGATGAATATATATACAGTATTTGTTTTACAGGACTTATGGATAGTAGAGAAGATACATCACTGATAATAACATTCTAATAACACAAATAAATTGGCACCAAAAGCCGGGCCAGGCAGTCGGTTCTCTCCTTGACGACGGGCCCATGGGAGACTTCCCCGGTCCCGGGCGTGTCAGAATCCACAAGACCACGGGAGGCAAGGGACACTCTCTTCTTGGATTTCACACGTTGATTCTACTCTTATATTCGACTATTTGTTTCCTTTGCTGTATTACAACAGACCTAGTGTTTGTTAACCTATTGATTTCAGCTACATGTTAGTTAGAGAGTATAATGGTCCTAGGTCAAGACCCCTAGTCCTCATCCTGCCGTGACAAAAATCATGGCACGGCTTGACCCGCATATCTATCTTAAATAATATGTTTTTAAAACTTGGAGTGCAAGGGGGTGGGAGGATATGGGGCGGGGGTGGGCAGATGGGGGTGGAGGGGGGGTTGGGTGAGATATGACAGCAAGGAGGACGGCAAGGTTAGAACAGAAACACTTGGAAGCAAGTCCAGCAGGGATACTTTAGCATAGCACTTTATTTTCGTTAAACCTCTGTGTACAACAATCCTTCACAGTTACATAAACATCTTCTGGATACTCTAGATGCGGCTCCTCTCCACCCAGGCGGGTGGGAAGCTGTAGCAGCTTAGCTTCCAGTGAGGTCAGGGATATATTCCCCGGGCCCAAAGGTCACTCGAGGCCTCCGCCTTATCTTGCCTTTACATATATATTTTAGCTGGTACTATCCTGCAGTATGGTTTAAGCTTTGTTTATGTAATGTCCCCTGGGTGTGGGGGTGGGGTGGAGGGAGGGCTGGGTGAGACTAGACATCAAGGAGGACAGCAAGTTATAACAGTAACATTTGATGACGATCCAGTCTGAGATACTTTGACACAACACTGCATATTTGGGATACCTCCATACGTAGCAATCTAGCCCAACTACATAGACATATTTTAACTGTTCCCGGAGAGGGTCATCTCCTCCCCGCTGGGAGGGAGGCCTTGGTATCAGAGCATCAAGCGAGAACAGGGTTATATACCCCGAGTCCAGAAGATACGCGAGGCCTCAGCTTCGTCTTGGCTTTACATATCTTATCAAGTAATCTGACATTGTCCTGCAGTATCATTTAAACTTAGTTTATATTATGTCCCCACAGTGAGGAGGGAGGGGGGGGGGGGGAGGAAAGGGGAAGAGGGGGGGGGGAGGAAGGAGATAGGGTAGGGAGGGAGGATGGGGGGGCAAGTGGGGAAAGATATCAAGGAGGATGAGAAAGTTAAAACAATAACATTAACAGTTGATAACAATCCCATCTAGAATACTTCAACGCAACTTTGCATTTTCAGGATATGTCTGTGCACAACCGTACGGCACAATTACATCCGCATATTCTGAGTACTCTGAAGAAGGATCCCCTCCTTCAAACCTGGTGGAGGACCCTAGTAGAAGAGCATCCAGTGAAACCAGGGCTGTGGTTCCCGGACCCAAGGGTCGCCACCCGATTTCGGCCTTCTCTGAACTCTAATCAAATTTTAACTGGTAACTGGTAACTTGATTTGATTTAATTTAGTTTAGCTTAGTTTTGCGTTTCGCTGCATTGCAATTTTCTGCACGTCCGTGCGCATCAATATATGTCCCCCTTACTTCCAGCTGGGTGGAGGTCCTAGCAGAGTGTTTAGCGGGGTCAGAGATGTATCCCTTGAACCCAGGAGACACTCAGGGCTTCAGCCCTAGCTTAGCTTTATACATATTTTGATACTAACGCACCATGCGTACAGTAATTTGTAACCATCAACTGAACCGGAATATTTCTGCATAATAATACCCTTTCATTACATGTCTAAATACGGTAGGACGAAATATATGACAGCCTAATCATAATATTCTATATCCTTGGATTTATATTATAGACGTTTAAACACTTTCAATAGGTAAATTACCTATTCAAACTTTTGTAATGTTAATATCTTGACTTCATGACATCATAACTTAACAGCTCTATGACCTCGTAGTGTCAACCTTCCAGTAGGAACTGATTTTGTGAACCTTAGAATCAGGCCTTGACCATCAGACTAGTTTACCGGTACAAATCTGAGGGTGTGTAATCGGGCGCTCTTCTATCTTCCTTCTTCATGGTGTTCTATAGAGTGTCTGTGCATATTCATTCTGCCTTGAAGCTCTACACTGAACCTCCAAGAAGGAAGATACTGCTCACCCGTGGGACATCATTTCTCACAACCAGATCATTCTATAAATGATTTAAAAATCAAAATCCTCAATGGAATGTTCACACGCACCAAGAACGGAAAACGTTTGAGCTCAGAATGGATAAGACTCTATGCCACCAAAACAAGAGGACTGAATGCGGATATGGGGTTTCTCACACACTATCACAATTGCCTGCAGTTATCCTGCCTGTCTCTCTGCCAATGTTCTTATCCACAACTTCCGCAGCATCCCCTTCCCCCTTCATGCTGTTACTTGTCACCTTCTTTAAACATCCCTTTCTCACCCATCTAGATCTCAGTTTTTTCTGCTTTACAAACCTCTGTGTTAGCCATACTGTAGATTTCTATGTAAACCAGTATCGCTGACCTGACGAAGAGAGGACAGCTTGTCCTATGACATAAATTGTTAGTCCAATAAAAAAGGTATCACCTAATACTGAAGAACTCATTTCTTCTGCACTATATATATATAAAGGCGGGGTTGCAGACCTGCCTAAGACATGCAGATGAGCATACAGTTATATTTGCATATTTGCTTTCCTGTGGAGGGTTTTTGTCACTTTTTTTACTCACCATAACTTAACTCAGTATTATGGTATATATATATATATATATATATATATATATATATATATATATATATATATATATATATATATAGATAGATAGATAGATAGATAGATAGATAGATAGATAGATATATAGATATATATATGTAATGGGTATTCCCCCTACCCCAATCACAGATAGAGTGCATGTGAGGGGGAACCTATATGTTACCAGGTGTGGTGCGTATACCTGCAGGTTCACAGGAGGTCTGAGCCTCAGCTGATGGGAACCTGGGGTGAATCCTCTGGAACGATCTTACTTACAGTGCCTCCACCTATGTAGGATTCTAGGAGTGTAGAATGTACCCCACACAGGACCCGCATATAGTAACCACATACACAGGAGTATACGTATAACCGTTTACTATATGAAGCAACAAACCATAACACATTACACATGCATCAGCAACAATAACGGTGTCACTCGGTAACACTACTCCCCATGGGGGATAACCCCACACCATGTACCAAAGTCCCAAATGTCATTCACTCCCACTTAGGAGTGTATTCCCCTTGCCCACCACCGTGTAACCCCACACCGTGTCCACAGTATAACCCTTGTCCCGTGGTCAGCGCTGCCACTATGTGTGAGTACTCTGTAGTTGGGGCACTTAATTAACAATACCTGCCCAGTGCGGCTGCACCTGGGCGTTCAAAGGATCTTCAAAAAGGATCCGACGACCACCTGGGCGACGTCCTGGGTTCACCAGCGCGGTGATCCGTTAGGGGCGATCCCACCCTGGAGATAGTCCTGCTCTCTCTGTAGAGTAGGCTTGATCCCAAGCCTCTTGTGAGAAGCGCAGCGTCCGCTGTGCCGTCTCACTGACAATATATCTCTCTCAGGGGGCAGGGTCCCTAACCTAGGGCCTGTCGCTGAAGCACAACAAGCTATAATGTGTGACTGAGGACCTCACTGGGGCCTAGGGGGCTGCTGGCCTAATGCAGCGGGTCACAGACCCCTGCACTCACCTCCTACCCCTAGCTCTTCCTGGTCCCTGACTGGCCTGGTCTCAGCGCTTGAAAAGTATAAATCCCTGGAAGCAGGGGATTGCTGCAGCCCTATTGGCTCCCTGGCGTCATGGGTCTACGTGCCCCTGTGCATGTTGGGGCTGTAGCCCCTTCCCTTGCCTATTCTCTATGGGCCTCGATCGCGCTCTTTTTGATTTTTTATTTCTTGCTTGGACTTCATACAAGGACTGAGTATAGTTTATTGTGTAGTTTTCTATTTACAGGATCAGTGTGTTATAGGTTCCTTCTGTATTTTATATTAGATTTTGTTCATTCTAGCGCTGTTATATATATATAAAAGGCAGAAAATAGCCGTGTTAGTCCAGTTGCGATAGTGCAGAATAAATGTCTTCTTCAGTATTAGGTGATACCTTTTTTATGTCATAGGACCATGACATAAATTATTAGTCCAATAAAAAAGGTATCGCCTAATACTGAAGAACTTATATATTCTGCACTATATACTGTTGCGGCCGAGTTTATTCTTACCTTTGCCCGGTCTCGGCCGCAACAGAAACCGGGCGCGCGCCGAGGTGTCCCGGGCGCGCGCCGGAGCCTCGGAGGATCGGTCCTCCGATCAGGGCTTCCCCCTCCCCTCTCCGGGTCCGCCGGGTCCCCCGGAGCCCCCCACCGCAATCCCCCACATCGCGGGACACCAGGGCTCCCTCGGGGAGCCCTGGGCACGCGCGCCATGCGCGCACGCTCCCGATGAAGCGTGACCGCGCATCGATGATGCGCGGCACGCCGAGGGAAATAAACGAGCAAGCCGGGACACTTCCCGGCTTGTGCCACTAGCCAGATAAGGATAAAGTGTGCCGCCTCTGTATATATGTATATGTATGTGTAGCCAGGTCTCCCCTGCCTGTCAGCACCCCCCTCACCTCGAGTGCGATCGCGGGTACCGCCGAGTCCCAGGGCGGCCCCGCGCGCCGATCGCAGGGGTGAGGGCGGTCAGGTCCCGGCTCGGGGGTTGCCAAGGCCGCACGCGCGTCACAGGGCTCCCGGCACTCCCGGAGCCGGGCGAGGAGGGCGCCACCATTGCACATTAGCTCGCGCATGCGCAGGGATGGCCAAGAATCAGGAGAGCCCCAGATAGCTTGCGCATGCGCAGGGAGGCCTCGAGAGCTAGGGAAAAGTTGCGCGAGGGTAGGGGCAGTACAGGAGAGGTTGCGGCGGCCATTAGGGATTCGCGCAGGCGCAGGGAAGGCGCGCACGCGGCCCCAATGTAATTGCAGCCTCTACGGGACTACAACTCCCATGAGGCTTAGGGCCAAGCCCATCAGGTGCCTCAGTGTGGCCAATGAGGGCCAAGGATCTCTAGAGGGAGAAAAGAGAT
This sequence comes from Ascaphus truei, assembly GCF_040206685.1. Taxonomy (NCBI): domain Eukaryota; kingdom Metazoa; phylum Chordata; class Amphibia; order Anura; family Ascaphidae; genus Ascaphus; species Ascaphus truei. The sequence continues at coordinate 47,940,579 of NC_134494.1, forward strand.
ACATTTCGCGGGGTTTGCAGCACGCTTGTCAGTTGGAGCCGGGGAGCTGTGAGGGAAGGAAGGGTGCGGGGAGTGAGTGCAGATAGGTACCCACACCCCAGGTAGGCCCCAACTCCCCACAAGGTTAGTGGGTAATTGAATAGGGACGGCCCAAGATAGGGACGCTGCCCTTAGTGTTAGTGTGCTGTCTTGTCAGGGTCACGGCTGTCAGTGCCGTGAGGTCTGACAAGCAGACACAGTGTTGCGCAGCACGTTGGCTGCAAGCATCCAGTGGGTCACAGTTTGTTGCTGTAGGCGCTGGGACCAGTTAGGTTATAGTGAGGCCGAGGGGACTTGGGTAATACGGGAGGAGGTAGTGTGGGTGCAGGGGGTCAGGGACCCCTGCATAAGATAGGCTACCCCGTAGGCCCTAGGAGTTTTCCCCAAAGCCATTACAGGTTGCTGTGCTGTAGGGACAGCCTATAGTATAGCGCGTGTCACGTAGTGCCAGGGATAGACAGGGACACAGCGAACGCTGCGCTTCCTGAGAGACGACTTGGGCTCAAGTCGGTACCCAGAGACAAGAGACTATCTCCAGGGTGGGATCGCCCCTGGGGGACCCCAAGCAAGGATTCACTGGACCGGATCAGACGGGATCCCAGAACGACTGATCCTTTGCGAAGCTGTTGCGGCTCCGAGCACCGGAGTGCTCGGCAGGTACTATCTAATACACAAGTGCACAAACGGGCCTTTAGTATAATAGTGACTGCGCAGTCACCCATTGCCTCTCTGCAAGAGTGCGGGACATTGGGTGGGGTTTCTATGGACACTGGGTGGGATCACCTGGTGTTGGGAAAGCGTCCTGCGCGACGCAGTAAGTGTCTCCTCTAGAGAGGGACACCAGTTATTATGGTATTGCCGTGATATGTTGTCTTGCATGTTAGTAAAAGACATTGGTTATTATACATACAGTGTATGTGATTATTGTATTTGTCCTGCGAGGAACTACTCCCCCTCTGGTGGGAGCCATCGCAGGTGGAGGCGCTGCACCGAGTAAGTGGTTACTCATAGTATCATAATTGCCCCAGGTTCCCCGTGGCGGAAGTTCAGCCCTCCTGTGAGCCAACAGGTAACGCACCACACACCTGGTAACACCGTATGTTCCTTGCACCCACAATATATCTGCGATTGGGGGGGGGGAATACCCGTTACATATGTATATACATGAGACAGGAAAATATATTCTACTTTCCCTTACTGTACACTGTAAATATGTAGAGCTGAGAGGGACTTAGAAAAGACGGAAATTACTGTTTTCACCTTCAGTTGCTTGGAATGCTATCAAACATCATCTGTATTTTTAGCATCAAAGTAACTGAAAAGTCATTGTTAGAAAGAATGGGCTTTTTTTTCTTGGCATTAACTGTTGGTGTCAAGGAGAGGTGAATATTACGATTCAAAGCCACATTCAAGTCTTAGAGTTAAATTGCTTGAATTATGGCTTCATCCTTTTCAAAGATTCCAAGGAGAGTCCGTATTAACAAAACATTGTGAATTTGAAATAATGCTGGACACGTGGGTATAAAATCCAATTGTTTTATGGATAATTCAGCACGTCTCTAAATCAGTAGGTATAGTAAATCAAATAAGACAGATCGTGCTCTTTTACATCTTAACTGCGACCAGTGTTCCATATAACTGCTCCCTAACTCCTCCTGTTGCTCCATATATATCCCATATATATCCTCCCTGTAACTCCTTCTGTTGCTCCATATATATCCCATATATATCCTCCCTGTAACTCCTCCTGTTGCTCCATATATATCCCATATATATCCTCCCTGTAACTCCTCCTGTTGCTGCATATATATCCCATATATATCCTCCCTGTAACTCCTCCTGTTGCTCCATATATATCCCATATATATCCTCCCTGTAACTCCTCCTGTTGCTCCATATATATCCCATATATGTCCTCCCTGTAACTCCTCCTGTTGCTCCATGTATATCCCATATATATCCTCCCTGTAACTCCTCCTGTTGCTCAATATAACCACTCCCTATAAGTCATCCTATTACTCCCTATAACCATGTCCCTTAACACATGTTAAAATGCTGCTCTTAGGATCAATTTAATGGCGGAAAACAGTTGTGTCTGATGTTTTTACAAAAGACAGATGTGTCTTAAAACCCTTTTAAATCCTCCCTTTTCTTTTTAATTTAATACTGCATAAATATCTGCAATCCATTATAATCATCCATTCCTTGTTTCTAATTTATACTTCCCATGCATATCTATATACTGTAATTGATTATCATTAACTCCTCCATATGTCCTAGTTCAAAGAAGGTATTTTTAGCTACAAATGTTGGTAAAACTTGATGAGCTACTGTACCACCATTTCGAGGCAAATACCCAAAGTCAAGTCCAACACACTCTTTAATGCTTGCCCCACAAGATGAACTTCCCAGGTTTTCTCATCTCCTAACATGTAGATATCTACATGTAACAAGCATTTAGACTGCTTATTACTAAGTCATTGGGGAGTAGGTTTGAGACCAAAAGGAGAAGGTCCCAATTCACATAGCATTACAGTTATGACATAGCAAATCTTAATGAATCACATACAGCAATAAATGAAAAACAACACATAGGGAAGGTTTTCAGCAATATTATCCTGACCCAACATGTTGTGGACATGGTTGAGGGGGGTTCCACCACTGCTGCTGCTGGAGTAATCAGGAGAATTAGGGCTATGCTTTCTTAAAAAGATAAGTTTTCAGTGAGTCCAAATGTCTGAAAGCTGGAGAAAAGTCTGATGATGTACAGTATTGTAGAGAATTACAGAGAGAGGGTGCAGCACGGGAGAGTCTTGTATGCGGGAGTGAGAGGAGGTAATAAGGCAGGAGAAAAGGTGGATTTCATGGGCATGACGTAGAGGGCATTTAGGGATACATTTGGGGATGAGGGCTTAGATATAAGTGGGGATGTGAATAAGGGCAGAGCTGTGGTCGTCCAACTCTCAGTGGACTACCTTAGAGAGGCCTACCGACAGCTGGGTAACATGAATCCTTACTCCAAATTAAATAATGACCTTGTTTCCAAGTTCTTATTGAATTAAAAGCACTATTAGATTTGGGGAAAATTCTACATGTGATTAAGGACAGGGAGTATGAGTATCTTTATTTGTATACACTTATACCTATCTTCCCCCATTTCCCAAAAATCACAAAATGCTCATATGCTCTCCAAACAAGAGTATTAGATCTTTGGAAGATGTTCTTTCATGGTGTGCGAATTTATTTTTTCAACCCTGTTTAAATCATTACCTTCTTTTCTATGGGACACAACAGATCTACCTTTTTCATTACGTCAAGAAAAATGGTCCAAAGGATATCTGTGGGTGAAGATGGATGTCACCTTCCCATACACATTGATCAAATATCACCAGGGACTGACTTCAACATTACAAACTATCATTCACTCAATGCATGTTTCTTTTAGATTCCATCACGTTTTTACTTACACATAATAATTTTTTTATTTGATTCACAATTTTTCTTACAAACACGTGGTACAGCTATGGGCACTTCCTTTGCACCTCCATATGCTAACTTATTTATGGGTTACTAAGAATCCTCACATTTATGATGATAAAAATGAGTTTCGAGATCATATTGTATAATATAAACGTTATATAGATGATCTGATTCTGATTTGAGATGGGAATCAAAACACACTCCTCATCTTCTTAAAAATACTTAATACAGATGATCTTAATTTAACTTTCACTCACGAGCACCATAATCACCACATTCATTCAATCATTCATATTTGGACATACTCTGATATACAGTATTGATATGAATTGTGAGATTCAAACAGACATTTACAGGAAAATCAATTTACGCAATAACTTTTAAGGGCAGACAGCTGCCATCCCCGGTAATTAATAAGAGGCATTACAAAGGGCCAGTTTTTGCGGCTTAGGAGGTTGTGTTCGCATAATGAATCCTTTATAACACAATCCCAAGATATGGCTGCTAGATTATCCTCAAGGGGTTACAATCATGGAGATATCACATATGCTTTTAAGGAGGCCTATTGGACAGACAGAAATGATTTGTTCACATCTGAACAGAATAGTTTATTGCCTTATAGAATCAGATCCTCAACTAAAGCTGAGTTGGGTTCTTCATTATTTATCACTCAACATACAGTAGCAAAGAGGCAGATCAGATACATACTATAATTTCCAAGCATTGGAGTACACTCCACATGGACAAACATCTCAAACCATGGTTGGGTACAGATCAACGATTCGCTTTCAGGAGAGCGAAAACACTGACCACACACCTACAGTATCCCCCAGTGTTTTTGATTCCCACAAGGGGGATAAGGAAATACAGAGTATTCCCAAAGGTTTTTTTTTAATGTGGCCATTGCACAATTTGCCAATATGTAGACTATCAAGGCCATTAAAAGCAATACAATTAAAAGTAGTTATCATTTGAAAACATGAATTAATTGCAATTCTAGTCATGTGGTCTACCTTTTGAAATGTGGATCTGAAAAAAATGTACATTGGGAAAACCATCAGACCACTTAAAATACAGACAGTCCTTATTTTACAACGCTTCGCTTTACAACGAATGGGTTATCCAACGCTATGCAATGCATACCTATGTTCATTTTTACAACGCTAAAACGGCTTATCCAACGCTCTTACAATGCTTTGCAAAGTTGTTTATGTGTATATAATATATATATATATTATATAATATAATATACTATATAATATATTATATTTTATGTTATATTATTTATATATATATAATACAGTATATACACTATATAATTTATGTGTGTGCTGCGTATCTTATTACCTGCATAAAATATTTGGTGTATTTTAGTGTTAAAAATGCCTTCAGGAACGGAATCTTTCATTTAAACAGTGTTCCTATGGGAAAACGTGTTTTGCTTTAAGACGTTTCGCTATCCAACGCCATTTTGAGTAACGCATTGTGTCGGATAACCGACGACTGCCTGTACAGCTAATGGAGCATGTTCGTCCATTAAAAAAGAGGAAATCAGTCTTCCTGTTGCAAGGCATTTCTTGAATTGTCCCAAAGTGGGTCTCAATAATTTCAAAGTCTCAGGGATTGAGTTTGTCCCCAAATCCATTCACTGACTAAATTCACTTAACATACGTGAGATGTTCTGGATGTTAACCCTGGAAAAGTTAACACCGTTGGGTATCAATGTGGACTTGGTATTGCAACATTTTTTGTAAGACAAGTTGGTAAAAATGGGCAGACATTCTCGCTTTATCCTATTTGGTGATACGTGTTGTTTTTAGTCTTGGTCACTTAAAGGTTAAAAACTTTTCATTATCACAATGATAGAGTTCTGTTATTCAGTAGTTATCAGGTTAATATTATAACTATTTCATCCGTTATACTTAAATCAGACTCATTGCATAAGATATATGACCTACTGTATAGTGACTAGGCTCAACTAACATTAGTTTACCCCTTCAAGATGTATGAAATATGTTTTTCCTGATCAATGCTTTTATTACTGTACAATTTTTAATGTGTTCTTGTGGGCTTATCTGTTTAGCCATTAGTCTGTTTGTTACGATCTCATTGCAGCTATCCTCACTTTATTTTAGATTCGCTATCAATTTTTATACATAGGTTCTTTACCAATATATACTCTCCATGAAGGATTAAGTATTTAATACTATGTGTTAATTGCATGATGTAGTCATTATATTTGCGTATGTTTTAGGCACACATTTTTAGCATTTTGTCACAGTGCAAATAGTGTTTAGGCAGGATGAGTCATTCCATTCCACTTTTTCCAGTAAGGTTACTTATACCCTATCTAATTTATTGCATTTCCCAAACGGGAAATATATATATATATATCCCTTGCTGCAGTGGAAGTGCTGTATGCTGGGTGATAATGGGGAAAGGTGGGGTTACAGACCTGCCTAAGACATGCAGATGAGCATACAGCTATATTTGCATATTTGCTTTCCTGTGGAGGGTTTTTGTCACTTTTTTTACTCACCATAACTTAACTCAGTATTATGGTTTAGCCTATCCCATAAGCCTCTCTTGCGTTCCCAGTAAAATCAACCCCACACTGATGAGACCCATCAAGGTCGAAACAGCTGTCTGTGGGTGGTTTTCTGGGTATGCACCTTAACCCTGGCTGTGCTCAAAGCTGTGACCATGCAGCAAGCTTAAGCCTATAGGGAACTATGTTAAAAATGGTTATTGAGGCAAAAAGTGACACTGTGTGCTCATTTGCATGTCATTTCCCAGAATCCCTTGCTGCAGTGGAAGTGCTGTATGCTGGGTGATAATGGGGAAAGGTGGGGTTGCAGACCTGCCTAAGACATGCAGATGAGCATACAGCTATATTTGCATATTTGCATAGGGTTTTTGTCACTTTTTTTACTCACCATAACTTAACTCAGTATTATATATATATATATATATATATATATATATATATATATATATATATATATATATATATATATACACAGTGTTCGACAATCATATACATTTACACGCCCGGGGCGAGTGGATTTAACCTCCGGGCGAGTAAATATTGGCCCAAGCAGCACACGTGTTTGTTTTTTAAAATTTCCCTGCTCGCGCTGAATTTTCCCTGCACGCGCTGAAAAAAAAAAAAAAAACTTTCCCTACCTGACAGCTGATTGGCACACTCTCCCAGGCTTTGTGGGCGCGCGGCCAGGCTCTATATGAGCCCGCCCCTAACGAGCAGCCATTCTTTTCCCATGGAGGACACAGTAAGTACCATCTGTGCCTTTCCCCTCCCCCTCTCCCCGGCGCTCCTGCTGCCCGCAGTTATGGTGATGGGAGCAGGGATGCCCCTCATGTCCCCACTTCCCCACGGTCACGTGTCAGAGACATGCGGTGGGAGATGGGAGCTGGGATGCCCCTAATGTCTCCGCTTCCCCCCGGTCCCGCGGCATAGAGCGCGGCTGGAGATGGGAGCGGGGATGCCCCATCATGTCTCTGCTTCCCCCCGGTCCCGCGTCATAGAGCGAGGCGGGAGATGGGAGCGGGGATGCCCCCTCAGGTCCCCGCAGAGCAGGAGATGGGCAGGGGGGGGGGAGTGTGGTGCTGGTCGCGGCCTTTCCAAAAGGTGTGTAGAGAGAGAGAGAGTGTTTGTGTGTGTGTGTGTGTGTGTGTGTGTGTGTATATATGGGAGCGTGTGTGTGTGCATATGGGAGCTGTGTGTGTGTGTGTGTGTGTGTGTATGGGAGAGTGTGTGTGTATATATGGGAGAGTGTGTGTGTGTGTGTATATGGGAGAGTGTGTGCATGTGTGTGTATATGGGAGAGTGTGTGTGTGTATATGGGAGAGTGTGTGTGTGTATATGGGAGAGTGTGTGTGTATATATGGGAGAGTGTGTGTGCGTATATATGGGAGAGAGTGTGTGTGTATGGGAGTGTTTGTGTGTGTGTGTGTATGGGTGTGTGTGTGTGTGTGTGTGTGTGTGTATGATAGTGTGTGTGTGTGTGTGTGTGTGTATGGGAGAGTGTGTGTGTGTGTATATGGGAGTGTGTGTGTGAGTGTATATGGGAGTGTGTGTGTGTGTATATGTGTGTGTATGTGGGAGAGTGTGTGTGTGTGTGTGTGTGTGTGTGTGTGTGCGTATATGGGAGAGTGTGTGTGTGTGTGTATATATATGGGAGTGTGTGTGTGTGTGTGTATATGGGAGAGTGTGTGTGTATGTGTATATGGGAGTGTGTGTGTGTGTGTGTGTGTATATATATGGGAGAATGTGTATGTGTATATGGGAGTATTTGTGTGACACCAGAGGTACCCCCCCAATCAGTCATCCCCCCTACCCAAGTCAGTCACCCCTGCCCCAGTCAGTCAGTCACCTCCCCCCCAGTCAGTCAGTCACCCCCTCTCTCTGGTCTCCCCTCTCTCTGGTCTCCCCTCTCTCTGGTCTCCCCTCTCTCCTCTCTCTGGTCTCCCCTCTCTCTGGTCTCCCCTCTCTCTGGTCTCCCCTCTCTCCTCTCTCTGGTCTCCCCTCTCTTCTCTCTCTGGTCTCCCCTCTCTCCTCTCTCTGTTCTCCCCTCTCTCCTCCCTCTGGTCTCCCCTCTCTCCTCTCTCTGGTCTCCCCTCTCTCCTCTCTCTGGTCTCCCCTCTCACCTCTCTCTGGTCCCCCTCTCTCCTCTCTCTGATCTCCCCTCTCTCCTCTCTCTGGTCTCCCCTCTCTCCTCTCTCTGGTCTGCTCTCTCTCCTCTCTCTGGTCTCCTCTCTCCCCCCTCTCTGGTCTCCCCCCTCTCTGGTCTCTCTCTCCCCTCTCTCTGGTCTCTCTCTCCCCTCTCTCTGGTCTCCCCCTCTCTGGTATCTCTCTCTCCCCTCTCTCTCGTCTCCCCCCTCTCTGGTCTCTCTCTCCCCTCTCTCTGGTCTCCCCCCTCTCTGGTCTCTCTCTCCCCCCTCTCTGGTCTCCCCCTCTCTGGTCTCCCCCCTCTCTGGTCTCTCTGGTCTCCACCCTCTCTGGTCTCTCTGGTCTCCTCTATCTCTCCCCTCCTCTCTCTCTCCCCTCTCTGTATCTGGATATCTTATTTACCCTATATATCTTAACTGTCCTATACTACACCAAAATAACCTATACTGCTTTCTTCCAGATCTAACTCGGATCACACGGAAGACATCGGAATCCCCCCTAACCCAGAAGACAGGTAGAAAACACCTCCCCTCCAACTTATAACATTGCGGGAATGAGGTACCTGGACATTGAGGGACTGCGGATCAGGTAAGATCCCAGGCGGGATTGCTGCTTTAGATATTGTGAAGCGGGGACGTCCAGACACTGGTTAAGGGGTTCAGGAAACGAGTTATTCACACCTGGCTTTTATTTCTAGATCTGACATTTACACACACACACACACACACACACACACACACACACACACACACACACACACACACACACACACACACACACACACACACACACACACACACACACACACACGCGTAACAAGGACTAATTGTAGTATAATGTAATACAATAAATACATTTATGTCAAAAACGAATGTTGTTCTGACTAGGAATTTATTAAATGTATTTATTTTATTTATATATTTTATTTTAAAGCGGGGTTGGGGGCGGGACTAGGGGCGGGGTTTGGGGTGGGATTATGGGCGGGGTTTGGGGCGGGACTAGGGGCGGGTTTGGGGGTGGGACTAGGGGCGGGGTTGGGGGCGGGACTAGGTGGCGAGTAGATTTTTTGGTTGGGCGAGTAGATTTTTGGGTGATTTGTATTTATATAATTTATTTTAAAGTGGGGTTGGGGGCGGGACTAGGGGCGGGGTGTGCGGCAGGACTAGGGGCGGGTTTGGGGGCAGGACTAGGGGCGGGTTTGGGGGCGGGACTAGGGGCGGGGTTGGGGGCGGGACTAGGTGGCGAGTAGATTTTTTGGTTGGGCGAGTAGATTTTTGGGTGATTTGTCGAACACTGTATATATATATATATATACAAGAAACAAACAGCGCAACTCCCAACAATTTGTTAATACAGTTTGAGTGAAAAACTGCAACCAGCCAATTCAATTAGTAAACGAGAGGTATTAACCCTTTAGATACTGACTAACCCTATAAAATCTGCTGCCACTTAAGTCCACGGCTCCACAGTTGCCGATAAAAATGTACAAGGAAGAGTGACCTAGGCACAAATAAAAAAGGGAGAGAAAGAAATACACTGGCGACACACTTTATTCGAGCTCGGCTAGTCCCACGAATTCGGGTATACCCGGGTGTATTGAGGTTTGTGACTGTTTTCTGCCCGAGTGCATTGAGGTATTTTCCAGGCAGGGATTAAAGCATTTTATTCCCGCTGGCTGCAATACTGCACAGTATATATATATATACTGCATTACAATTCATGAATTTATGCCATCTGGTAGACACGCGAAGCATTGCAGCCTATTAAATCCTAATCATTATCATTTAACAGATCAGCCGCCCATCAGCCAGGCATGAACCCAGGCTGGGAAGGCAAATGCAACGGGGCTTGTCAGAGGTTAGGAGTGGCGCATTCCAGGTATCTGCCAGGTACATACCGGGTATTTACTCGAATAAAGTGTGTCGGTGCAGTAAAGGGGAAAAGAAACATCATAGGGTAGTATGTCAGACAATTCGGATAATAAATTGGTGAGATATGCACTTACAGTGATTTAGGTAAGTATTCGCCTTTTATCCACTCTGGGATCAGTAGCTCAGCTTGGGGGTCTTTTGTATCTCTGCCTGGAACTCTTACTTTTTCAAGGTAACTGTCAACACAGTAATCCACAGCAGTCGCACCTATATACAGGAATTACGTCTTGCAGACGGATCTCATAAAGAGATTAGGAAGGGAATAAAAAAGGAAAAACAATATAGTGTAAAACCTTTTAATTATAAAATTAGCAAAGCAACTAAATAGGCATCTAACTCACACTCTGTGAGTCATAAAAGAGCATTTGAGAGTATTACACGAGTCTCTCACACTCGGTAGTGAATGAACGCCGACTCCCAGTCCAGCTAACTCGCGCAGGTCACTTCTGCGTCACGTGACCTCGGCTCTCGCGAGATCTCGTCTCCGTTGTTGGAAATTCACTTCTCCGGCTCTGTGGTAAGGGATCAGCTTGTCAGCTCGTCTCTCTCTGCTCATAGAACGCCCACCCTACGCGTTTCTCCAATGCGGCTTCGTCAGGGGCTGCTATCTCGTACCTACCCCTACCTAGGGTTTATATATATATACCTCTCGTAATTGATTGGCCAGTAGAAAATTGGAAAATTGGCTAATTGACAAGTAAAAATGCTACTCAATGTTTATCTTTAACACAAACGAACACAATAATAAAGCTACATGTGTATTACATACTTTGAGACTAGAATGCACAACAAGCTAATTATAAAACATAACGATTTGATTATAAAACATTTAACATTTAGAGGACATATTCATAAACACATTAATATATATTTAAAAGGCTAAACAAGCAATATAATATCTTAGTCTTATCCTAACCAAGATCATCACTTATATTTCTAGCATGAACCTAAAGACATTACAAAACATGATGTTTTCTTATGGTACCTAACCCAATGAATAATGAAGAGCATAAGGCTCCTCATTATAGAATGATAATATTATCTATATATACACGGACCATATTATTTTACATTTTAACCCCATAGTAAATCACATTGTTAATCACATAGTCAATCATCTATTTGGTCGAAATCCTATTGGAAATACTATTCCAAACAAATCAGTTTGTTATGTATTATTGCTTAACTGTTGATTAACTATTAAAAAGACCGTGTAATCGTATATTTGGCAGAAACAAACCATATATTAACTTTTCAATAACTAGATGAGGTGTTCTCAATCTAGGAATATAATTAACAATACAAAATTGATATCAATATTAACAACATAGTATCAATATTGCAATGTTACAATTAGCAACAAGGGAAGCCTTAAAGAGCATAAAGAAGATATTTTTGGTTTCAAAAGACATGTCATATTACCAGTATAATATATTATACAGTCTGTTATATAACATAACATTTTAACATTTTGTTACAATCTATTACTTAGGGAATAATTATTTAATTTCCTTTCGGTATTTTAAGTTTAGTATCTTACACAGAGTATATTAAGTCAATCAATTTACTCAATAAATTTTAGCCCATACTACATTTATTAATCTATAATCTATTCTAGTGTACTTTAATAATAATTTTAATTTTAAATTATATCATTTATCATATATCCACCCGTGATGTATCCTTTAATTATACCCTAACACTTAATGTACTTAATGAAATATCAATACATTATTAAATATAAATCTAAATATGTAATTCATATGATTCAATATTTATTATAGAGGGGACATATACATATTCTTCATTCACAACAATTTAAATACATAGTCTTAGCTATCAGCCACAACATATTGATGTTAATCATAGAAAAAAAGAGAAGAGAAAGAATAATCAGCATGGGGTAAATATTGTACCAGGATGGTTAGACTTATTACAATAATCTGAATTCACACGTTAATCCAACACAGAGCAACTAGTCATGTTCTATTATACACTCTGACAATAATCAAACATATAAAATTCCATAAAAATACAGAATTCTATGAATATATAGGAAAATACAAACCATACTTCAATAGTATATTACAAATGCTTACAATACAGATTCTAACGTTTCGGATTTAAACATATAGATGATATTAGGAGCTCGGAGATGAATCATATATAACCAAAAGCCTATTATGCTTTCAAGCAGTGGATATGGATATAGAGGATGGTGAAACCCATAACATCATATTGAGTGTAATAGCATACACATAATTCAGAATATTAAATATAAAATATATAGAGAGAGGCTATTTAGTCTTTGAGGAATGATCCCAGGTCAATATCGATATTCATACCTTGTGGTATTAAGGTTTTCAAGGTGTATATCCAAAAAGTCTCTTGTCTGGATATCTTAATGACCTGGTTACCACCTCTCCAATTCGGGTGAATTTGATCAATTCCAAAGAATTTTAAACCGTTTGGGTTCTGTTCATGATGTTCTTTACAGTGTTTTGAGACACTATGTTGCATAAAGCCTCTCTCTATATTTTTTAATGTGCTCCGCTACTCTCAATTTGAGTTTACGTGTAGTTCTCCCTATGTACTGTTTATTACATGGGCATTGCAACATATAGATTACATAATTTGAATTGCAATCTATAAAATCCTTTATTTCATGTTCCTCCTGTGTAATCTCAGATTTTATTTTTCTAAAAGATTTTTGAGAATTGGGGTTCAGTTTACATCCTCTACAAGTGTGACATTTGAAGAAACCATTGGTTATAGTTACAGGTTTCACACACTCCTGTTTCAAGCAACTTGGAGACAATCTTTGTTTTAGATTGGGAGCCTTTGTGAATATTATTTCAGGTTTCGTTGGTAATACCTGCTTTAGAATGGGGTCTTTGTGTAGAATATTCCAATGTTTATGGAATATCCTTTTAATATAATGAGAAGAATTTGTATACATTGTAACAAACAGTACTGAGATTTTGCCCTTTTCTCCTCTTTGACTTGTTCCCCTTTTTGCTTTATAGGTTAATAAATCAGAACGCTCCATCTGTGAAACCTTAGTATATGCTGCATTAACTACTTCTCTCTTATATTTTCTTTCTGTAAATTTGTCCATTAATTCGTGTGCTTGTTGATGATAAGTATCTTCCTGTGTGCAATTTTGTCTAACCCGCTGCAGTTGACCTAAAGGGATATTATTGATCCATTTGTCTAAATGTCCACTATCCCCCATTAGGAAATCGTGGCAATCCACTTCTTTTACATAGGTTTTGGTTTCCAATACACCATTGGACACATATAAATGTAAATCTAAGAAATCAATATTTGTGTGGCTGTATTTATGTGTGAATCTGAGATTATAAGGGTTATTATTTAATTGATCTAAAAAAGTTGTTAACAAATCCAAACCTCCATCCCATACAAAAAGTATATCATCTATATATACCTATGCCAGGATACCAGATTTGCTCCGAATTCGTGACCCGACCAGATGAAATTGTCCTCCCACATGCCCATAAAAATGTTGGCATAATTCGGAGCAAATCTGGTACCCATGGCAGTGCCCCTAATCTGCAAATAATTTTTGTCATCATACCAAAAGTAGTTATGATTGAGTATATGTTTAATACAATCCACTATAAACTTAACCTGTAATTTGTCTAACTCACCGCTGCATGTAAGATTTTCTTTCACTGCATTACATCCATGTACATGATCTATGAGAGTGTAGAGTGAAGATACGTCACAGGTAACTAATATATAGTTATCACTCCATGTCATATTTTTGACAATGTTGAGTATCTGTATAGTATCCTGTACGTATGACTTCAGTTGCCTCACTGGATCTTTCAAAAATGTATCAACGTAACCTGAAAGGTTTCAAGTCAGGAACTTAATCCCAGAAACTATTGGGCGTCCGGGGGGGGGGGGGGGGGTGGGGGAGGAGGGGGTGGGTGGCATCCTTTTGTAGTTCTGGCAAAAAGTAGAAAATTGGAATTCTGGGAGACTCTGTATTCAGATATTCCCATTCTGATTTATTGAGGATCCCATATTTATATCCTTCATTTAATAATTCCAATAAATCTCTCTTATATTGTTCTGTGGGATTGCTATTTAATAGCCTATATGTTTCTGTATCAGCCAAGGATTCTCTATCATAGTCCCTTCTGTTAAGGATGACCCCCCCCCCTTATCTGCAGGTTTGATAACAATGTCATCTCTCTTTGAGAGTTCCCCTACTGCCTCTAATTCTCGTTTGGTCAAGTTCTTTGTGGTTTTTGTTTTTTTATCTTTTTCAAGTTTCTCAATATCTTCCTGTACTAATTTGGTGAAAGTGTCTATATGTCCCCCCTTCAAATAACTAGGATAAAAAAAATGATTTTTTTCTACAAGATGTGTGCATAAATCGTTCACTAGTAGTTAAATTACCATTTGTCACCTCATGTGTTATATTTTGTTTCAGAAAATATTTTTTAAGTGTTAAATTTCGGGCAAATTTACTGATATCGATATAGGTGTTAAAGGTATTGATCTTATTGGTTGGAGTAAATGCCAAGCCTTTTTGTAATATGCTCGTTTGCTCTTGGGTTAGAACAATATCACTTAAATTGAAGATCCCTTTGTTGGAGATCTTCATACCATTTGTTTTTTTGCGGGTTTGTGTCCCTCCTCTTTTTTCTCTTTTTGTGGGCTTTCTAGCTTCCTTTTTTGGGGGGTGTTCGACTTGTTCTCCTCCCGTGATTGTAACTGTATATATAGTCATGTTCTAATGCAGTGGCCATTACAAAACTATGTTAAAGAATGCTGCTAAATGTGTAGTGGACAAAAAATACAAGAAACAAACAGCGCAACTCCCAACAATTTGTTAATACAGTTTGAGTGAAAAACTGCAACCAGCCAATTCAATTAGTAAACGAGAGGTATTAACCCTTTAGATACTGACTAACCCTATAAAATCTGCTGCCACTTAAGTCCACGGCTCCACAGTTGCCGATAAAAATGTACAAGGAAGAGTGACCTAGGCGCAAATAAAAAAGGGAGAGAAAGAAAGGGAAAAAGAAACATCATAGGGTAGTATGTCAGACAATTCGGATAATAAATTGGTTCGATATGCACTTACAGTGATTTAGGTAAGTATTCGCCTTTTATCCACTCTGGGATCAGGAGCTCAGCTTGGGGGTCTTTTGTATCTCTGCCTGGAACTCTTCGTTTTTCAAGGTAACTGTCAACACAGTAATCCACAGCAGTCGCGGTGCACCTATATACAGGAATTACGTCTTGCAGACGGATCTCATAAAGAGATTAGGAAGGGAATAAAAAAGGAAAAACAATATAATGTAAAACCTTTTAATTATAAAATTAGTAAAGCAACTAGATAGGAATCCTTTCTAACTTTATTAGCAGTCAGCAGTTGTATACTGTATATATCCCCTTGAGCGTCCCTCCAAATTAATTAGATAGACATGCCTGTGCTGCAAAAGGGGCACACCTGAGAGATATGCTAATGCCTATGCAAAGTATATTTAAATGAGTCCCGTCCCACACATCTAAAAGGATTTCCATACTAACTATATTGAGTTGATAATAAGCCTAAGGCACCAACCTAATGACTGGAATCATGTCAGACCCAACAGGGCTAGAACCTACAACCATGGATTTTCTCAGCCACAGCTCTAGCAGTGTGAGCTAAACAAGCTGATGGCTAGCACCACTGTCACAGCTGTGCTTCACCTGTGTGTCAGAAAACGTGTTTATTTAACCTCTATTAGAATATGAAGAGAGAGAAAAGGCAATCCTTTCAATTGAGGTGTACTCCTAAATACTCCAAGTGTTTAAAATACCCCTTAGAGATGTATAATGACCTAGACAAAGTGACTTTTAATACATATAAATACAGGGACAGGACAAAGGGGGGAGGGACAAGAAACAGATAATTAACTAAATAGAATATATGGGGATGGAGAAATAGCTAAGGGTCCTGGAGGTAGAATGCAGGCAAGTGGGAGTTTGGCAAGCTGGGAGACACCCAAATGGCAGAGCTTGAATTAGTAGCTACCAGGAAAAGCACTCTGTATTAGATTTGTCACAATCAAACTGTAAGCAAGCAAGATCCCCTGAGAGTGGGAGATGCAATGGAGTGAGCTTTTAACCATTCAAAAGTGGGCAGGGGTGAGCTTCAACGAGATAGAGTGCTTTTCCTGGTAATGTAAAGGTTAATACGAGCTTCAATCAGACTTAGAACTTTGCAACTAATTTTGACAGATTTATTATAAATCATTCTTCCTGGTAATGCACAGGTTATTAAGAATTTATATTAGTGTTAGGTACCCTTGAGATGTGGTCTGCCGTGTAGTGGCTCAGGGGCTTACAACACTTTGGCCAAAATGTTAAACTAAAAGACCATTTTATTACAAAGATATCTATACATATATATTTAGGCACTGTACCGTGTATAAGTTTCATTGGATGTGCACTGAGCTCTGTCTGTGTTTCATGTTCTGTCTGGTTTTAAATATATATTGCCATGCTCAGTAGCACTCCTCGGTGACACTTATATGCTTATATATATGTTGTGGTTATATTGGGGGCTCAATATGAGCTTGTAGGTGTTCTGTATGTTTTGCAATTCTTGTTCAGCTGGTCTTGGCTGATTGGAGAGTGGCTTCTCCTACCTAATTGAAGCTCACTCCCTCCCACATTTGAATGGTTAAAAGCTCACTCCATTGCATCTCCCACTCTCAGGGGATCTTGCTTGCTTACAGTTTGATTGTGACAAATCTAATACAGAGTGCTTTTCCTGGTAATGTACAGGTTAATAAGAGCTTCAATCAGACTTAGAACTTTGCAACTAATTTTGATAGATTTATTATAAATCATTCTTCCTGGTAATGCACAGGTTATTAAGAATTTATATTAGTGTTAGGTACCCTTGAGATGTGGTCTGCCGTGTAGTGGCTCAAGGGCTTACAACACTTTGGCCAAAATGTTAAACTAAAAGACCATTTTATTCAAAAGATATCTATACATATATATTTAGGCACTGTACAGTGTATAAGTTTCATTGGATGTGCACTGAGCTCTGTCTGTGTTTCATGTTCTGTCTCTGGTTTTAAATAGTTACATAGTGACCATGTAGATGAGATTGAGGTAGCTGAGCTCTCTGATTCCCTCCGTCTCATGCCCTACGGTAAATCTCCAGGCCTGGACAGGCTGACTTTAGAGTTCTTCCGATCCTTCTGGGAGACTCTAGGACCTGATTTCCAACAAGTCCTTGAGGAAGCCCTCAAGGCTGGTGTGATGCCCCTTTCATGTAAACGGACAGTATTAACTTATCTGCCCAAGAATAGGGATCTCTGCCAAATCAAACCGCTTCTATGGACAGACTATAAGATCGTGGCCAAAGCCATCTTGCTGAGGCTCAAGTCCGTGCTGGCAGAGGTAATTCACCCCGACCAGTCCTATACGATCCCAGACAAGACAATCTTTGATAATATCTTTCTGGTCCGGGATTTGCTGCACTACGCCCGCAGGACTGGTCTGTCTCTCGCCTTTCTCTCCCTAGGTCAAGAGAAGGCGTTTGACAGAGTGGATCACCGATACCTCATAACCACTCTGCACGCTTACAGTTTTGGCCCACGGTTCGTGGGCTATCTGAAGACGCTGTACGCCTCTGCAGAGTGTTTGAATAAGATCAATTGGTCCCTGACCGCACCCTTGGCATTTGGTAGAAGAGTACGTCAATGTTGCCCCTTGTCCGGTCAACTCTATGTGCTAGCTGTCGAAGCTTTCCTTTGTCTATCGAGGAGAAGACTCACCAGTTAGCGCTAAGAGAGCTGGACATGCGGGTAGTTTCAGCCTATGCTGCCGACGTATTCCTCATGGGCCAGGACCTAGTTGATCTGTTGATCTGGAGCGGGCACAAGCATGCCGAGAGGTCTATACTGCAGCCTCTTAAGCTCGGATCAACTGGTCCAAAGACTCAGGTCTTTTAGAGGGTTCTAAACAGGTAGAGACTCCTTACCTCCCACATTCCGTAATATCTTGTGGGAGGCAGATGCAATCAAGTATCTGGGAGTCTACCTATCCACTGCGGCATGCCCGGTCCCAGAGAATTGGACAGAGCTTGGGGAACGTGTCCTTGCTTGTCTGGGATTGTGGTAGGGTCTCGCAAAAATGCTTTCCCTCAGGGGAAGAATTCTGGTGATCAACCAGCTGGTGGGGTCTCAGCTGTGGCACTGGCTGATCACCCTGGGTCCAACCCCTTAATTTATCACCAAAATCCAGAGGAAGGTGCTGGACTTTCACTGGATGGGAAAGCATTGGGTCTCTGCAGGTGTTATGTACCTCCCTCTGAGAGAGGGAGGACATGGAGCTGTATGTTTGCGCTCCCACCTCCAATACCTGCAGAGATACTGGTACGCAGACCGTTCTCCGTAGTGGTGCCAGCTGGCATCCAGCTTCCTTTGCCAGTCTGAGGGGTTTGGGAGAGATTTCTCAGTGTTGCCGGCATACTACCAGGAAACCCTGAAGGCCTGGAGCATGGTCTCCGTGTCTAGACAAGGATTGGCTATTGGAGAGGACCTCCTGACCGAGCCCCTGCAGTATAATCCAGTGATGGGTGCTTGAATGTTGGAGTCCCCCAGCATCATTCGCCATTTTTGCCAAGCATGGATGACCCGAGTCGGGGATCCCTGGACTACGAACGGTCGGACTGGGTGGCACCCGAGGTGATCATGGGCTACACCACCCCAAGAGTTCCACGCTGTTTGCTCCGGGAGATAAAGGATGCCATGTCCCTCATCTCTTGCACCTTCCTAGAGGGGGTATTGCAGGTATTGCACTATGCCCACCTTCCGACCCCCCTCCTCTAGCTGTATGCATGGGCCCAATACCCCGCCAACCCCTTCAGGCTCCTCCGGTCCCCAGTCTAAGCAGGCTGGGGGACATACCCTTGGCATACTTTTGTGGCATACCGAGGAAGGGGCTGTACTCTCTCGTGCTCCATACAGTGAACTACCTGGACCTCATTGCCCACCCCTATACCATCTGGAGGTGGGTACTACCAATAAACGATGGTGTGATGCCCCGGTGGAGGAAACTCTATTCAGAGTTAGTTTCCTGCCCCACTTGGCATCTGAGTTAGAGATTCCTCCATGGTGCGTTGAGCACAGAAGAGTACCTTGCCCACTTCACGGACTCCCCGGCCACATGCCCATTTTGTGGCGCAAGGGAGTCTGTGTTCCACATTTACTTTTCTTGCGCCAGACTGCAGTCCCTCCTGTAGTTCTGGTTTAATTTCTCCCCACATATTTTTATTTTAGGGAGCCCAGTATCCTGCAACAATAGGGCCAGGGAACGCCTCACCAACTTGCTCCTGGCATTAGCCAAGCTGGCTATATACAAGTCCAGAAGCAGCGTTTGGCTGGGGAGGCATCCCTTAACTGCCAGGCCCCGATCTGGGTGCTGGTACGCTCCCGTATCTGAGCAGAGTACATCCACGCTTTGGCCACTGGGCGGGTACCTGCATGTACCTCTCAGTGGGTCTTAAGCGGGGTGCTCTGCTCGGTATCCCCCCATGGATTTTCTTTTAAACTTGTCTTTCCCATTCAGAGCACTTTTGTTATTATTTACAGGTGCACTTGGTTCCCTGTTTATGGTAATTTTTAGTTTATAGATTGCTGTCTCGGGTTGGTTGCACGATTGTGATCAATCTGATGTGTAATGTTGGCTTCGCCAGCCAATCAGTTTTTCAGTCTATAAAATAGACCTGGTAGTGAGACCTAGTACTTACAGGTGGTGGTAATGTAAGCAAAATGATAAGCAAGGAACGAAGTCTAAATATTTATAATTGCAGAACAAAAAACTCCTGATTTAGAGATTGTTTGATAATGCAGATTGAATAATCAAAATGCATTCAATCTGTCCTGGAACAAGAATCAGAGTTCTGTTCCTTTTCCCCCCCTTTTTGCAGCTCTGCCTGCTGGCCCTTTATGTAGTAGCACTTTCCCTGCAGTTATTATTCCCAGTGCAGGTAAAATGGATACTGTACATTAGTTACTTTCTTTATCTCCTAGCCTCCTGGTAGTGGTTGCTATGACAACCCGTTATTCCCCTGGTATATTGGACTGTTCCATTACCCCCTGCCTATATTCACAGTTTCCTCAGCCCAGGCTCTGTTCCTGCGAGACACCCTCCAGTTTGCTTTCTTTCTATCTCAGCAGGCTAAGCAAGCACTACTCATGCCTTACAGCTCTTGGTAAGAGTATCGTTTGTACTTTTGTCCCTACTATCAAGCACTATTATTGTAGAGAATCTCTCTCTCACTACACCATCTGCAAGTAACTTTGTATATCTGCTGCTTTTCAATAAAGTGGAGAAAAGATAAAGAACTTGTGGTGCTTGTAAAAGGAACTAGTTAAGCTGTCTGACCATATATTACCCAGCGTGAACCCCTTGGCTTCAGAACGCAATCACACGTTGGCTTCTTCAGGGGTGCAGTCGCCCTGAAAGACACCCTATCTGCTTAAATAGACGGGTGCGTACAGTAGAAGGGATTTAATGCCTCCTGTACAATCTATATAAATGAGATTGCTCAGATCTGGTCTAATTAGATGAAAATGTATAACATCCAGATAGTCCCAAGAATATTCATCTACCAATAATAATAATAATAATAATAATAGTGCTTGCTTGTCAAACCGCAGTTATAACTGTGTAATCCCTAGAACAGAAGAGGTGGCAGCCATTTTCTTCGAACTCAGTAGAGTGTGGTATCCCATGTTCTGTTGATCTTGTATTTATTGTCACCTGGTCTCAGTAACTCACAGCCCTTAGTACATATTATTACTTTGTGCTTGAAGTGCTTTCAAGGTTACAGTATAAATACAATCAACACAATAGATATCCCTGGGAGGTATGCTGTTAGTAGATAGTGTGCACTGCAACCCATCAGCTGGTTTGGCTAACACATCCTCTTGGGTCTGACACCATACCACATTCCTAAAGTGCCTCGGACCTGTCAACCCAATAACACTTTGTGTGCTGTGGGAAGCAAGTGGAATTGCTTCCTGCAGTTAGTAGTTTTATTTATTGTAATGTAAAGTAAGTATTTCAATTCACTGTGTGTCTGGCACTCTGGCAGATGAGCAGTGAATATTGTTGTCCCTGTTCTGTTATACCGTAACCATTTTTGCGCATATCTGCCATGTAGCACCAAAATGAGTGCATATACCTGTAGTAGAACCCTTCCCATGGCTTCCTTTAAAAGCACATCCCTTCCTGGTTGACAGTTCAATGTTCCTTGTGGAGCACACCTGAGATACCTACATCTCCGGGCAGTGAGCAGCTCAAAGGTAGGATGCAACAGGGACACGCCCCATCAGCTGGTTTATCTAGAAAAGCAGTGGCTGTGGGTTCTAGTCCTGTTGGATCTGACCCGATTCCAGTCTTTAGGTTGGTGTTTTAGGCTTATGATGAACTCTATATAGTTGGTATGGAAATCCTTTTAGAAAGTGTGGCACAGTCATTAGGAGAGATTATTCCTCACCTGGGTTCTGTGCAGTGACCATCCCAGTGAGACCTGAGATGGGGCTCCACCTCCTGGGTACCTCCTACAGACAGCTGAGCTTTAGGTCATTCACTTTTTGATAAAGCGCCAAGAGAGGTGCAAGGCGTGTTAGAGTATTATTCTTTCCCTATATAAGGTTTGTTATGTGCCAATAAAATAATTTTTATCTTCTAAGCAGTCCAGCCCTTTTTCAAACAGTGCACCACCCTGCATATATGTTTCTCTGCGGTATTTGTGAGTTGGCTGGTGCACACTGATGGGACTATTTTTCACGGATTTCCCAAGCATTCAGTGAGTACTTGAATACTGAGGTCTGGCGTGCAGGCACAGTACAACTCATTTTAATTTTCATACTTCTTCACTAACTGCACTATATGCATTCAATGCACCTTTCAGCTATCTGTGTCAACAGCGTTAATGCATCGTGGGATTTATCCACTTACTAGTGTGCAGTAATTGAATCTATGCTGTCACAGTGTATATCGGAGTAATGCTTTATTGATTGATTTGATTTATTGATTGATTCCATGGAATCCAAATCCTTGATTTTTAACAAGAGGGGGACCCTTGGAAACAATTCAATTACATGTGTTCTGTTTATATTTGATAAATACCACAAAGGTTTTTGAATGCACAGATCTGTTCCTTACTACTGATGATTGTAGTATATTAACTGGAATATATAGCAGCAACTATTACTAGTATTTATCACTGAGAAAAATTATCCCAAGAATAATTATTAAGCTTCCAGAACAGAAAAGGCAAAAAGCAAGGAATCCGCGCTTGTGCTGTTTTGTATGGTGTACGTGTGCAGGGGGCTGGGTAAATAGAGGCTTGACATGGATGCTAAAATATAACAAGAATGGGCGCCAGGAACATTATAAACAAAAAAGTGCTTTATTGGACATCAATTGTCAATAAAGCTTCACAGACATTGGCATACTGGTTACTGGACAGAAACTCCTGTCAAACAATATCATTCTGGACTTCATCCCCTGGTACAGATGGAATTTCTGGCTCCGAGACGCTCTCCAGGGACGTTCCGTTGGCAGTCCTGGGGCTGCCCGCGGGGGAATTTATTTTCTCCTCCCTGCGGCATGTTGTCCCTGCTGCATCCGAATTTATTTAGTGGTCAGATGGAATTATTATTTGTGTAGTAGGCGTTCGGTGTGTGTTTGGCAGATGGCAAAGTGAATGTCTTTGCCTATGGGGGACACGGAATGCTAAATAGTGGTGAGGCTCAATGTCTGAAAACAGGTGTCTATAAGGCCAGATAACGCCTATGGCGTTACGGAGCTGGTACGTCCTCATTGGGCAAACCGCTCACGTGACCAGCCTGTCGCTCCAAGAAATCAGTTTCAACTGATTTCTTGCGCAAGCGCGCTCCCTCCCGCATCCGCACGCGCCTGCTCGCCGCAAGGATGCGAACACTGCCTTAAGTCGCTCAACGTGCGGACGCCTCCGCATGGTCTGCGGTACCATGGCCCCAGCCTAAAACTCTAACATACAGTACAGTATGGTCGTTGCCAAAACGGAAACCCAGGGATTTATTGTACCCTCAAATATTATTATGGGTCCTGGTCCAAGTAACGAAATTGCACCAAACACATGGACCTTGAGTGGGTTCTTGGGCCAAGGATTCAGGACTAGACGTTTTTTTTACAGAAGGCATAAAGTGGCAAATCTTTCTAGGGAGACTGATGTCTCATCCGAAAATATAACATCATCAAAAGTTTCGCTATTATCTATACATGCACGTG
Organism: Ascaphus truei; assembly: GCF_040206685.1. Classification (NCBI taxonomy): domain Eukaryota; kingdom Metazoa; phylum Chordata; class Amphibia; order Anura; family Ascaphidae; genus Ascaphus; species Ascaphus truei. The sequence continues at coordinate 47,964,048 of NC_134494.1, forward strand.
CTTGGTCGACTCTTAATCTTGTTGGGCTCCCTTATCATGGGAAACACTCTGTGATGACAAGAAAGAATGTTACATGTACAGTATACCCGCACTTTAGCATACATTACCCCAAAATGTGTTTATACTGTACTGCACAGTACTGTACAGCACTAGAATAAACATGCCACCTGTACTGTCCCTCTAGGAGGTGCGCTACAGTAGATACAGTACTGATCAGTGCTGTAACAAGAGACATTACACTGGCGACACACTTTATTCGAGCTCGGCTAGTCCCACGAATTCGGGTATACTCGGGTGTATTGAGGTTTGTGACTGTTTTCTGCCCGAGTGCATTGAGGTATTTTCCAAGCAGGGATTGAAGCATTTTATTCCCGCTGGCTGCAATAATGCACAGTATATATATATATACTGCATTACAATTCATGAATTTATGCCATCTGGTAGACACGCGAAGCATTGCAGCCTATTAAATCCTAATCATTATCATTTAACAGATCAGCCGCCCATCAGCCAGGCATGAACCCAGGCTGGGAAGGCAAATGCAACGGGGCTTGTCAGAGGTGAGGAGCGGCGCATTCCAGGTATCTGCCAGGTACATACCGGGTATTTGCTCGAATAAAGTGTGTCGGTGCAGTACACTTCTAGGAACAACAATATTGCATTTTATTACAGGGAAACACTTTACCTGACACATGCACAGGTCCAGCCCAATTCGTGTCTCATTTGCCTGATGCTTTTCGCACACATTGTCAGGTTACTACTTCTTCAGAACTGAACGAACCTCTGCTGCGGACTGTTCATCATTTGCATTGCTGATCTCACCCACCAGCCGCACCGCCCCCTTACAGTTTTAAAAACATGAGAACGATTATAAGTGTGCAGATGCAAACTGTAGGCATATTGTACAGTACTGTGTTCCTGTGTTAGTGAAATAAAGTAAACCGTGTTTGGGACATTTTTTGAAAGGTTTCATTTTTTCTCAAACATATCAGTTCGTACTGTAGGACAAAAACTAATTTCAAAGACGAGATGGAAAACATCTTCTCATTTGAAATCCAGGTGTCAAATAGATTTCTAACACCATCGAGAGCTATGTTAACAGCAGCGGAGGACAGGTGAGCAAATTAGCCATGCTACTTTTCAAACACCACATCACTTATGACTTATACAACCCGTGGTGCCGAAATGTTAATGTTAATTGATTGAGGGGCAAGAAGGCGCGTCCTGCAAATTTAAGGAAAAGTGTTGTGGAAGAACTGAAGCGACATTTCAATGTCACGCCTATTGTTTTCAAAGCAATGAAAGACGCCATCAATTGCCTTTTACGGCATAACAGCGCTCATGACTGGAGCTCCAAGGGCTTTGGGGATGACTACCTGCACTATTAATTTAAAAATAAAAATGTGCCGGAAATGTTTTTAATATAATAAAAAAGTTTTGGTTAATAAAGTTCTTTGATTGACTGTTCCGCTATTGTATTCATTGTTTAATGGTTCTTTTATGTTTTGCAGGTTTGGGGCCAGGTGAAGCCAATGTGCAGGAAACACATCCTTGGTGCATAAAACTCACTCATCAATACTGTCAGATAATGTACTGTAATGTCCTTAAATCCATGCATGCCATGCCATTCTTCTCAAACAAAAAACAGCCTCCTAATTGCATAATGGAGCCATTGGTTAATTCTTATGTTCATTTATGTTTTGCAGGTTTGGGACAAGGTGAAGCTAACGTGCAGGGAACACACCCTTGGTGCAGGAAACCCATCCATAAATACTGCCAGGTAATATACTGTACTGTAATTCATGCAACTACTGTATCATAGTTTTATTTTCAACCAGGTTCCATAGTAACACACATGCGCAGAAATGCTATGACACGGATATGCATTTCAACAAGGTTCCATAGTGACACGCATGCGCAGAAATGCTATGACACGCATATGCATTTCAACCAGGCTCCACGGTGACACGCATGCGCAGCATACTGCTACTGAAGGTGCGATTATTAATATTGAATATTGTCTCTTTCTTTACAGGCCAAGACGTCCAAGCGCCAGCCAGTTCAAAGATGAAAAATAAAAGAACATTGTAAATTTGGAAGAAGAGACTTTGTATTTTTGTATTATTAATTTTTACTTTATTAGCATGTGCAAATAAAACATTTCATTCTCTAAAAATACTTTTTGGTGTGTTCACGTTTTTACTCTTTATATTTCAATTAAATACACTTAAAGTTCATACATCTGTGTGATGTCTGATCGGGTGAACATGAACGAGAATACTGTAAGTGACGGGTTGCATAGCAGTTAGATTTTAACACAATAACTTGCGATCGCCGACTTGTGTTTCTGGCAGGTATTACAGACAACGCTAAATTTCCTTTTCTGCCCTCTTTCAAATTCCGGGTAAACAACTGGCAAAATTAAGAATGCCCGCGGTGCGGTCAAGGATGCCGTACGGGACCCGCAAAGAGAGAGGTCCCGAACCAAAAGTTCCATCTGCATCTCTCACTCCTACACTGATTAGGTACTTAGACTTGTTACCCATAGTAAGGGATAAAGTTACCGTCTCTCTTGCATAGTCAGTAATGCCCCATATCTAATGGGCCTCTAAGGCAGAGGTGCACAAACTGGGGTGCGCAAGATTTTCTGGGGGAAGGAGGGGGCCAGCAGTTACAGAGGCCCCATGCTCTTCCCCAAGGCATTTAACTTAAATGCAGGGGAGTGTGCGCGAGGCCTCTGTAACTTCCCTTATCTGGTCTCCGGCGGCTTCCAGCGACATATCGAGGGGTCACATGACATCAATGAGATGTTGTGGCATCAGAAGACGCCAGACACCAGGTAAGAGGGGGCATGAGCACATCCTGCCCTTCCAGTTGGGCCGGTCCAAACATACTCCGGAGTTAAAAAAATATATGGGGTGGATGGCCCCAATCAACCAGTGCTGCAGAGCTTTATATAAACCCACAATTATTTGAAAATAAATGTTTTTCACTGCATTTGAACCGGATCACTTGGTGTGATAATGCGTGCTTGAGGCTATATGCATGAAACCCCCTAGATGGCACAAGGTAAGCAGAGATGTGCAGAGTTGTAAGTGGGGAGTCTTTAAACCCCCCCCCCCCTTGACCTCTGCTGTCTCCCTGAACTGAATTGACCTATGTGCCTGGGGTAGCTCTCATTAAGCAGCAATTATACTCACATATGATATGAACGCCGGTTCTGTGTGCTCCATGGCTGATGTAATATGCAGAAGGAGTGTACCTGTTCCGGTTGAGGAGAGGCAATTCAGCGGGCACCACGAGGCAGGAAAAAACGTTGCAAAAGCTGGACTGTGCTGTATAACAATTCCTTTAATGAAGCATAGTTAAAAAGAGGGGGGAAAAAGCATACCCCTGCACCTCTAACGCGTTTCACCCAGAGATTGGGCTTTTTCAAAGAGTGACATTACCCGTGTGCAGGCCACTAATATACCGGGAGTGATCCGGATGTGACGTCATCCAGCGAATGGGCTGTAAGTATGCCGCGAGTGGCATGATGGATAACCGAGCTCATGGCTTGACGGCGCTCACACTGAGCGCAAATGCGCCGATGTGGTGCCCATCAGCCAGTGAGCTGACACCACGCATACCACTAGCTGCATGATGGAATACTGAGTCCCGGCTAGATGACGTTCACACGGCACCCATAGGCATCAGTGTCATGCGCAGTTGGGACTGAAAGGTTAAAAAACAAAGTGAGAGCAAACATTTGAGCGATCTACATGTTGAGCATAAGCTGACAATACAATTCATAATGGTAATAAAGTACAAAGGTTGTAAAAAAATATACATTTCATAATATATATATATATCATGGTAGAAAGCAAAATGATAAGCATAATGATAGTTAAAATTAAAAACAAGTAATGGCAAAAGGTAATGAGCGTTTCCAATGTCTAATTGCTAATATTCCAATGGTATTAGGACATACAGTAAGTACATTTGTGTTGCAATTATTACGATTTATAATTAGAACCATTTGTTTAATCAGATCATGATCAATTGCACTTTAGAAACTTCAAAGATGTAATGATATAAGTGCGATTATATAATATGACAAGACTAGCAAAACATTACATAATTAAACGTAATATTGATAATCGAATTCATCATTGTGAATAACAGAACGCACCAGTGTGAACATTGCAGATCTCGTTTGGTGATGTGTGGGGAGGGGAAGGGAGGAGGGAGAAGGAAGGGGGGGGAGGGGGGGGGAGGGGGGAGAGGGGGAGGAAGTTGGGAAAATGAGTTCGTATATTGTCATAATTTATAAAAAATTATATTATAATCATGTATAAACATATGGACTTGAGTTAGTGAGCAAAAAACATACTGGTAGGTATTCCTCGTTGGTCACACAATAAAAGGACCCAATATAAAATATTTTAACATATTAAATGTATATTAAGTATTGAAACTGAAAATTGCATAGAGACAGGGGTATTTATATATATACAATGTATTTTCTCCCTTATCATATTGATTATAATCATTTATTTGAAAGAGTGTGTTAATAGGCCACATGGGCGAACTACAAGAAATGGAACACTTATTTCACAGGGTTCCCTGTGGCAAGAGACGGATAATTTTATAGAAAGTGTTTAATCTCCCAGTCCACGTTGATACTACCTCCGGAGTTACTATGCCGAGAACTCAAGAGCATGCTTCCTCTTTTTCAATAATGAGATGATCTTTGACTCTTACTGCTGGCGCTTACGTAATGGGAACGTTTGTACTGAAAACAACAAACGGTGACAGAACACATCTTAATACCCTTAGCTATACACAAAAACCTATTTACAGGACTCACAGTAAGGACCTTAGTAAGAACTCTGAAGAACCTGTTTCTAGAACATTGGGTGGAGATATACACCCTCTATACTCCCTATAGTGACATCACAGGTAAGAAGACATACCAGGGAGTGGCATCCCTTCTGGATAGTCATCCTACATCACATCAGGGGGAGGGGACTAACCCCAGTGAGCCCACACAGTTAACCCATTAAGGCTGTTAACCCCTTTACTGAAATACTAGACCCCAAAAGAGGGCTACATTGGATGTATTAGATTTCTTGGTAAGATACCAATTCCATTCGCTACAACAATAGGTTGTGGTACATGAAGCTCAAAGATCAAGCATTATATTTAATGCAGCAACATTTTAGTCCCAATTTATTTGACTTAGACGTGCTGTGGGAGACTTCCCTAACCCAACGTGAGTTTGGCCAGTCACTATCTGCAGTGGTTGACAAATCACCAAAAAATCTACTCGCCACACAAAAAAATCTACTCGCCACCTAGTACCAAACGTGTGCTGCTTGGGCCAATATTTACTCGCCCGGGGGTTAAATCCACTCGCCCGGGGCGAGCAAATGTATAGGTTTGTCGAACACTGACTATCTGAGGGAAAACCCACATCCCTGCCTCTTGTATAACCTAGGCAGGATTAAAACCAGTTACTGGGCAGATCAAGTGTCAGGGTCTCCTAGACCTCCTGCCTAGCCATAGTTCTTCTTTGTCCACTGGGTGTGCTGCTGTCTTCTGTTTCCTCAGGGTTCCTCTGTCTGCCTGTCTGTCTTCTTGTTGCTCCTGTCTCTGCCCTTTATAGCTTCTGCTTCCTGGTTTGTTCAATTGCCTTTGCTTCAAGTCAGACTCCTATCACATGCCTCTGTCTTTGATCCTGATCTGTTCCTGTACCTGTATTTGTAGTCTGTTCACAGTAAAGGCCCTTGCTAGTAATCTGGCTTGTCCCTGTTTGTTCCTTGCTCCCCGGTCTCAGTCCCTGCTCCCCGGTCTCAGTCCCTGCTCCCGGACCTGTCCTGCCCCGCCTGTCCTGTTCCAGTCTCCTCGTTGCCGACCTCTGCTTGTTACCTGACTTCGCTACCTGCCGCCTGCCTCGGACCCCTGCTTGTGACCCCTACTTTGCTTCCTGCTGTTCCGGCCACCGAGATCCTACCCGCCACAGGAGTCTCCCGTGACAGAAAGCAAAGGCCATTTCTGGATCTCGCTGGAACAGATTCTTCTTCTGCCTGCACCCTTTCCTGCCTGCTGCAGCAGACCACATCCTCATGGTTGACGATAAGTACTTTAGTTTCTTTTTTGGAAATCCCAGTTGGGAAGGTTTTTTTTTTTGCTGCTTAGTGTTCTGCAAGAATTATTGCGTTCATAACGAAAAAACATTTTTGCTAGACTAGAACTGTTGCTGCAGAGACTAGTGCACCTTTCTTTGAGATTTTTCTTTTGTGCAGTGCCTTGGTTAACCCTTGCAGTACCTGTTGCCACCTTTTAGACTCTGACTTTTCATTCCTTGGATAAGGCTTGTCTCTGCATCACTGGTTGGACCACTGCTGTTCACAGGGTTCCCATTTCAAAAGACAAGAGTGCTTCTATTATTTTGTTACTGCATACTGTGATTTTTCCTGCAATCTGTAGTTTTTCATATGATTGGTTCTAAGGTTTCAGGTTTACCTGCAAGTTCCCCTAAAGTTTGTTTCTCTGCAACATATGATATCCCTACGCCTGATATCAAAGGTTTCAGATTTAACTGCCGGGTTCTATGTCTGATATCCCTACGCCTGATATCTAAAGTTTCAGATTTAACTGCAGGGTTCTCTGTCTGATATTCCTATGTCCGATGTCAAAAATTTCAGATCTAACTGCAAGTTTTCTCTGTATTAGTTTCCTGCTGTCTATGATATTTCTATGCCTGATATCTAAGGTTTCATATTTAAACTGCAGGGTTTCTCTGTCTATTTTTTTTCCTTGCATTTATAAATCTCCGTGACTGATGCTAAAGTCTCAAAAGGTCAGCTCCCCCATCTTGTGTCTCTCTGTGTCTAATATTCCTGTTGTTGATTCTAATGCTTCTGTTTTCAAAACATATTTCCTCTTTACTGGTTTCTTGGGAAGTGTGGTTTCCCCATGTCTGAAATTATGGCTCCTACTCAAACAGTCTTGAGCAGTAAATGTGAACACAGTACCACTGATTCTTCAGAACTTCTCAAAGCAAGGAAGAAGAAGAAAAAGAACGGAGGCATTACTGTGGAAGTGGCAGAAGAAATTAAGAATGAAAATTTAACCCCAGAGTCTGCATTTAATGAAAGAGATATACTGCAGCTTAAAGCAACTCACAGACGTATCCCAAGAATAGTGGAAGAAAAGAAAGATGCCCTAACTCAGACGCTTCAAGCTGCACAGAAAGCGATTGATTGTCTTTATGGACGTTTAGATAAGGAGCAAGAAGCCAAGGCTGCACTACAAAGCTGTCTATCTTCAGCAATTACTAAGTGTGTTCTCCAGGAGAAAGAAAAAGAGCAGTTGAGAGGGACAGAGTGATCCTGTCAAGCAAGCTGGAGAAGGCCTATGCTGATAATGCCCAGTATCAGAGTTTCATGGCTCAAGTTGGCACAAAACTGGAAGCCTCTGAGGAGAAGAATTGCCACTTCAACACAGAACTACGTTCTTTGAGAGAGATCTTCGAAGGGTTAAATAGTAGTTTTGAAATGGTAACCCAGGAGTGCAAGAATCTCTATGTCCAAGTCAGTGAAGGAGATAAGAAACTCCATGAATTAGGAGAGGAGAAGAAACAGTTGGCCCAGGAAAAGTTAGACGTGCAGACAGCACTGCAGAATGCAGAGAGAGTGCTGCAAGAAGAACGTGTCTCCCTGGAGCGGCGCACACAAGCAGAAAATATGCTGCAGAGTCAGCTGCAAGAACTGCGTACACATCTGCAGGACACCAAGGAGAGATGGGTGAATGCTGAAGAAAAGCAGCGAGTTCTGCAGGAAGAAAGTTTCCAGACTGCCTACAAAATAAAGATGCTGCAAGATTATTTGAGTACCCAGTGTGTCCCCAAAGACCAGCATGAGGAGCTGAAGGCCACACTGAGCATAACCAGAGCCTCGCTGGAGGAAGAGCTAAAGCTAGCAGCTGAACACACATCTCAGCAGCTCACAGCGCTGCAGGCGCAGATCGCTGAGCTCAAGACACAGCTTGCCAAAAAGGAGGAGAGAGAGAAGGTGTCCGTCTGTCAAGTGGCTGGCCTGACACAGCGCTATGAGGTCAAAATGGCCGATGCCTGCAAATTATTGGACCACACAGCCCGTGATAAGGTCCGGCTGCAGCTGGAGCTGGACAATGCCCGGGAGGAGTACCGGCAGCTGCAGATCAGAAATGAAGAAGATGAAACATATTTAAGCTTTACTCTGAGTCAGCTGGGAGATATGGAGTCGCGACTCAACTCCAAAGAAGCCGAACTGACAACTGCATTGAGTGGGAAAAGAAGTGCAGAAGGACAGCTTCAAGAGCCGAAAAATGAAATAGCTGGTCTTAATGAGAATTTAGGTGATACCACGAAATGGCAGTCACAAAAGGAGACCATGGAGCGTGAATTCTATGTTCCCACTTACCCATGTGAAAAGTCTGCACCCGTCCTTGATGCCCACATTCCTGATGTCCATGCCTCTGCAATGGAGTTGAACATATCCATTGGGAAGTTCCAGATTCCAAAACTAAAAGAGATATATTGGTCACAAAAAGAAATGTCCCCTCTGCCGCATGTGAAGAGCCTGATGTATCTGTTCCCGATGCCCCTGCTATGACGTTAGACAGATCCCTGGTGAAGTTCCTTGCTATGCCTAATATTCTTGATGCTGATGCCAACGCTCTTGTGATGAGGATAAATGCACCTCTCACAGATTTCCCATCAGCACTTGACGTACACATTTAGTTGGCCTTCCATCAAGATTTCCCTGAAGAGCCTGGAGGGTTGTCCGGAGTTGTTGCTGATCTCTATGTTCCTGCAAAACATGGAGTGTTGTCCGAAGGCCATCGTGAGTCGGCCTTCCATCAGGGACACATTGCTAAACCTGGAGGGTTGTCAGGAGGATCTACTGGCTCCTCTGCTCCTGCTGTGAAGACAAGCGCACGTTCTTCCGTTTATCTACGAATATCTGATGCGTCCTCTGCTGAGCCTGTGACCTACTCTGCAAAGTCAAGCTTACTGCTCACAGATTCTCTGGCGTTTGGGTTGATGCATCCTGACATTCAACTGTTCCGAGAGAGAATTTAATTCCTCTGTCGGCTTTCTGATGGACTTTTTCAGTCTGTACCTGTGGAGTACTCTCTGCCCGCTGACAAACCACCAGAGGTGGGTCACCTTGAGTCCACTTTTCCTCAAGGCCTCCGGGAAGAGCCTGGAGGATCGTCCGGAGAACACTCTTGAGAGGGGGGAGTAATGTCAGGGTCTCCTAGACCTCCTGCCTAGCCATAGTTCTTCTTTGTCCACTGGGTGTGCTGCTGTCTTCTGTTTCCTCTGGGTTCCTCTGTCTGCCTGTCTGTCTTCTTGTTGCTCCTGTCTCTGCCCTTTATAGCTTCTGCTTCCTGGTTTGTTCAATTGCCTTTGCTTCAAGTCAGACTCCTATCACATGCCTCTGTCTTTGATCCTGATCTGTTCCTGTATTTGTAGTCTGTTCACAGTAAAGGCCCTTGCTAGTAATCTGGCTTGTCCCTGTTTGTTCCTTGCTCCCCGGTCTCAGTCCCTGCTCCCCGGTCTCAGTCCCTGCTCCCGGACCTGTCCTGCCCCGCCTGTCCTGTTCCAGTCTCCTCGTTGCCGACCTCTGCTTGTTACCTGACTTCGCTACCTGCCACCTGCCTCGGACCCCTGCTTGTGACCCCTACTTCGCTTCCTGCTGTTCCGGCCACAGAGATCCTACCCGCCACAGGAGTCTTCCGTGACATCAAGATAGACATATATGTTGCACGAGGATCACACCATGTCATGTGACCCTTCTAGCAGTTTCTGGAAACCAGTCAGTACCATACACTGACCTTTAAAAGGCAACATAATAGTAACAACTTTGTGGAAATAGTGGGGCCTGTGAGGATTAACCCCTACACTGCCTGCAGGGACCAGAACTAACTGCAGAAATTTCAAACCTTAGCAAGGGCGCTACACTTGTATGCTGTGTTCAGTAGGATGCAATATAAATTGGAATCGCTGTATGAAAATAAAATAGCTGCAACTGATTAAATAAACATCTCTTGATTGGTGAATTGACAAGCACTACATTTCTTAATTAACATAACTGTAATCAGAGACTTTCACATTCATCCCAGACACTAATGAGAGAAATGCAGCATTCACGTACAGTAATAGACACGTAAAAATGTATTATTATGTACACAAGAATCCAACTTATAAAATAACTGGGTAATATGATAATTGGTTGCAGATTTGTAACTCTATGGCAGCGATCATAGTGGCTGCAACGGCGCTCACGCCAGGCGATCAACAGACGTCTTCTGTACGAGGCCGCCCATAGTGCACGCGACTAAATGAATTTGTTTTTTCACGCGACGGCCGTGTCATGTGAGCGGTTCAGCCTATGAGGGCGAACCAGCCTGGTGACGCATCCGCCACGCCTCCCCATCGCCACCCCAATCGCCTGCAGCTCAGTTCAGCCAGCGCTCGGGCGACAGGCGTGCGTAACGTCATGCGCTCCGTCGCGCGTGCGCGCCCATTATAATCGCGGCCAATAAATGTAGCTTACATAGATCTGCCTGTTAATGAGAACCTTCTCTCATTCTGAATACTTCTTACTGTATTTTTCTGTCACCTGTCTGCATTACAAAGTACAGTACAATGTAGAATTAGATATTTAGGAATGCTACATTTTATTGGCTAACTAATGAGTTAGTTTCCGTAGCCTGTTTTAACTGCTGCATTTATTAAAATGAAAAATAAATAAAAAACAGAAAAAGAAAACCTAAATCTGCCATTCTCTTAAAGCTCTGCCCTGGATTCCAGTTGTTAATGCTAACAGGAAATCTCATGAGCTGCCTCATGTCCTTCCAATGAGTTCACAAATCTGAATGATACAGATACAGCCAATTCCTAAAACTGCAGCTGTCCACACTTACAAAGCTCTGACTGTTAGATAAGGAAATGCCAGCTGGAACAAGACGTTTCCCTTATTACTAGATGCCATACTCTTAGCCAAGTGGGCAGCTGTCAGCTTGGGTGGCAGCAAAGCGGCATGAATGGGAAACCCCAATCTCTCATAGTCATCCTGAAGCAATGTTTTGTTTCTGCATTAGCAGCCAAGTGTGATATCATCATATCTATCCAGATACACCAAGCCTGGGTGTGTGTCTATCCGTGTAAGAGGTAGCCATTATCTGCATTTCAACTTCTCTGATCCCATTATCGTGGTAAATGTTCTTTTCTGATCTATCATGGGAGATGTGTGACTCACGGAGGGTCTCAGTGAATAGCTTGGGGGAGCCAGTACTATATGTGTTCAATCTAAATGAAGTGTATACTGTGCAGAACTTACACCATCAACGATTCAAGGACCCAGATACACAGAGGTTAACTCAGCGCTAATAATGGGAAGTTATCCAAATTATTAATAAAAGGAACACACAAGGGATACCATGGAAATACGCTAGTTTAAGTCATTTCGATACACTTTGCCTATCCTAATTAGCATAGATCCAGTGTACTTATTTAGTGAGATTGTTTTATTGGTGTTATTCATGCCACCACTCTACACTCCATGCACATTGCCTGCTACCTGTGCGGACGTGTATTAATTATGTGACTGACCTTGGTCCACATGAAGTAAAGAAAATTAAAGGAAAAAGAGATATGTGCATAGAAACCAAGGACACTCAGTAATCACTGAATGTCATACTGTATGTATTCACATACAAGGCATCCGATCACACGTTCAGCTTTCCTGAGATATTAGCTTGGTCACACCCCTAATTTTAAATTGCCCTGACCACACCCCTAGGGTTGCCAGGTGGCTTGTCCAAAAATACTGGACACAATGGCGAAAGTTGCAACGCGGGAGAATCGTTGGTGGGGAAGAATGTGATTTATAAATGACCGGACTGTTTTGTCATTGTTTCTAAATTTCACTCCAAGTATTCACCAATTTGCACCAATTTATATTCTATTTCGTAAAAAAATCTGGGGAGGAGTCTTGGTAGGGAGTGGGAGGGAGTGGGTGGGAGTGGGAGGGAATGGGTGGGAGTGGGAGGGAGTGGGAGGGAATGGATGGGAGTGGGAGGGAATGGGTGGGAGGGAATGGGTGGGAGTGGGAGGGAGTGCCCTTCCGAGGATTGTTTTAGAAAATAGAATATGAAATGGTGCAAATTGGTGCACGCTTGGAGTGACATTTAGAACAAATGACGTAATGGTCAGATCATTTATACATAACTGACCTGCAGTCACACTGTACATGGCGAGCAACACTGATCTTACTGCTGCTCCCACAAATTCCAAGATTGTTGCACCCCTCCTCATCCTCTCTCCCCTTATCCTCTCACCCCCTCGTCCTCTCACCCACTCCCCTCATGCTCTCTCATCCCCCCCCCCTTCATCCTCTCTCATCCCCTCCCTTCATCCTCTCACCCCCCTCCCTTCACCCTCTCTCATCCCCCCTCCCAGTCATAGTAGCAGTAGCATTCAAAATCCAGCTTTAAATTGCATATTGAATCATGCCAGTGAATAAGTAACCTGCTCTGCCTTCTTGGGGTGATCTGTAAGGCTAAGGCCCCGCTCCCTCAGTCAGCGTGCCTGCACTGCAGACAGGCGGGGCGCTGACAGACACAGACCGCGATATGCGGTCTGTAGGGAGCTGGAGCGAGGGGGGCGGTAGTGGGAGGGAGGGGGGCGGGATCTGATCGCGGTGCCGTCCACCCCACCACACACATACATACACACAAACATACACACACACACACACACACACACACACACATATACATATACACATACATACACACACATACATACATATACACACACACACTTTAACCTGCAGCTCCTTCCCTGCTCCCCTCCCATCTAGCTCCTTCCCTCCCCTCCTCCCCATTGGCTGACTCGCGTACCATGTGACGCGTCGCCGTACGGGAACACAATTCTCTGGTATCCCCTGCTGTGATGAATTTACAATGGGGGTTATTTTTAATAGGTCTTGAAAATGGTTAGACTTAGTTTCCTGGAACCAGGGTCACGAATGATGTATGAATGATTCCAGTAAGCTCAACTCATGTCCTCCCTCTTCCAAAGCATGACAAGTCCTTAATGTCTTTCTTAATTTTATTGCAGGAGTAGAAAACACAGGAACTTGTAGGTGTAGTGTAGGCAGAGAGTGCTTCTCTATGTGGTTAGACTATGGTAAGAGAGAAAGGCCTTACCAGGGGTGGATGCAGACAGGTCTGTACTCACTGTAATCTAGGGTGGAAAAGGAAGTGAGGGGCAGGGGTCACACTAAAGGTTGAGTGGGACTGCACTAACTGTCAGCAAAAGACAGGGGAGAACATGGGAAAGTCCATTAACTGGGAGGACTGGAGAAGCTGCAGTAGCAGTTCACTGATTACGTGCTCAGAGGCAAGAAATGCAACATTGTTGCATGTTACACAGGCACAGTGTGTGTATGTGGAACCAATGCCTGCAGCTGAACTTAAGGAGCTGACAAGCAGAAGGGGGGTCGGGCAGGAATGTGATTCTTGTTCCATGACACTCCCCGTCTGGTATCTGGAGATACCACTATATAACTGGAATATGTGGAACATATGTGCAATGCATAACAAAGATAACATCACATTCTCAAACAATGCAAGAGTCCATGTCCACATAGCGATGTGACACCGGCCGGTATCACTGGTATCAAGGTCCCTTGGCCAAGGTTCTTTGGCAAAGGATGCAGGGTGGATGCACAGCTCCAGGTTTGCTGGTTGCACCACAATGTCTTTGTATAAAAGTCTCTGGCACTGTTTCCTTTTAGTCTTGTAAGAGAACAGTCCTTTTGTCTCTGTAGTTTCACCCACAGAGTGTATCCCCTTGTAGGTATACCAGCCGTGGCAGCCTGTTGCTCTATCACCTGGCGTTTGGCAGAAGGAGAGGGCTTTTGGCTCCTTGTGGGAGCGGATTACTGTCCCTGGAAAACTGGTTGTCGAATGTAATCCAATAAAGGGGGCGTCGTTCAGGGAGACTCCCTGAAGCTGAGCGCTGGGGTTGAACATTACCCGGATTTGATCGGGTTCCTGAGGGTGGTAGGCCCCAGGTGATTGGAGGTACCGACATTCTTCACCTTCCTCCATTAGAGGTGCTGGCTTTGCGTGGCCGGTAAAGAATATCTTCTGGATGAAGACCACAAAGTTGTTTTTGGTCTCTGGTTCCCTTTGTGGGCCGCAGAGGTGCGAGGTGAACCTAGAGATGGCATGTTCTCCATTGTTTGGGAAGCGCCTCCTTGGTGGACGGAATGGTAGCGGAGTCACCCGACTGCTTAGTCCGTCTTTAGAGAGCTCCTTGACAGTTAACCTCGGGAATCCTCTATCTTCCCTCGATGGTGTTTGTTTGTCATCGTTCCTTGTTGTCTGGAACGCTGTGCACCGTAGTTCATCGGTACATTTCTCTTGCACGAGAACATCTCCGCGTAGTTTGGTGAAATGCTTTTGTGTTTCTTTGTTGACTGCCATCAGGGGGTTGTTTTCTCCCTGGACATGACGAAGAACAGTCTCTTTTGTCCTTGTAAATCCTTTTGGGAAATGTCTCTGCAACTGTCCCCTTTTACGTGTTTGAACGAACAGTCCTTTTGACACTGTGGCTTTGCCTGTGGGGCGCAATCTTTTGCGGCTATGCCAGCCGTGGCAATTGGTTGCTCTGTTGCTTGATACTCTGTGGAGAGGAACAACTGTACATCTTAATTGTGCCCTTGATCGCGGGAGTATTGTCTGATTGTTTGTTGTTTTTAGGACGATCCCTTTGTCGGTCACCTTTGGGAGGTTACTCTCTTCCTTCGGTGGAGTCGACTCATCATCCTTGGCTGTCTGGACTGCTGAGCATCCTAAGCCATTGTCGCATCCCATCGGCGTGAGGATGTCTTTGTTGGTCTCAGGGGTATGACCTTGTCTTTCCTCTTCACTTGGCCCTTCGGTCACTTGGAGATGGCCAAGACATGGTTCAGAGAGAGATGTGTGTCCACATTCTGTCACCTCCGTTCTGCGGGCATCAACGTAGTCTTGCCCGTGCTCTTTGTTAGTGCACGAGTTGCCTACTATCACCCATCCTAGGTCGAGTCTTTGGGCGTATGGCGCGTTGTGGGGTCCGTTGTGCTGTTTACGGACTTTATGTACCCTCATGATGTCCCTACCGAGCAGCAGCAGGATCTTGGCGTCTTGTTCCACCGGCCGGATGTGGTTGGCTATTCCTTTGAGGTGGGGGTAATGGAGTGCCACGTCTGGTGTGGGTATCTCGTCCCTGTTTGTGGCCATGTGGTTGCACTCGATGAGTGTGGGAAGGGGCATGTTCACTTTGCCGTCTATTGAGCATATGGTGTAGCCATTCACTCTTCTCCCTGTGGTCTCCATTTGCCCTGCGCACGTTCTGAGAGTGTAAGGAGAAGCACCATCTTGTATGTTAAACATGTCGAAGAACTCTGACCTGACCAGTGATCGGTTGCTCTGGTCGTCGAGGATTGCGTACATCCGAATAGCCTTCTCAGGTTGTCCCTGGATGTGCACTGCGACAAGGCATATTTTGGAGCAGGACATTTTGTCACCTTCTTTTCCGCAAACTTCAGTGCGCTGAGATGTGACGGATGTTGACTCTCCTTCTTCTTTCTCCCCGCCATGCTCCGCTATGGAGGATGGGTTCTTGAGTTGGTGGAGTGTCATCGCCTCTGGGTGTAACGCTGTCACGTGCTTGTCACTCTCGCACACTGTGCATTTGATCTCTTCCTTACAGTCCCTGGCTAGATGGGTCGTGGAACCGCAGCACTTGAAGCAAACTCCGAATTCTCCAAGTAACCTCTTGCGTTCCTCTAGGGACTTCATCCTGAACCCAAAGCACTTGTTGAGTGGGTGTGGCTTCTTGTGTATGGGACATTCCCTGTTTTGGTCCCTTGGTTCCTTGTCTCCGGCGACCGACTGATCGGGAGTAGTTTGGGTCGTGGGAGGCACGTCCGTCCTGCGGGCCGAGATGGGTGTTTGGGGGTTACCATATCTCGTCGCTGGTCTCTCGTTCTTCAGGCTGCTCGCACTGTATGTGGTTTGCGCACCTAAGATGAAACTGGGATCGTTCCTTGTCCTTGCCGCTTCGCGGATGAAGCTCACGAAGAATGAGAATGGGGGGAAGACGACTTGCTTCTCCCTTTTGTATGTGGAGCCTTGTGAGATCCATTTTTCTTGGAGGTTGAAGGGTAGCTTCTCCAGGATGGGTCTCACTCCACGAGCTGAGTCTAGGGCGTTGAGACCTATTAAGGAATGGTCTTTCCTCACGAACTCCATTTCTTGCAGCAGGTCCCCGAGCTCTCGTAACTTCGAGTAGTCTTTAGTTGTGATCTTGGGGAAGCTCTCGATTCTTTTGAAGAGTGGATCCTCGACTGCTTCGGGGCTGCCATAGGACTCTTCTAGCCTTTCCCACACTAGGTCAAGACCTACTTGGGGTTGATGCGCGTTTGCCGTCCGAAGTCTCTGCGCTTGCTCCCTGGATACGTTCCCCAGGAACTTGACTAACAGGTTGAGCTCTTCCCTTGCTGAGAAGTCCAAGCTGTCGATTGCGTCTTTGAACGTGAACTTCCACGTCCGGTAGTTCTCAGGGCGGTCGTCGAAGCTGATGAGTCCTGCGTGCACCAAGTCGCGCCGGATCATGTACTTGGCTATGTCTGTCATACCTGAGACATCAGCGCGTTTGCCCCGTTCTGAGGTAGTTGCTGGGACGGTCTGTGCGGTCGCCTCTTCCTTGGCGTGGACGCGTGATGGCTGCTGGCTAGTGTGAGGGGCTGTTTTCTCCCGCGTGGGTGTACCTGGATGGCGAGCCCGTTGTGGTGCATCCGTGTGCGCGCTGGCGTGTGGATCACTGTTGTGGCTGTGGCTATCCCAGGCAGCATGTGCCATTGCAGGAACGGCATCTTCTCCTCGTGGGCCCAGCAGGTCTTCGGTATCTGTGGAGTCGCTCCATCCGTGTTGAGATGGTGCGCTGGTGTTTACACTGAAGAGGCTCCTTACGTAGTCTTCAGTGCGTCGGGCTGGATCCTCTGAGGCTATCCGTCTGTACGGTAGCTCCCCGCCGTCCTGTCTCGCGGCTGCTTCTAGGACTTCGGCTTGGGCTATGGCGGCAGCGGCGTCCTCTTCTTTGCTTAGAGCCTCTAGATCCGCGTCTAATTCGGCCTTTCTACGCGCATTGGAAGCGGCGGCGGTAGTCGCGGCGGCATTGGCAGCGGCGGTGGTAGCAGCGGCGGCGGCATTGGCAGCGGCGGCAGTAGCAGCGGCGGCGGCATTCGCAGCGGCGGCGGCATTCGCAGCGGTAGCGGTAGCGGTGGCATTCTGCTCCTCCTCTTCTATGCGCGCTTTTTCTGCCTTTACGGCTGCCTCTCTGCGACTATATTCGGCCCTGGCACGTGCGGCCTCTGCGGCGGCTCGCGCCTTGGTAGCGTTTGTGCTTGCGCTGGACGCGTTAGATTGCGCTGATCTTGCTGACCTTGAGGAATGCCTGGATGTGCTTGAGCGCTGCGATGCGGTTTCCAGCAAAAGGTCTTTCCTCTTACTCTCGGCTTCCGTGATAGAGGTTCGCACGCGGCTGTCACGTGTCAAGTCAACATTGAGCTGTAAGTCCCTTTCTTGCAGGCTTTCACCGGTGTTAGCCCTGGCCAGGTAAGTGACGTATGCCTCTGACAGTCTTTGGTAGCTTGCGTGATCTATCTTTAATTGAGTTGTTGCCTGCTCGAGCTGTTGCACAGAATTGCCAGTGCCGGCGACATTGCATACCCCAAGTGCGGTTGTTTCCCAGGCCAACTCTAATTTAGTGCGGTGCGCTTCAATGTCAGTCTCATATTTTTCGCGGCCCTTTTGTGTCAGTGTGACTGTCCGTTTGGGCCTTGCGCCTGCCTGCGCCTGTTGCAGCTGCGCAGCGGTCTCTGTGTCTGAGAGATCGCTTTCCTGCGTGATGCCTGGTGAGGCTCTGAGTTCTGCCATGCTGTAGGTGTGTGTAGGCCTTTGCCAGTGCGTGTGGCGTGCGGTCTTTTACCTTGTCAGCGATGGGCGTCTGTCTCAGATGATGCCGAGCGGTGTCCTGCAGCGTGCAGCGTTGGGGTAGCTGTACTTACAGGTGTCCGTTGGCTCCTCACTGTGGGGCTGAGCAGCGGGTGGACTCAGGCAGAGAAAAAGGCAATTAGGAATTGTAAGAGAAGCACTGTTTGTTGCAAGGCTGCTGTGCAGTTTGAGCTACTGGTTGTCTGTGAAAACTGCAGACTGTTTGCAGTTTTAGCTACTTGGTGCTTCCTTTGTGTGGTGTAGAGGTTGCTCTGTATAGCTGTGTAAGCTGCTTGCTTGTACTGCTGTAGAGGCCACTCTGTATAATGGAGTCTGGAGTAGCAGCTCCTGTTAGTGTCTGTAAGGCACACGATAATCTTTTCACTGTTCTGTTTAAACTGCTGCTTGTTTTGCAGAAAGCTGTAGCAGTTTGCTGTATAGCTGTGTAGAGCTGCACTTTTGTAGCATGAAGGCTGTGAGTGATAGCTTCTGCGTAGACCTCTAATACACGGTCTCTCTCTTACTTTCCTGGAACCAGGGTCACGAATGATGTATGAATGATTCCAGTAAGCTCAACTCATGTCCTCCCTCTTCCAAAGCATGACAAGTCCTTAATGTCTTTCTTAATTTTATTGCAGGAGTAGAAAACACAGGAACTTGTAGGTGTAGTGTAGGCAGAGAGCGCTTCTCTATGTGGGATGCTTCTATGGGGTTAAACTATGGTAAGAGAGAAAGGCCTTACCAGGGGTGGATGCAGACAGGTCTGTACTCACTGTGATCTAGGGTGGAAAAGGAAGTGAGGGGCAGGGGTCACACTAAAGGTTGAGTGGGACTGCACTAACTGTCAGCAAAGACAGGGGAGAACATGGGAAAGTCCATTAACTGGGAGGACTGGAGAAGCTGCAGTAGCAGTTCACTGATTACGTGCTCAGAGGCAAGAAATGCAACATTGTTGCATGTTACACAGGCACAGTGTGTGTATGTGGAACCAATGCCTGCAGCTGAACTTAAGGAGCTGACAAGCAGAAGGGGGGTCGGGCAGGAATGTGATTCTTGTTCCATGACACTTAGTATGATAAAAGAAAAGTATGGGGGTGTGAGCAATTGCTCAAAGTTGTCAGTACTGTATGTACTGTCTATCACCACACACACACAAACAGGACACACAGACACACACGCACACACACACACGACACCCACACACACAGGACACAGGCAGCAGGCAGGAGACAGGACACACACCCACACAGGACACACACACAGGCAGCAGCAGGCAGGAGACAGGACACACACCCACACAGGACACACACACAGGCAGCAGCAGGCAGGAGACAGGACACACACACACAGGCACCAGGCAGGAGACAGGACACAGGCAGCAGGACACAGGCAGGAGACAGGACACAGGACACAGGCAGGAGACAGGAGACAGAACACAGACAGGACACACACACACAGGACACAGGCACCAGGCAGGAGACAGGACACAGGCAGGAGACAGGAGACAGGAGACAGGACACAGGCAGCAGGCAGGAGACAGGACACAGGCAGGAGACAGGAGACAGGACACACACACACAGGACACAGGCACCAGGCAGGAGACAGGACACAGGCAGGAGACAGGAGACAGGAGACAGGACACAGGCAGCAGGCAGGAGACAGGACACACACACACACACAGGCAGGAGACACACACAGCCTCACTTCTCTGCTGCATGCTTTTCCTCCACTCTTTGGCCCCAACCCCCAGGCTCCTGCTACCTCCTCCTGATTGGCTGAATTAGGCCTCGTTCAGGGTGCCAGAGGCAGGAGTTGGAGGGCGGGCGTTCGCGAGGGCGGGCGACAGTCTGCTGGGCGATGTGTGTTCATCCTCCCAGCAGACTTTTTCAGGAGTTGAAGAGGCGGGGAGGGGGCGGGGCTACAGAGGGGGAGGGGGCGGGGCTACAGAGGGGGAGGGAGCGGGGCAACAGACGGCAGGTTAGGGATCCAAGTTGCAGTCTTGAAATCATTCTCAAGAATGATTTCATTGGCTGCCGAGGTCCCTGTGACGCTGCTGCAGCTTCAAAAAACGACTTGGTTTGTTTATTGAAACTGTAGCCAGCGTCAACTCCGGGCTTCGGAGACAGGGCAGCTGCTACCCTGACAACCAGTATTCAATTTGAATACATTGTGTCCCACGGCAGCTCGCACGTCAGCACGCCCTCCCTCCGAAGCCAGCACCCTGAACGAGGCCTTACACAGCAGCAGCCAATCAGGATGGAGACAGCTGCCCAGCCCCCTAGCAGCAGCAGCCCTGCTCTATCCCTCCCCACGATTGGTTACTAAGTCCGGAGACATAATACCGGACACATACATGTCTCCTCCCCCACCCCCCCTCACACATACATGTCTCCGTCCCCTGCACACATACATATCCGGTATTATCTCTCATTTATTACCGGACAGGGTAACCAAATACCGGGCTGTCCGGTTCAATACCAGATACCTGGCAAACCTACACCCCCCCTAATTTAAATATCTTTATATCGACCTGACTGCACCGCCTGATTTTATATCTTTATATCGCCTGACCATACCCCCTGATTTTTTATCAGGCTGACCACACACCATGATTTTATATCTTTATATCGCCTGATCATAAACCTTGATTTTAAATCGACCTTAATGCACTCCCTTATTTTATATCTTTATATCGGCCTGACCACACTTCCTGGTTTTATATCAGCCTGACAGAACCCCTGATTTTATTTCAGTCTAACCCCGTTGCCCGGTTTTATATCGGCCTGACCCGGTGCCAGGTTTTATATCGGCCTCACCCGGTGCCAGGTTTTATATCGCCTATCCCAGTGCCAGGTTTTATATTGGCCTGACCTCGTTGCCCAGTTTTATATTGGCCTGACCCGGTGCCAGGTTTTATATCAGCCTGACCCGGTGCCCAGGATTTATATCAGCCTGACCTGGTGCCCGGTTTTATATCGGCCTGACCTGGTGCCCGGTTTTATATCGGCCTGACCCGGTGCCAGGTTTTATGTTAGCCTGACCCCGGTGCCAGGTCTTATGTCAGCCTGACCCGGTGCCAGGTTTTATATTGGCCTTAGGTTTTATATCAGCCTGACCTGGTGCCAGGTTTTATATCGGCCTGACCCGGTGCCAGGTTTTATATCGGCCTGAATGCAAACAAATACAAGTGCGCAACTATATACCTCTTATGTAAAGTAATCTGTTGACCCATTAACCACCTATGTGATACAATTGTTGAAAAAACAACCTCTATATTGAAGATAGGCGTCTGCAGCTATATTGATAGGGATGAGAACACCCCTAGAACAACTGGAATACAAAGAAAACAAAAGCGCAGACGCACATAGTGAAGTATGTAAAACAAATATATATATATTGTTAGGGTAAGATATCTGCGTACATCAGATCAAAAAGTATTCAGCATTTCATGTACAATGACATGGGTTACCCGACGTCACATAGCCACCGCTGGATCGAAGGATATCCACTTTGCTGCCTTAAGGAAGATCTTTGCCAGGGAACACACCGCCACGGCACTTGGGGAACACCCTCCGCTCGTCTCCAGGGTCCAGGTAAGGAACCCTTGCAGGTCAGGGCCGTCGAAACCGCCGTTCCGTCCGGCTTACCGCTGATGGGACGCCCTCAGGGTCAGAGCTGTTGAAACCACCGCCGGGCTGGTTCGTCTAATGTCCCGCATGTAGTTCACGACCGGCCACAAAGTGAGGATGGCCGTAAAGTGAAATATCGCGTCACTTCGGTATTGCCAAATTCCACAAAATTTTTGAAAGACTCAAAGAATATATCAGCACGCAGATTATGAACAAGAAAGTCATAAGGGCTATAAAATCTATCCATGGCACCCAGGTGCATCCATGGCTTCCCGGTTGGCTTTTATGGGTGCCATGGATCCCCAGTTGGCTTTTATGGGTGCCATGGATCCCCCAGTTGGCTTTTATGGGTGCCATGGATGCAAAGCCTGTAAACAGGTAATAAAGGGAGATAAAACAAACTTCACCTCAAATACCACAAAAGAGAATTTTAAAATAAAGCATATGATAAACTGTCGTACTGAGTATGTCGTTTACCTGCTTGTTTGCCCATGTGGACTCCAGTACGTGGGCCGCACTTCGAGACCTTTGAGGGTCCGCGTTCTGGAACACGGGTAATATACGGAAACAGGTGATGACACACAGCGTCTCCAGACATTTTAGTCTGTGTCACGGAGGAAACCCAGATGGCCTTAGCTATAAGGGGATTGAAAGGGTAGACGCACACTGGAGAAGTGGAGATAGACTCCAGAAGCTCTGTCAACGGGAGACATACTGGATCTATAGATTGAAGACTAAATATTGACATAGACCTTGGGGCCTTCATCTAGTTTCCAGTATGTCTCGCCATTGTATCAATCATCGTCCACCTTGACTGTACGTCCTTTATGGCACACTATGGTTCAAAGGAATAAATTGCCATATTTCGTGTTAGTTGCTCTTATCAGTCCTATAACATTTTTTACCGATTTATTCATTTTATTTTTCATCAATATTCAGTATTATGTATATTGACAATAATGTTTTATGATTTTTTTTAGATGACATCAACCACATAAATATGTCATATAAGTCTTGTATACGCTCATACATGGCACTGCTTTTAAGTAATTTTTATTAGGGTTGGCCATCATATGTTTTATTATATATATTGTGTTTTCCAAATTTGTAGGATTTCACACATTTAAGCCATTTGTATAAAATTGTAATGGCCGGATCTTATATGTTTTTAGAATACAATTAAGGGATATTTAATTAAATATGACCTTTTGACTTAAATTTGCCATTTAAAATTATAACATTAATCACTATTTCATTTGCACTTAATTTTTTACACTAAGATTATGTATTCCATCACACAAAATTTAAGCTGTTTGTATTAAAATTACATCAATTGATTTGATATGCTTTCTTAATATCACTAAGGGATAATTAATCCCATATGACTTTTTAATTTAATTTAAACTAGTCATTTAAACTAAGAATATAAATCACAAATTCACATGTATTTTAGCTTTTTTTGCACAACGAACATATAATTCTGTACATAAAATTAACCATTGTATTTCACTCCGGTTTTTATATGTCTTTGGAACATGATTTGGTATAGTGCATATTTAGACTGTATCAACTGTATCACTCATTTAATTTGTCTCACTCATACACTCATTTGATGCCACATTATATGTTGATTATTATAGTACCATAGCATGATTAATGGCCAAGATCGTGGATTTACCATTAGGAACCTTTTAGAACCTTTTAAATGTTCATGCGCAATTGATTAGATTCAGTGTGAAGATCGAGGGGAGTTTGCTTCAGGGGGAGGACTGGATTGGACTGCGAGAGGCTATATAATGCTATGAGCCCTACCGTGCCCATCTACAGAGCCTGAGGAAGCCCAAGAAAGGGCAAAACGCGTAGCTCAAGACCCTGAAGCATTTTGAACTTGTTCGGCCACCGTCGGGAGCAGGAAATAGGAGCTCAGCACAACGCCCGGACGCAGGCAGAGTTAGCTGCGCGCCTGACGCCCTGCGAGAATTTCTTAAAGATTGGCCATTTTTCTTTATTTTGGCACTTATGTCGTCTAGACTAAGTGCTTTTTAGACTATTTTTTGTATGTTTTGTTTTATTAAAGATCTAGTTGGCTTACGCTATTTTTGAGCCATTTTTAGCCACAACAACATGAAGAGTAATTCTCCTTGAAGGCAGTGTTGGACTCTCAAGGAGGAGTTTAAAGATACCAAACTCCAGTGTGAGCTCACACGTGGCCGTGTGAGTATCTTTGTTATATCTTTATTATATCCCCTACCCTTTCCCTCTCAATTTGTTTCCACTATCTAGAATATTAAAGTTCTATATGTGAACTTTCTCATGTGAGGAGGACAAAGACGCCTCCCCCAGGAGCACACTCACACTTGCCCGTGTGAGTGTTTGTAGTATTTTCTGCATTTATTACCTATAATCATTGGAATAGGTCTTGTCATATTGTATCAGAATTTGTCCCTCAATCTTTTTTTACCTTTATCCATTTGCTCCGAGGGCGACACTACAATTGAAACTCGTTGGGAGACGGAAGAGGTGACTGTCTGGACGAAAGAAGGAGAATTTCTACCAAAGGAAGATACGGGAGAAAGAAGAAATAAGAAGAAGAAAAAAGAAGGAAGAAGAAGGAGAATAAAGAGACCTTGATGTGACAGCATTTACACAAGGCCGTGTAAGTGTTTATAATATTTTACACACCACTATCCCCGCTCCTATTAGCTCAAGAATATTTGACCTAATCATATTGAATCCACTTCTCCCATCATTTCTCAAACCTGTGCTCCCCCTTTGCCCTTGCATTTCTGTTATTACAAGATATACCTTGGGGAGACCCACATCTGTGGGGGAAATAGGACTGGGATATCTGGGCTCGAAAACCAGGAGTCTGGGGGACACTGGGCAGCCCCGGTGTAATTGAACCCGTGTACCGGCAAATCACGCCTGCACGCCGGGGACAATTAGGGGACTACCGGTATCTTTGGCCCCCGAGCTCCTGCAAACAAAACAACTGCATTTCTACCCAAACATCCCACCTAAAATTTACACTCACAAAGTTTCATGAGTGGGGCAAAGGGAACATGAAAAGTGGAAAAGCAGGGGCACTTTAACCTTTACATGTAATAATACAGGGGCCCTGGCTTCTGGTGCTATGTAGCTGCCAGTGACCCACATCTTTGTAGGGGGACCAGGTGGGCTTACTGTAACCTTTCTTGTATAGCCTGGCTACCCCCTTACCGTCACCCTTACCTCCAACGGTGCCACCAGCACATCATGAAAGTTTAAAGCCCCCATGTGAGGCAGGCAATAGGAAGCCGCCATGGAATATATTCCTTTAATATTAAAAAAAAAAAAAAAAACAAAGTCTGTTATGTAATACAGTATGTCATCAATCAGCACAATGGACAATGAAAATATATTGGCAGTGGTACTTTAATATTCATACAGACAGTATAAATCCTTTAAAAATATACATGTTACTCCCTGTGTGTCCTGCATACTTTAAGAGCATTCTTAGCTTTCTCTTCCATTTCCCATGTCTAGCCTGTGTACAGGTCACAGTGATAATGACAGCACTGACTGGCTGTATATTTACTTAGACCTTTTTTCCCCTTCATTTTCCACTTTACTGGTTCAGTAAAAAGAAGCTGCGTGGAAGAAAAACCAGGAAGCATCAAACAATGAAGCATGAGGTCATCAGCGCTAAATACAGGATTTCCATATAGACATTAGAAAGTCTAACATTTTTCCTTAAATATTCAGTACATACAGTATACAGTATATGTTTGCAGGTATGTTAACCACATTTTTGTTGTGTGCCAGTCCTTTCTAACTATAAAATAATTTTCATGTTACAGCCTTTTTATTGCAACAAGCAGACAGTGATCAGTTCTAGAAGTTTTGACTGCGGTGCCCTGTACATTGCTGGTATGTGAAACCCTCAGGGTTTATTACAGCCCAATGTGCTCAATTACAATGCCAGTATTTCACATTGATGTAATGTCAATGGGATTTAGATTGAGGATTATCAAAGGGTTTAAAATTCTTTGTACTGGATTTTGGCATAAAAATAATGATTGAGGAAGAGCTTTGTCCCAGGTAAACACACATTTGGTTTGGTAAGTGGCGGCGTTTTTTCAAGAATACCCAGATCAAAGTACCACTGTCATAAAAACTTTTATACTCTCCCGGGCATACCATTTTCCTGATCACTGACCCAAATTATGGACCGGGTGAAAGTTGAATGAATTGGCTTTAGATAGCGACCAGGTAGAAAAGTGAAGTAATTGCTGTTCAATAAATAAGATAATTGTCGCATAATGAGGGAGGCCTGACTCTCGCCCAATCCATGCCCAGATGGGTCACTGTCCACTATCAACAGAGCCTGTAGGGCAGGCACAACCCTTCAATAGTCTCACCCTTTCTCCTAGGGGAGGCTGCCCAGGGATACAGGTTACTACTAGCCAGACACAGGAAACTAACAAGTGTTTGGATTTTTAAGGAAACATACAGCAACAAGGTACCCCAACACCCCAGTACAGCTATTTCAGATGTAGCCCCTCTTCCCCCACCCTAAGGGAGATTTGGTTCTGGTTACCGGTGTAGTGCTGCTCACAGGATTATGAGTGTCTGCCTGTGTTAGTTGGGGATAGACTGGATAGGCTTTCGGATCTGTAGCTCTTATCTTCGGGTCAGCGCCTCCATTGCAACAGGGCCTATCAGAGATAGGTGCAGTCCCTGCAGGAAAACCTCTTTTCCTCCCCTGAAAGACTGCAGCCTCAGGCAGGCAGGTGGTCTTTATTCTCTGGTACAGCATACAGTACATCAACAGCATGTTGACATACACAGCAACCTCTTCTCTGTGTCCCTGGAGTCAACCCCAGGAGTCTCTCCTTGTCTCCCACACTCCCTGGTGGAGTATGGGGTTGTTGCTACCACTCTCCTGCGGGAGGGAAGGCCTGAGACCAGGTCCCTGTTCCAGCACAGCATGCACCCCACTCCCCCTTAAGGGGGGGGGACAGAACACACCTTTCTCAGGCCGTTATACCAAAATATGCCCGCGTCGTCGTCCGGAGCGACGCTGCAAGGGGCCAAAACAAAGAGTATACATCACCGCAAAGTGTTTATAGCTATGGCGACAGCCGAGCCGCGTCCTACTGCAATGTGGGAGACAGTTGAAGAGATTTGCAAAAATTTTTCAGGTTGAGACGGCCGCGTCACGTGACGAAGATGTCCAATCAAAGTACAGATGTCAGCCTTGTCTCCCCTGCAGTCGTGCGAGCAGAAGAATGTGCTTGTGCACGTCGCTCTGCGACGTTGCAAATGTG